>NC_137862.1:39984211-40324211 GCF_963924005.1 Protomyctophum bolini
CGGTGTATGAACTTCTTTGTGATTTCACGTTTGTCCTACATTCTATTGAGCTATCAGGGACAGACATGCGAGACGGCCCGGAGCAAACATCTGCTCACACATGTACACATATGTATAAACATACACAGGCTGACATGCATGCCCACACGCACACACTGGACATGACATGCATGCCCACACACACACACACACACACACACACACACACACTGGACATGTTGGGAGCGCAAACACTTAAAGCAGACAGTGCATGCAGAAGGAGAAGAAGAGAGACAGTGTGTCTGCGTGTGTGCGTGTGCATGTGTGTGAGAGGGAGGGAGAGAGAGAGAGAGAGAGAGAGAGAGAGAGAGAGAGAGAGAGGACGCACAAGAGAGAAGATGCTCGGGTGGACAGACACCGATTCCCCCAGGTGCATGTTGGGTAAATCTTCAATAATATGGAGTGACAAGGAACAGAAGGAGCCGATTTCTCCTCATGTCATATCCTCTTTCTCTTCTCCCTTCCTGTTACTTGTCAACGGGACTTTAAACTGGTGTTTGTTAAATTGGACGTCAGGGGCAACAGAGGACTTTGTTACATCTAATGATTGTCTGTTGTCCACATGTGTGTGTGTAGTATAGCAGCATAGTGTACGACTGTGCTGTACAACACATTGTCTTGTGGTGGTATTGGACGATCTAGACGTGAGCTAGACGGGTGCTATTTTAAATACATTAAAAACAGGAGAATTCCACTTCAACGCGACTGCTATAATATGCATTTTTTACAAACAACGTGAAAAAGGGCTGGGCTCCATTAGACTGACTCACTAAGCTCACACGACCACAGTGGAATCCCCCAGTGCATGTATTTGAATGGCAAAGCCCTGGAGTGCTCATTGTTTGGTCGCCCGGCCGTGTCACTGTAGCAGGTCTACGAACGACGCTGCCTTTCCAGGAACCCTCCGATGAGTATACAGGAAGCCCCTGGACATCCCTGTTAATCACTCATCCCTAAACAAGCACTGTCTAAATGACCTCAGAGAGCGAGAGAGACAGTGCAGGGGCCCCCCAGGCCTCTTACCAATTTAAATACCAATTAGATGTTCAGATACTCTCAGAGGTACAGTATGTTGCCTGTGTTTGTGTGCGTTTTTGTTCCGTTTACGTGTGTGTGTGTGTGTGATTGTGTGTGTGTGTGTGTGTGTGTGTGTGTGTGTGTGTGTGTGTGTGTGTGTGCGTGCGTGCATGCATATCAGCGGTGTGGGGTGTGTGCGTGCAAATCAGCGGTGTGGGGTGTGTTCGTGTGTCCGTATATATGTGTTGTCGGACAACCAGTTCTTCTTCATATAAACAACAAAGGTCGTTCCCTGTCTGTGTCTGTGTATGTTATTGCTCCGATAAGTGTGTGTGATGTTGTTTTGACTGTTATTGTTACAGTCACAGGAGCGTCTGACCTATAGCTGCAAAACGTGGAGAGTTAGATTATTGTCATCGTCAGAATATATCTTACAGTACGCCGTCCTTGCTGAACAGCAAGCACTAAACCAACACTGACAATGAAAGATAATATTAATATTTAGGAGAAGCTAATTTGACAAGCAACCACACAACGTGAACGAAACGCACAAAATACAGACAGGAGGCGAGCATAGACTACCCTACATGGTACACATCACATGCTCACAGACTACTTGCCTTAGCCACACGCACTCTTTATAATTATTCATTAATTAATCCACACAATGAATGTAGACTAAATAAATAAAACTAAGGTAATGAATCACAAAATTATGGTAAATGCAAATCACAATAAGTTATCTGAACCCAAACGGACATACATACATTACTTACTATTAGAATTATATTATGTTTACCCCAGTCAAAAACATTACATTCATTCATGTGTAGATCTAAGTGTGTAGATCTGCTATTTTCACTAATTTTTTATTGAAACCACCAGTGGTTAATTTGAGTAATTATCTACTATCACACACACACACACACACACACACACACACACACACACACACACACACACACACACACACACACACACTCCAGATGGCCACCTTCCCCCGACCTCTCATATTTGGGTGCGCGTATGGCAACAGGTCAAAACCGGTCCCACCTGAACATGGCCATTCCGGGTTCACAGGTGAGACCCTCTCCCCCTCCTCTACCCTCTCCCCCTCCTCTGCTTCCATCTCTTTCTAGTCTCTCTCTCTGATAGCAGATGAGAGCAGGTCAGGGTGTGCTGGGTTCCTTCTGCTGGCCAGGAGGGTTCAAACGAGATGACACAAAGGTGGGCGACAACCACATTGTAGCTATAGGGATACCTTCTACTGTCCTCTTTTGCAATCATAACGCAGAAGTGAACACATGAAGACGCATGAACGCACATACGCACGTACGTGCCCACGCGTGCGCGCACACATGCCCACGCACACACACATACACGCGCCCGTGCACTCCCACGCACGCACACACACAATAACTGTATTTTCTACTCTTGCAAAAGGACTCAACAAGAGAGAAGACTTTATTGCAGCTATATCCAGTTCTGCGCCACTGTCTAAATTAATTCTCCCAACCTCTAGGTGGCAGTCTGGTCATGCCAACATGCATCATACCCAGTCAGATCTCTGCTCCAGCGCTCAGAAACACCTCCACAACCTTCATCAAGACCACAGAAGACTTCTGCTTAAGATACATATCACCGGCCAGATCGCAAAGCCCATTACATTGTATTGTTACATCAAATATTATCTCCTATACAGCCTATAAGATGAATGGTTATATACTATACATTGTCTTGATTTGATCGTTCATAAAATTGACTTGCCCAATTCTTTAGTTAATTTATGCAGATATACGTTAAGATTTCAAAAGTATAGTCAAAATAACAACTGCAACATTCCTTGTCTACCGCTACAATTATATGGTCTTTAAATGAAACCAAAATCGATCCAATTAACTATCTCAGTTTAATTAAATCAGGACGTTACCGTGTATAGAAACCATGCATCTTAATTTCTACACAGACATTGTTTTTCAGTCTATAAAAGCATTCTGAACAAAGAACAGTAGATGTTTCCAATTGACCAAAACTATGTTTCATTTGTTCAACGGACCATAAATCAAGGAATGGCAATACATTAGAAACGTAAAACACACACACACACACACACACACACACACACACACACACACACACACACACACACACACACACACACACACACACACACACACACACACACACACACACACACACTATACAGCACATGACTCAAAGGTGACGCACACAAAATGCTGGAATCTACAGCGGGGTATTTCAGTAAAGGCCTGAATACTGCATGGCCTACAACACACACAACATGCACGGCCATGGAGACCATAATAGGAAAGGAAACGTGTTTGGGGTTGATGGGGACGGGCCAGGGCGTTGCGTGCAAAGACAGCAGCGCTTGTTCTGACGAGAAGGGAGAGCGAGAAAGAGAGTCAAATGGCCACGAATGACACGTACTGAAGAAGACTAACAGTCATCACACACTCATTAGTGCTGCCTGAAGATGAGAGAAGTGCATTGCATCCCCCCCCCCTCGCCCCGATGTTATTCAGCCCCCCTTTCTGTGTGTGAGTCACAGTATATAGGCCTATACTGTACACGTACTGTAAAAATGTAAAAACTAATTTTTTCTTTTTTTTTTAAATAGCAGATACAAGCTCACAATGTGTCACAACACGCATTTGAGCTTCTAATCTCTTGGCTTGACCCCCTGGCTGGAACAACCTGCAGGGACCCCTGGCGCTCCCCAGACCCCACTTGTACTGTACACTGTCCTGCCATCAACCTGTACGTCACGTCATCATCATCAATATCATTTGTATATGTCGTCAACTCAACTCACCTGCGCTATTCAAAGTAAAGTATTCTCAGCAAAACAGACTCATCTTCAACAAGCCCACTGTCCATTCATCCTGGCTTGGGGGGGAGAACAGGTGATGTGAGCACCACGCACAGCTGATCCTGTAACACTGGACACAAGTCCTCCTGAGTCAATTCAGGCCTCGTCCTCGGTCGTCCAGACAGCCCTCCGCAGATTCCCTCCATGAGGACATGTACTGTAGGCCTCTTACTGACTACGTACGGGTTCAGAGGAGACCCAGACATGCGAGTCTCAGACTTTGACACGAGCACGAGCAAAATAGCCACCTTTAATAGTTTGGGTATTTATACACACTGGCTACAGGACGCCTCCTTGTGTGCCCTGGTTTATTTTTATTTTTCTCCCCCCCTCCTTCCTTGACTGCAGGACTGTGGTGGATGCTTGCACCTGGACGCCCCAGCAGAGTGCTGCTCTGACAGCTAAACAGACATAGTGCACTATGTGTCGTGGTGTGCACTGATTGTCTTATCTTCTCATTTATCACAGATGAATTGGAACCAACCTTGCTTGAAACCTGCTTTCACAGACCTTGTTCGGGTGACTTGGGATGCATGATGCTGCAATTGTCGAAGCCTTTCAGACCGGGGGGTTCCGCGTGGCGAATGTATGCCGCGGTTATTTTTAACGAAGCAAGACGCTTTGCTTTGTAGATGTATTTCGGTTGGGCCTGAGGTGCACCGTGGATGAATGAGCACTGAGGGTTTGACTGTGTAGTAATGATAGGTAGTGAAAGTAAGGGACGGGTATTTTGTTACATAATACAGCAGCATACATGACATCTCCTGTAACCAATACTTTTTCAGCAGCCTACAAGGTTCCCATATACCGGAACATACAGTATTATGCCATTCTGGACCGCCCCTCAAATGTACGATTGTATAAGCTAAAAAATACATCGGACAACTTTAAGTGAATTGGCCGGCTCTGTAAAGCTGTCCATGCAAGCTGTTTGCACACAAACCCACACTGATGTCTTCTGTCAGCCCTCATTTTGGTAAACACTGATGTCCATGTGCGGAAACGGAGTGACAGGTGCATGATTTAGGCACTTAAAAACAGCCACTCTCAGCAACATTCCCTCTCTCTCTCTTTCCTTCTATCTGCACCGTCCGTATTGGTGTGGTTTTACTTGCACTCATATCACAACATTATATGCGTCGTATCTCTTTCATATCCTGTCCCTTTCTTTTGGGTCACCTTTGACTGAAGTTATATACATCGTTGTGTAGCCTCGGAAACACAGAGGTTTTTTTTATTTCCAGGGAGTTTTATTTTCAGGCAATACTAGTTGTCAAGGTGTCCTACCCAACACCAAGGACAGGGTCATTTCTCAGTTGAGGAGTAGGGACTATAGTCCACCTTCAACCACTGCAGATGTACTGTTATTCAGTAGCATTAACATACTCTACCATACCCTTTTGAAATCATAATAGTCACTTTGCTGCTAGATTTTGCACACTAGATAGCATAAATCAATGTTTAGACGTTGGAAACAACGTGAGTTTTTGGGACTTAGTTGAACTCTGGACATTTTTGTTTGTATCCGTCATTCAGGCACCGACTTCACACTGACTTGGCTGTCCTCTCGAAGACTACTTTATGAACAGGTCTCTTTTGATGAGATCTGTGAAAGATAAGCATTAAAATATGCCTCCGGATCTTCTGCTCGGGCGAGTGGACTGAATCTGTATGAATGGCTAATGTGTTTCCGTGACGGCAAGAGCGCAACCAGATTGATCACTCATTACGATCTCTGCTCCATTGGCCATTAACACCCGCAAGGAGCCCAACCACGGGCCCCATCACACACCAGGGTTAAATTGAGAGTGAAGAAGTGAAGATGTCGGTGTGTGTGTGACTGTGTGTGTGTGTGTGTGTGTGTGTGTGTGCGTGCCGACTTGCACGCACGTGTGTGTGTACGTGTGCGCGCGTGAGTGAGTTTGGTGCTGTGATCCAAATATATGGTCAGCCGTACAAGGGGCTGTGAGGGCCATTTAAGACACTGAAAGACAGAATGACATGCAGCGTGTCAGGGAGGGACCAGGGCGGATGTATACTATAGTAACTATGCTATAGGTTCAGGTGTGTGTGTGGATGTATACGTTAGGTGTCTGTCTACAATACATGGCCACGGTCTTTCAAAAGGGGACACTGTCCCCTGTATTTATCACAGTCACTAGGCACACTGAGTCACCACGACTCAGATCAAAGCATCCTCATTAACACAGATGGCTCTTCAATAGAGGACAGTCATACGTGTGTTATTATTAGATGGGCTGCATACTGTTGGGGGGGGGGGGGGGGGGGGGGTCTGGCTTCGACGTCTTCCTGCCAAATCTGACACATGTGGCCCTTATAGAGCCCGGAGAGGCTTGACGACGACCCCCATCCCATCCCGGTGGTCTCTGCACATTAAAATCCTTAGTGTTTAAGAGTTTACAAACGGACCCGAATTGGACCCTTATAGGTTCCATTTGTAAACTCCTTGGAGTTAAATGAACACTGAGGATTTCCCAACTGATGTGACAGTATAAGAAAAGCTGGCGAAAGCACCTTTAGAAGCATGTTGAGAGGTGCTCCGCACCCATCGCCACAGGGTTGTTCTGAGAAGAACAAAATTTAATAACCTGCCTGGCCTTGACACCTGTGCACTCACTCACAACCCCTCCCTCTCTGTGTCTCTCTCTCTCTCTCTCTCGCTCTCTCTCTGTCACACAAACACGCGCACACACACACACACACACACACACACACACACACACACACACACACACACACACACACACACACACCTGCACACGTGAAGGATTTACGTTCTATTCCGCACAGTCCATTGAACGTGCCAATCACCCAATAGTGCAGCTGTCTGTGTCGTCTGTGTGTGAACTGTCTGCATTCCTTCAGAAATGAACTGTGCACCTCAAATACTCCCAGACAGGCTACTACCTTTATACTCTAAGGCTACTATACAGGCTACTACCTTTATACTCTAAGGCTACTATACTCTTGAGCGTGAGACAAAATGTCACGACACCACCTTCCCGTGTGTGTGTGTGAGTCACGGCCGGGGGAACTCTGGTATACGTTTTATTTATCATAATTGATCAGCGAAAAGTGAAAAGGAATGCATAATTGATACCACCACCACCACCACAGCCATGCACTTGTCATACCAGTGTGAGTGATGAAAAATACATGGCAGCGATAGCCATCCAGTGTGCCAACAAACAAGATAAAGTCATTCTCCGCGCTACACCCACTCCACTGTGTTCTTTGATTGAGTCCCAGGCTGTCAGGGCATCTTAGCTAAGCCTGTGTGCAATGTGCATACATACATACGCTGCACAGTGACAGGTGACACTTGTCATCCAAACTCATGCCAGTGAAAAAATAGTCATCGTTATAGTTAATAGTTATAGGGTGATAAGGCCACCAAACATTCATAGAATGTGTGGAGTTTGCATGTTCTCCCCGACATGTCCCCTAGGGTAGGTATACCTCACAAAAACATGCAGTAATCCTGGTCTCTATAAACTACCTCCCCCTGGCCAGCCGGGGCGCCTGATGGAGGGGAAAGGAACTGGTCGGAATAACGTGTTCCTTCCTCGCGCTACGTCTGCCCTGTCAGGTGAAAAGAAGCAGCTTGGACTCCTCATGCATGGAAGGAAGCATGATATCAGTCCGCTGCCCCCCCCTTCCCCAGGATTACATTAGATAATTGATAGTGGGTGAAAAAATGGGTTGCAGAATTGTGAGACAAAATTAGAATGAATGAAATATTGTAAGTTTAAAATAATTGTGTACTTTTCTTGTAAATACACTGTTCACGTTACGTTAACTTCAACCAACATTTTTTGTAATTAATGCCTTTAATTATACAATTGATTGCCATGGCAACCCCACAGCTGCAAATTGATTACTTAACCACTCTTGCACTCTTCACGCACAGGCAGACAGACAAATACAGAGATCTCCATGTGGGACACAGACAGACAGTTAAAACGGTCAAGTAGGCACGTACAGGTCTAGACTGAGATTAAAAGAGTGGATTAACGCATTATGTTTTTGTGGCTAAACTATTCTCAAATGAAAAAAGGTGGTCAAATTGAGCTTATATAGGTTGAGTTCACCCTCCCTCCATGTTAGGGATCACGTTCAAGTCGGCCCCGATCGTCCCGTTTGAAAGACGGTAATAGAAGGGGCCGTGTTGTGAAGCGTTGTGTTTAAGGAGTTGTCTGAGATGCTGGAGTGTTGACATAGAGCCTGTTTACTCCACTGTGCACCACTCTGTATAGACTAGACCTCATACGGAACGAGGGGGGGGGACCCCTATTCATCTCCACCCCAATGGAATAGCATCCATCCAGGGGAGAGGGGGGTGACACGGACCCTGCCAAGGCCATGGGGAAGTCCTTCTGCAGATAATGGCAGTCAGCGGGGGGAACCACCTAAAACAGGCACCGGGCCAGACAACTGTCAATCAAAAACACAGGTCTTCTCTCTCAACTTTTGATTCCGACCGGTCATCCCCTCCCGTATGTCTATTCCTTTTCTCCCGACATCGCATCTCGTCTCCTCGTAACAGTGCACGCCATTTTGTACATATTATAGACCAGTGGACCACCAAATTGACACTAATTAGCCCACGTACCCCCGTTTGAAGAGATACACATGCAGGGACCCCCATAAGAGAAGATTTTTACGGCTCTAGCAATGATTCTCAAGTTTCTCAACCAGTTACATTTCAAGAACCCCCAGTTTGATATGCATTAAATGGACCCCCATTTAATGGCATTTCTATCTCTGAGACCCCAATTTATATTGTAAAATCAATGTTAATTTAACTCTGAGAGTGAACAAATGGAACCAAATTGACCCGTTTGGTTCCATTTGTACACTCTCAGAGTTACAGACCCATAAGGGTCCAAAACTATCATTTAGCTGGGGACCCCCTGGAACTCCCTCAAGGACCCCTGGGGGTCCCCAGACCCCACTTTGGGAACCACTGTTCTAGACCATACTCAGCCATGCCTTTGTGGGGCTATATAGATACAGTATGTGGTGTGCAGTGAACATGGTGGGCCATGTGGAGCTATATACTGTAGATACAGTATGTGCATGGTGTGCAGTGAACATGGTGGGCCATGTGGAGCTATATATACTGTAGATACAGTATGTGGTGTGCAGTGAACATGGCGGGCCATGTGGAGCTATATATACTGTAGATACAGTATGTGGTGTGCAGTGAACATGGCGGGCCATGTGGAGCTATATACTGTAGATACAGTATGTGGTGTGCAGTGAACATGGCGGGCCATGTGGAGCTATATACTGTAGATACAGTATGTGCATGGTGTGCAGTGAACATGGCGGGCCATGTGGAGCTATATACTGTAGATACAGTATGTGCATGGTGTGCAGTGAACATGGCGGGCCATGTGGAGCTATATACTGTAGATACAGTATGTGCATGGTGTGCAGTGAACATGGTGGGCCATGTGGAGCTATATACTGTAGATACAGTATGTGCATGGTGTGCAGTGAACATGGCGGGCCATGTGGAGCTATATACTGTAGATACAGTATGTGCATGGTGTGCAGTGAACATGGCGGGCCATGTGGAGCTATATACTGTAGATACAGTATGTGCATGGTGTGCAGTGAACATGGTGGGCCATGTGGAGCTATATACTGTAGATACAGTATGTGGTGTGCAGTGAACATGGCGGGCCATGTGGAGCTATATACTGTAGATACAGTATGTGCATGGTGTGCAGTGAACATGGCGGGCCATGTGGAGCTATATACTGTAGATACAGTATGTGGTGTGCAGTGAACATGGGGGGCCATGTGGAGCTATATACTGTAGATACAGTATGTGGTGTGCAGTGAACATGGGGGGCCATGTGGAGCTATATACTGTAGATACAGTATGTGCATGGTGTGCAGTGAACATGGTGGGCCATGTGGAGCTATATACTGTAGATACAGTATGTGGTGTGCAGTGAACATGGGGGGCCATGTGGAGCTATATACTGTAGATACAGTATGTGCATGGTGTGCAGTGAACATGGTGGGCCATGTGGAGCTATATACTGTAGATACAGTATGTGCATGGTGTGCAGTGAACATGGCGGGCCATGTGACTCTGACAAGGATTGATTGGGCTTCAGATTAAGACAAACATCATTAAAGCTGTGTAATGGTGAATAATAAGCTGTTTTAACGGGTCAGTAGCCAAACGTTCTATTCAAATAGCCTAGCGTTTGTATTCATACTTTCTCTCCTCTTCCCATATAGCGCGTGAAGACAACAAATAACAATTGCAGATCTCTTATATCTAATTAGTATTTACCACAATCATAATTGTGGTACCGTTCAATGACATGAAGGAAAGGATAAGGATAAGGTTCACACGTTCCCCTTTCAATTTGTTCAATTTGTAGTTTCCATCCATCCATCATCTCTCAAAACAAAATCACACCCGTGTGAAGTGAGCAGTGCAACTCCGTGTGGGGGTCCCCCGAAGGGGGGCGGCCCGGTTCCGGCGAGCCACCCCGCGTCCCCAAATGGTTGAGAAATGACAGAGTTACCCTGTGGGGGTCCCCAGGTGGGCCCTGTACTGTACTGTACTGTACTGTACTGTAGCACCCCAAATCATCAATACAGTTTGTGTGTGTGTGTGTGTGTGTGTGTGTGCGTGTGTGTGCGTGTGTGTGTGCTGTGTGTCTTTACCAGCTACTGTATAGCAGGGGTATACAGTATAGCAGGGGTGTGCGTGTCTAAGAGTGGTATGGTTAAAAAAAAGAAACCCCCAAGACTCATGAAATATGGAACGCAGCCCATCTTGCAGATTTTCCGATTGGAAACATTGACACACGTGCACGCACGTACGCACACACGCACGAGCACACACACACACACACACACACACACACACACACACACACACACACACACACACACACACACACACAAACACTTTACATTTTAATACTCAAGCCGTAATATTCTAGTTCACAGTTGTAGTTCAATCAAAACAAAACAGACTGTATTACTGCTCAGTTCGCCAAGGGTACTATTGTACTACTGTACTATTGTCCAGTTTGAATATGCAGGAACCGAGAAACATGTATTATAGTCTTTAAATTCTGCACATGATGTAAAATAATTGAACTACAAAATAAAAAGAATTAACCAATTTGTTTCACTTAATTTTTCCCATGTATGGCCTACTTTGGTCTATACATTTTTGATACGATGTTGGGAAATGTTTCACCCCAAAATCTGAATGCCAATACTAATGGACCGGGTCCTGGTGGGCTACAGGGACGTGCAGAGTGGACAGGCAGGGGCTGACATCTCGTAAGAGGGCACTTTTGGACAAAAATAGTGAAAATAGCAGAAAAATTGTAAATCGACTATTCTTTCTATATTTTTTTCAAAATAGCAGATCGACTATTTTCGGGGCACAACCCAGCACTCCTTATCTACTGTACAACATGAATTTCAAAACAAATTAGTTCAACGCAAAATGCTGCGTTCAAGTTCAGGAGAATGCTGCCTTCCGGTATATATGGCATGGAAAGGAGTGGCATTTGCATTTCTTTCACCATGTAGTAAATTCTGCATTATTGGTCTGGAAAGGGCAGTTGTTTTACAGGGACGTGTGCACATCCCTGGTGGGTGAGGTCAGATCACAGTGCGAAACAGAACATAGTGTTAAATAGTGTTGACAAGCTAATTATGTCATTCAGATGCATGGGACGACATGTATTTCATATTACTGTAACTTAACCCAATTAGACCTGAGGACGATTCTTTTTTTTTTCTTTTTTTTTTTTCTCTTAAATCTTTATCCCACGATTTTGTAACCCAGTTTTTCTGAGGACGATTCTACAAATGCCTTCTAAATCCAGACAGTTTTCTGAAAAACCTATTCTGTCAGTGGTACTCAACCTTTTTCATCTCAAGGAACCCCAGAATTATCTGTATTAGGCCGCGGACCCCATCTGAAAATATGTTGTTCCAGGGACCACCCAGAAGCAAAGATTTGAGTTAAAGCGCAAATAACATGCATTTTAAAACTGCTTTTAATATTTAATAATCATATTGTCTATGTCCCTCAAAGTTATTTCTAATGTTTTGAGCCTCAATCACCACTCTGATATAACCAGCCTTGTCAATTCTTTCTGGACTTTGAAAGCAGTTTTAGCTGCAGTACCACAATGTCCTGAGGTGGAGAGGGTGCTGATATGCAGATTATTTAATATTTTAGTCATTATAATACTCATGCTAGATAAAACCAGGCTTGTTTCCATTCCATGCTAGCTTGGAAAATCAACAATGGTGGACATTGTAAACAAAGTGGAAATGCAAATTTGCAACTGAAGACTGAAGAAAAGGAGGAATTATACAAAGTAGGGTGACATTGATGACATCACGATGAGGCCAAAATCAGTCGAGCTATTTCTGAGAGCAATTTCCATTAAAACACCCATATGACATGAAGGCCTGATTGTTCAAAATTGGTTCTTTGTGGGGATAGAAAACACACATGGGAGCCCCAAAAACACAAAAGAAATTGAAAAAGTTGAATTTTATGTTATAGGTCCTTTAAAAATGTTCACTATGATTGAATATATATTCAAAGATTTGTGCTATTTTCAAAACATACAAAAAAAATGACTACACAAAGAGCAAAATATAGCTAAGATCCAGTCTGGGCATATCTGTCAGTTTGGCAATTCTGGATAACTGGATCTTCCTCGACGTCGGGCAACACACTCCATCAGGTGCGCAGTGATGTGTGTGCACCGAGTGTCCATATCTCCATAATGTGAGTGCATCTGTAGTTCACGTATCTCAAGAACCGTCCGACCGATCGACTTCACACTCGGCGCACGCATCACCGAGGACTCGAGGGAGTGCTGTGCCAGGTGTTCCAACTCTCACCTATGGTCATGATGAAGTGTGTGTGGGTCATGACTCATGACCAAAAGAATAAGGTCGCGAATACAAACGGCAGAAATGAGTTTAGCAATGTTCTGATGAATTGAAAATGGTGGACCCTATTGTAAACAAGTGTAAGTTGTGCTTGAAATGTACTGTAATTCTGCAAACTGTAAATAAAATAAATACTTCAATCAATCAATCAATCACTCAATCACTCAATCAATCAATCATCTCCCTTAGAGATAGGGTGAAAAGTTCAGTCACACGAGAGAGACTCGAAGGCAGAATTCAATTCCCAAACTACCAAACTATGGAAATGCTCTCTGCTTGGCACTCGGCATCCTGTGAGTGACATACTAAAGTCATGTCCTGTCCTGTGTACTTTACTGTACATCAAGCTGCATCATGGGCCACACGGCTGGTTCCCCTGGCTATACTCTATACAACAGACAATTGCAGATGAACATTTCATAACCAGGCGATCAACGTAGGAGAAAGGAGGGACAGCCGCACACCGCCACTTGTCAGGTTCAAGAGCATAAGAGAGCAACGTCGAACCATCGCACCATCGAACTAGTGCTCCTGCTCCAAATTGTCTACAGGGTGTGCGGAAGTCATCTCTCTATAACCAGGCATTCACATTATAGACACCAGCACAGATTCAGAATATCCAAATTGCCCTTGTAACGCCTGGGATTCAAACCCTGGCAGGGAAAGATTATTTGGATTTTGTAGTCACTAATGCTACACCCACGCAGATTAATCATATATAAGTCCAGCCATATACTAGGTTTCCCGTAACCTTTATACCAGTAAGACGCCTGGGGGTGAGAAGCGACTTCGCCCTAAAGGACGAGGTCGCCCTTTAGGTCACGAGACCTGGACACCATTATGTGGGGCTTTCCCCATGTATGGGGATTTTGAATGATACACTGTATGATTCCATAGTTAACTGTGACCTTTGCGGCAAGCCGGCAACCACAATGGTTATCATGAGGCTGTCACAATATGATCATATATTGGCATTCCCATGCCGGATCAAAAACACTGATCATTTCTCTTCTTCAGACCTGAAGAAGAGCGCGGTCGGCTCCAAACGTTACCACTCAAGTAAAAATATGTTTGGTGTGCGGACGCTTTGTATTCTTGAAGTTGTCACTCACGTTACAACAGAATTATGAAGCATATATTATACATTAGTGCTATGTATGTGACGGCACATCTGTTGTGCACACACACACACACACACACACACACACACACACACACACACACACAGGATAGATCATGTCATCGAGTCACTGTCCGGAAAGAACATTACCCCTGTTGTCATAATGTTGACTAATCAGACATAGTAAAATAGTTCAGTTCTTAGATGAAGAAATAGTAATTAGTTGCTTGTGTAGCCTACCTGTGGGCCTGTTGCACAATCTGCATCTCCTGTCTGTGTCCTCATGGTAACTTGGCTGCATCGCTTCTCCTTACTCCTTTAAAAATTATACATCGATACATTTAGGCATTTAGCAGACGCTCTTAATCCAGAGCGATTTACAGTAAGCAAGAACAACACATGGTAATACTGTACATCAAATACATTTAAAAAAATAGTCATCAGTAAGCTAAGAACAGTAAAGCATAAAAGTAAATATGTCGGCTAGTTCTGTTAAATTGATTTGGTGAGTATTGCTATGATGGCATTAGCTACTATGTTTTATGTTGATATAACTATTGTTATGTTGATATTTATTCATTGTGCTTTATTTTTCTTTCTATTAAGCAAACTTGCCTGGCATGCGTGCCTATTGGTTGGGGGACATCCGTTAGTGTGACATAATAATAGTCTGACATGCGTTGCCGGTTAAGACTCAACCGTGGCCCCGACAAGTGTTGGTGACCCGGCTCGGGTTTCCCCGTGAGAGGAGGTCAAAAGGGGGGTGAGTGTAGCAGCCTGATGACCTAAAAGACCCAAATGAACACAGCACCTTCACCAAATGGATGTCACACAATGACCATGTCTCTCAATCAGTACACATAGGGTTAATGTTTGGCTTGCCCAGCTGACACTGATGTTGGCCCCTCGTGCATCTCTATTGACAAAGTGAAAACATCAACCAAAACACAAACAAAAACCTTCTCTGAACAGGAGGCCCAACTGACCATGACATTCCAATTAGTCTTAAAAGTAATTGCTCAAAAATGATTAATTGAGTTGGGCCACTTTCCCCTGTTACCTCTGAATTGGAAATATAATTGTGGCAGACAGTAATTGGTCAAAAGGGTCAAATGGGGGGGGGGGGGGGGGGTGTGTATCGCAGAGTGGCTCACAACCTCGGCCCGATGACCTACAAAGTCTAATATCTCCCCATGGAGTATAATAGAGATATCCCTTTCGTGGTTAAGATGTTGGGAGACCCGGGTACGAATCCCGGGCCGGGAGTTACATTGGTGCCGTGACCCGGATTGGGTTTACCCGTGGGAGGAAGTCAAAAGGGGAGTAAGTGTAGCAGAGTTGCTCACAACCTCCGCCTGATGACCTACAAGTCTAAAATCTTCCCCGAGCTAGAGGCAGTCTACTGTATGTGTTAGACGGCCCATTGCGGTCCCGTCGCTAGTCGTGTTAGAATTTATCATACCTCCCGTTGTTGTCGATCGCATCGAGAGTGTTTTGGCTACATCTAGCTACTTCAGCCACGTCCGGGATAGCAACTGGTCCGTCACTAAATGTGATCCACTGCTATAAATCACTGGGCGCTCTGATTTAATGGATTAAATGACCATGGGCGTTCTGTATCTGCGGCCTGTCATGGTCATACCAATAAAAATATAATTAGTTATTTTCATCGTTTTGAACAAGATTGTAGGGATAGTATATTGTTTGTTCCAAGAGAAAGAGTATTAATTAACCACTTACTTATTTATTCACCTGTGATAATCTGTTCACTATGTTCATTTTCTTCATCATTAATCACAATGTTTTTGTTCACTGACGTTCCAAATGCCTTATAGATGGAAATGTGGCTTTTTACTGTGTGTTTCATTGATTTTTATTAGTTTCCTCCTCTCTTCAAAAATAATACTGACATTTTTAGATACTTTTGGAATGTTGCTGAGTCAGCCCCTGAGCCATCTTAAGTTGAGTAGCCCTGGCTTAGCGATGATGGTGTTTTCCACGTGGGAGACTCATGCAGGTAAAATATCCCTTCTAAAGTCCCAGAGTGAATACAGCATGCACCTTGCACCCTCTTTATCAACTGGATTTCTGACCACATATTGCATATAATGACCACGTCTCTCAATCAATGTTTGGCTTGCACTGACACTGATGTTGGCCCCTCTATCCATCAAGTCCACACGTTTGACAAAGTGAAAACACAAACAAAAACCTTCTCTAAGCTCAGGCACGCACAACTGACCCTGACATTCTAATTAGTTTTAAAAGTAATTGCTCGAAATGATTAGTTGAGTTGCGGGCCACTTTCCCCTGTTACCTCTGAATTGGAAATATAATTGTGGCAGACAGTAATTGGCCAGCCGTGGACTGTTGGTTATTGTAGTCTGTTGTGGCCGGCTGCATCATTACCAAGACTTGGATGTGGTTCAGCTTTTGAACTACAGTGACCGGACAGGAACACAAACAAGCACACGCAATGCTCTGCTTTCCTGTGCCAGTTCTGCCTCGCCACATGGGCCCCATCATGTTGTTTCCTATCCTGACCTCTCCATCTCTCTCCCTTTGCCTTCTTACCTCACCCTACCTGATCCTACCTTTCCTCACTCTTCTCTAAACCCTAAACTCCATTCTCTCCCTTGCCTCAATCTTCCCTCGCCCCCTCTCCCCTTGCTTGGTCTTCTCTTCATGCTTTGGCCTATACTCCCCTTCCTTGTATCCTCCTCTCCTCAGACTCCTCTGTACTCCTCTACCTTAGGGGGCGGATGAGAAGCTGTATAGCTGTCACCAAGACAGGTGAATCTTATTAAGCCTGAACAGAGAGAGACTGAGAGAGACAGACAGAGAGAGACAGAGACTGAGAGAGAGAGACACAGAGAGAGAGAGAGAGAGAGAGTCCGCCCAGATGGGTGAGAGGACCAGCAGGCTCAGTCGGGGCATGGTGACGTGTGTGCCTGAGACCATGATGTCAGTATCCCATCCCATTACCACTCAAATACCACTTTCTTCCCATCAAACCACAGCCTGACATGTGCTATGATTGATAGATTGAATACTTAATTAACAGTTTGCAAAATAACAATAATAATAAAGGCACAGAAGTGTACAGTTAAATTATGCTCGCAGAAGGGGGGGGGGGGGGGTCGGCAAAGAAAGTTTAGATGTAACTGTCATAGTAGGCCTTAGGGTTTCTATACTATACATTACTACAATATAATTTAAATAGTATGTATTTTTGTTTTGTTACTACGAATCTTTTCTGTATATTGTACATGGCTACAGCATGTGTGTGTGTGGCTGTGCCCTTTGCTCTGTTATTGCCTGGATCAGTATGTTTGTTGTGCCGAGTTTCCTTTGCTAAATTGTCTGGAAGCCGAACAGCCCCCATCAGTAAACCAAGCAGAAAGGCCTGTGGAACTCACTACAGGGACCATGCAGGACATGCCAGGCGCGCGCGCACACACACACACACACACACACACACACACACACACACACACACACACACACACACACACACACACACACACACACACACACACACACACACACACACACACACACACACACACACACACACACACACACACACACACACACACACACGCACACACAGAGAGAGAGAGAGAGAGATTCAGGGCAGTTAAATTATATTATATTGAATAATCAGACACAAATATGCATGCATGAATACAAATAATAAGTGCTATTGTTTTGTTAAAAAGGTTAAATCTCTACAGTATATTCCCATAGTATTATTATATAGAATTAAGTGACAGGGAAGGATCTCCCCATCGCTATAGCTTCAGCTATTTAGTAAACAGAACAGAATGTTCAGTTCGGCCTACTCATGTTATCCAATCAGGTGAGAAAGCTGCACCAAGATAAACTATCACTTTCAATTATGTAGTGTTCGAGTTTCAATTTTGTCTGCACATTTTTCTGTTTAATCACTTTCAATTCAACTTTGTAGTAGTATCCTGAAATGGATTGCTATCCGAATATTTAACATAAATACTTACATAATCGCTTATACCCCCTTTAATTTGAATACAAAACACAGTGCTGTATCTATTGACGTGAACACTAAGTAAATCTGGATGAAAGCAGGACACCTACATTATGGAGAACGAAGCAATGCACTGATTTTGTTCGAGGAACCTCCTGTGACGGCAGTAAAACATCGTATGCAGAATAGTAAGAAGAACCAACAGCTGTACAGAAACGGTACATTTGCCAGTGTATATTTCGTCAACTAATACTATGATGAAAAATGTTCGTCGACTACCTTTTTTCACTGACGAAAACTAAATGGAAACTAAATGAAAAAATAATGAGCTATGACGACTAAAACTAAATATACTGACAATTTAGTCAACAAATACAAACTAGACTAAAATGTTAGGAAGGGACTACTGGACAAGAGATCAAGTATAAGTAAAAGACACAAGTCATTTTACACTTGGTTGCATGCTGAAAATAGCAGATCTAGGGGGCACGGTGGCACATTCGGTAGTGCTGTTGCCTAACAGCTAGAAGGTCCTGGGTTCGATTTCCACTGGGGATGCTGTGGGCGTGTTCTCTCCTCCGCGTCATCAGTGCTCACACCCGAGGCGGGGTTGGCGAAAGGGCCTTTCTGTGTGGAGTTTGTATGTTCTCCCCGTGTCCCCTAGGGTAGGCCTACCCTCACAAAAAACATGCAGTAATCCTGGTCTCTAAACTACCTCCGCCTGGCCAGCCGGGGCGCCTGATGGAGGAGAAAGGAACTGGTCGGAATAACGTGTTCCTTCCACGCGCTACGTCCGGCCGGTGAAACGCTCCCGTCAGGTGAAAAAAGGCAGCTTGGACTCCTCATGCATAGAAGGAAGGTCAGTCCGCTGCCCCCCCCCCCCCCCCCCCCCCAGGTTGGCAGAGGAAGTGTAGCACCCATGATTGCATTAGATAATTGACACTGGGTGAAAAAATGGGTTGCAAAATCGTGGGATAAACTTTCGACGGCATCAAGGCCCACCAAAATATTTTTTTGTTGACTAAATCAACTGTAGATTTAGTCGACTAACATAGACTAAAACTAGACTAACATTAAAACATTTCAGATGACTAAAATGTGACTAAATTAAAACTATTCAAGAGACTATGACTAAAAACAACACTGCACTGTATATCTTCCAATTAACCTCTCTCCTTTTCTCTCACAGTATTTTCTCTCGCTCTCGCTCTCTCTCTCTCTGCTAAGCAAAGAGGGGGGATATAGGTCAGGCCTGTCAGACTATAAGGCTGCCTTCCTTCCATCCCCCACACCCCTTTCTGCACATCCCTTCTCGCCTGGGGAAAGAGGTCCCGTAGCCTTCCATTAGTATGTGTATGTACAGTACAGCAAAGGCCCTCTATAGTGCGCCCCCCCACCACCCCCGACATGCTAACATTCTCACTTATGGGCATGGCTTACTTTGTCCGTACTGTAAAAATCCATGGTGTTATTGTATTATTGACATGAACAGTTATTCACTTGATGTATATGCACTGGGGGAAAAAAATTAACAGTGGCGCACTGGTGAACACAAGTG
Organism: Protomyctophum bolini; assembly: GCF_963924005.1. Lineage (NCBI taxonomy): Eukaryota > Metazoa > Chordata > Actinopteri > Myctophiformes > Myctophidae > Protomyctophum > Protomyctophum bolini. The sequence continues at coordinate 40,003,833 of NC_137862.1, forward strand.
AAAGATGTGAAAGATGAGCTGGTTACAGTGAGGGATTAGCCTATACCGATAAAGGAAGTTATATTAGAAATAGAATAACCTGCACACTAAGCTCCATCTATTCACATCACCAACGTTGAGGTGAATGAATCATCGACAGTTACATGAAGCAGAATATCCAGTCATTCATCTTTTTCCCTCTACTGAATTAACATCATTCAACTGTCAGTGGAAATGCCTCTATTTCCTAAAGTTCACGGCCATGTCTCAACTTTCCAAAGAAATCCAAGTAAAGTTTAGTTTTGCTTTCTAAAACGGGCTTTGTGCTGATTCTTTTCTTTGATTGCTGGGCTGTGGTGTATTGACAGACTGATGTGTCTGATCATCACAACAAGCTGACAGTGGGGAGGCTCGATAAGCATCCTATCCGGCCTCCGATACCATCTGTCTGGTATGGATCTCCAGGGGGCTGCGAAGAACGCCTGTTGGCTCGGGAGACGTCCGCAAGCCTCAAGGACTGGAAGAAGGAACCGGAGAAGAAGGCGCTTTTCAACCAATTCTCCCCTGTTTTTGTTTGAAGCCGTTCAGTCATCTTCACACACAGAATAGGGACTAGTGGAAGATCTCAGTCTTTCTCGTTGTCTCTTTCTTTCTTGCTCTACATGTATCTCTCTCTCTCTCTCTCTCTCTCTCACACACACACACACACACACACACACACACACACACACACAAAATCAAATGCGATCAAAAGAGTCTGTGAAGTCTTAATTAAAAAGTACTAACAAGCTTGATTAAAGGAAGATAATGAAAGGATCTGTCAATGAAAGGACCAATTCCCTCATCAACAGTAACAGGAACACAGTCAGGAGGGACTGCCTAGAGAGAATGAAAGCAAAAGTGCAGGAAGAAAAGTCTGTGTGTAAGTAGTTGGGAAAGGGAACTGATGCGGGAACGGGTTCCATGCAGCACTGTGATTCTGTCCATTGAGGGATTTCATAGCCCAACAGGGACGTGCACACATAGACATGAAAAGGGGGCTTCAGCCCCTGCCCTTTTACCCTTCTGTAAAACAACTGAGACCATGAATGCAGCATTTACTATGGTGAAAGAAATGCAAAATGTCACTCCTTTCCTTTCCATGCCATGCCATACCAGAAGGCAGCATTCAGGATAATTGCTTTTTTTCTCAAATTCTCCTGAACTTGGAAGGCAGCATTTTGTGTTGAACAAACTTGTTTTGGAATCCATGTCATTCACCCGAAAATAGCTGATCTACAAGCTCTCAACGCGTCGCGATGATGTTTGTACCATAGGAGAGATAACAGGAAAACGTTGATCAAAATAACAATTCTTCTACATTCTGTAATTGTGTAGACGTCTTGTAAATTAGTAATGCAGATGCTTAACAATTTCAAACTCTTGAGAGAGTAGAATGAAACGGATCCATTTGGTTTCATTTGACACTCAAGAGTTAAAGATCTATAAGGGTCCATTATGGTAAAAGATCTATAAGGGTCCATTATGGTTACCAACTCTGCATCATTTAGCATGGGGACCACCTGGAACCCCCTCAAGGACCACTGGTGGTTCCCGGACCACTGGTTGAGATACAGGAATGCTTCGGATCGGAGAGCGACCTCAGTTCACTTTTGGGTCATGTTCTCTGCCATGGATATGAAAACAAACAGAACCAGACCATTACCAACGAGAGGCGGGCTCACACTGATCTCTGTCCCCCTTTCAAGTGCCTCTGCATTCCAAAAGAATTCAATTAAACCTGAAATGAACCGGGTAACAGAAACACGTTCTCCACCAAACACACACAATAAACACTATTCCAGAGTCCTCGGGGGCTCTAAGCGACCCCCCCCCCCCCCACCCTTTTCCCAACACACCAAAAATAGCCGATCTACAATCTCACAACGTGTCGCGCTGCATTGTGAGCTTGACTATTCCATCGACTTTTTCCAGTTACCCAGTTCCAGTAAAAACTGTCAGGGTAAGAATGGTGGTCCCTTATTGGCTGTTGATGGTGACGTAACTAAGGTACGTTTCAAGGTTGGTATAATGTCAATAACGGGTCTAAAGGATTTAGAACAGCAGTTGTAAATTGTAATAGACATTAGTAGCAGTACATGGCCTACTTGTGTGCAAGGCGCAAGTTGGCACCTCGACAGAGTGCATTTCTAGTTGTAGCCTACATCAACTGTCTTGCTGACATAATAGCAGATGTAGTAATGTAATAATATAATAATTAGAAAGAAGAAAAAAATCACACTTGTGTGGAGTGAGTGGTGCAACTCCGTGTGGGGGTCCCCGGAAGTTCCAAACCCACAGCACCACAGCCAGGGTGCCGGCCTGGTTCCGACGAGCCGCCCCACGTCCGAAACGGTAGAGAAATGCGAGTTACCGTGTGGGGGTCCCTCTACAGTACGCTCTACTGTACTTAACTGTACTGTCACTGTACTGTACTGTACTGGCACACCCAAAATCATACAGTTAATATGTGCGTGTGTGTTAGGTTGCGCACAGGTGGTGAAAAACAACCATGCTATTTTCGTGCTCATACCCAGGCAGGCACCCAGGCACCCAGCCAGGCAGCCAGCCACACACATAGCTCCGTAAGGGGTTGCACCACTCAAAAAAGGCAGGGTACAACACGTTATTTATTTTTATTTTTTATGTTTTTGTGGCTTTCGCCTTTATTTATTTTTATTTTTATGGAGGGATAGGCTGACAGGAAATGGGGAGAGAGATGGGGGGTGTGACATGCAGTAAAGTCCGTCAGAATCGGGAGTCGAACCCGCGGCACACTGCCAGCTGGATTACCAGCCAAGGTGCCTGGACCGCTGAGCCATGGCCCAGGGCACAACAGGGTTTTGTTCTTCTTTCTAATTATTTGTCCGGCCCCAAAAATTGTGTTCCTCGTTATGATTTATTATGAAGCCAAGTTGGCTTTGTCCGAGGATTTAAAGGTCTTTAAATGAATACTTTTCGAAACGACTATGGAACAATTAATGGGGAATTCTCTTCTGGTGCCCTTGTCGTACTGAAAGGGACCCGCAAAATAAATCCCCGTTAATTTTCCTCATAGACTTTTCAGAAGTTTACGCCGCGGACAAAGCCAACTCTTGTCGTGACCAATCATGACAACAAACACAATTTTTCGGGCCAAACAAAGAATTAGAAAGTAGAAAATAACACTTTTTTTGTTGTTTTTCTTCTTTGTAATTATTTGTTTGGTCCAAAATATTGTGTGTGTTGTCATGATTTGTCACGACAAGAGTTGGCTTCGTACGACGCTTAAAAGGTCTTTAAATAAATACGTTTTGAAAAGCCTATGGAGAAAATGAATGGAGAATCATTTCCTGGGCCACTCGTCGTTCTGAAAGGAGGCGGGACTGCGACGCTCTATAGTGGAAGATTCCTGATGCTGAGCAAGTTGCATTTCACATTACTCGCCTCTCCATCAGGCCTCACTGTAATTATGTCAACACCAATCAAATAACTCCGGGGAGAGATACATTAATAATAGCAATACCAATAATTACTTTTCAAGTATACATATATATGTGAGAAAACAATCCTCAACTTTAATAACACAAATTGTAATCAAGGCTTTTTGTGGCCACTGTCTGTCTGTTGCACTGGGAGAGCAACCAAAACGCCCTCTATGGGATCATTCAAAAGACGACTCGTGTCAACGTTTCAATTGAGCTGTGTTGACACGCAGCAGATGAATATTAAACATTGAGAAATAAGAGGTGCTCGAAGCTAAAGCCTGCGTAAATATCTTTCATATGCACGCATACGGAAACAGCACACAGAACACACAAACTTGCGCGCACACACGTGTACACGGGCGCACACACACACACACACACACACACACACACACACACACACACACACACACACACACACACACACACACACACACACACACACACACACACACACACACACACACACACACACACACACACACACACACACACACACACACACACACACACACACACACAATCTTGAGATTCTCTCCCAGCAGGCACGATCACACTCAAGCAGAAAATTGAGTGTCACATAGGGAGCCATGTCTCTGACCCTCTGGCCCCTCTAGACGAGGGAGGCAGCTGGACAGGGACCCACGCTGCGGTCGCCTGCCCGCCTGGAACTCGGTCCCCCTTGGGGAGCTCTAAAGAGTCTCAGAGTCCCCTGTTCCTTGGAGAATGACCAGCTGAGCTTCCACAGTAAGTAGCACAGCACAGCACAGCACAGCACAGCACAGCACAGCACAGCACAGCACAGCACAGCACAGCGTGTGAATATGTGTGGTCGTCTGGGTCTAAGCACGATGCAAAGGGCCTTAACAACTTTCATGCCAACATTATTTGGGCAGAGGATAATGTTGTGCGTTTTGAGGCGCATGCGATAACTAACCACTGATCGACAAAAATAAGTCATGGATTGCAGCTATAAGCATGCCGGTCTGAGGTGGTCGGGCCAAACAATGTTAACTTTGTTTATTTTTGGTGATATTTCAATTCAAACCATCCCGCTTCTTGTCCCTGTGAGAAATGTAAGGGTGCTACATACACGCAACGCACTATTCACTGATGGTGAGCGTTGCCTTACTAAGTGCTTATGAATACTGCATGGTTAAATGGGAAATGTTAACATTTTTTCAATTGCTTTGGCAGCCCAATGAAATATTAAACACCAAGAGAGCTTTTGTTTTATTGTAAGAGTTAAAAATGGGGGTAAACATTCAAGTAATAACTTTTATTTTTTTATAAGACTCAGAGGCTGAAGGTTGTTATTCCAATATAATCACCGTTTTGACGCATATCTGCTAAGCTACAGATCTCTATAGTCTAATTGTAAATTTGTAATCCATAACCGGATAACGGCAAAAACGTTAGTTGTGTTGAGAAGGAACCAACAACAAGGTTCAAAAAGTCTTCAAGTTTAAAACTGATTTATTTGTGTTCCTAAACAAGGGTGGATTCTAACACAACTTCAGGGGGGGAGTAAACCGTAAAATGTTATGTGCGAAATTATCCATTTTGTCAACGTGTAATTTTTGTGTTACATTTGTACACTGAGAGCTAAAGTGGAATGTCCACACACGATATAATTCTGCTCCCTGTTGTTTTTATTTCAAACCTAAATACAACGACGTTTCGCCCCTCCGGGCTTTCTCTGAACTTGAGAAACGTTGTTGTATTTTGGTATTTTGAAATAAAAAGGACAGGGAGCATGTGCGGAAATTCCAATTTTTTCTTCATTGAGTAACTTTTTGGGTCAAGCGCCGTATTCGGAAGCTGGGATGTGCATAGCGTTTTCCTTCTTTACAGCTAAAGATAAGATAACATAACATCCAAACTGGTTGGGCTCTACTTCAAAGCAACTCCTCCAACATCAGGACCTACTGTAAGCCGAACAGCCATTGGCAGAATATAAAGTTAAAGAACAACTTGTTCATTATAAATGTGCTTTATTCAAAAGCAAAAGGAGCATATTTACATTGTCAGTCTGTAACACTGGGGGGTGTTTTAATGATTCGTCCTGTCGGGCTTTCCTTCATGGCACCAAAATCACGCGGAGGCCAAAGCTGGAGATGACACAAACATAAAGTAGAAACATTAAGGGTTAAACCATTAAACCATTGTTTTGGCCTGGTATTAAACCATTGTTTTGCCTGGTATTAAACCATTGTTTTGGCCTGGTAATAAACCATTGGCCTGGTATTAAACCATTGGCATGGTATTAAACCATTGTTTTGGCCTGGTATTAAACCATTGTTTTGGCCTGGTAATACACCATTGGCCTGGTATTAAACCATTGTTTTGGCCTGGTATTAAACCATTGGCCTGGTATTAAACCATTGGCCTGGTATTAAACCATTGGCCTGGTATTAAACCATTGTTTTGGCCTGGTATTAAACCATTGTTTTGGCCTGGTATTAAACCATTGTTTTAGCCTGGTATTAAACCATTGTTTTGGCCTGGTATTAAACCATTGGCCTGGTATTAAACCATTGTTTTGGCCTGGTAATAAACCATTGGCCTGGTATTAAACCATTGGCCTGGTATTAAACCATTGTTTTGGCCTGGTAATAAACCATTGTTTTGGCCTGGTAATAAACCATTGGCCTGGTATTAAACCATTGGCCTGGTATTAAACCATTGTTTTGGCCTGGTAATAAACCATTGGCCTGGTATTAAACCATTGGCCTGGTATTAAACCATTGTTTTGGCCTGGTAATAAACCATTGCGTGAAATCACATTATCATGCGTCTTCTACAGACCCGTCTCGCCTCCCAATCGATGGGTGGAAACCAAGAGCTAATGGGGATCCATCTGAATAAAGAATAAAGAGCTAATGGAGATCCATCTGAATAAAGAATAATAAAGAGCTAATGGGGATCCATCTGAATAAAGAATAAAGAGCTAATGGGGATCCATCTGAATAAACAATAATAAAGAGCTAATGGGGATCCATCTGAATAAAGAATAATAAATAACCAATAAGCATCCATCAGGGGGCCCTGAGCGCAGACGCTTATTGGCTCTTCCACTTTTTGGTGTTGATTTCATGGACTAAAACTAAGACGAAAAATGTTCGTCGACTACCTTTTTTCACTGACGAAAACTAAATGGAAACTAAATGAAAACTAAGCTATGATGACTAAAACTTTGTCAACAAATAAAAACTAAAATGTTAGGAAGGGACTAGTGGACAAGAGATCCAGTACAAGTCATTTTACACTTGCATGCTGAAATCACACGATCTACAAGCTCACAACGTGTCGTGCTGCGACACGTTGTGAGCTTGTAGATCGGCTATTTTCAGCAAGTGGAGAGAAAAAAACAGTCGACGGCATCGAGGCCCGCCAAATTACATTTTGTTCGACTAAATCAACTGTAGAATTAGTCAACTAAAATCTTATAATATTTAGTCGACTAAAACTAGACTAACACTAAAACATTCCAGGTGACTAAAATGAAACTAAAACGAAATGAAAACTATTCAATATGATTAAAACTATTCTATTCTGCAAAATACCCGACCCAGCGCTTGGGGCCAGGCCGGTCTGCAGAAGACACATGATAACGTGAATTTGCTACTACAGGTTAAAGTGGGAGTGATTGGTTCAGGCAGTGAGCAGCTACGGCGGTGTTTCTGACGCACGCACGCACGCACACACACACACACACACACACACACACACACACACACACACACACACACACACACACACACACACACACACACACACACACACACACACACACACACACACAGACATTGACTGAATTATAGTATGATGATGATAGTATGATGATTATATATCTTGGTGTTCTACAGTTGTGGCCCCCGGTGTGCACGCTGTGCGGGCCCACACACACAATCATTCAATATATATAAAAAAAATCTCTTGGGTTGTCTCGTCAGCTTGTAGCTCGGCTATTTTATTTTTTCGCAGTGAAAAAGTAACACGAATAAATAAAATAAGCCTAAAGTGGTTAAACCGAGTAAAAGACGCATTGTGAGCTTGTAGATTTGCTATTTTCAGCATGCAACCTAGCATAAAACTCTTGTCCACTAGTCCACTAACTAACATAGTTTTTATTTGTTTGACGAAATTGTCAATATATTTAGTCATAGATCAGTTTTAATTTTGGTTTTATTTAGTTTTAGTCAGTGAAAAAGGGTAGTCGACGAACATTTTTCGTCTTAGTTTTAGTCGACGAAAACAACACTCATTTAAATGTAGCGTCAACGCATAAAATATTGAGGCGGCCATTCATTGTCATAGTGGAGTTTCCAGTGGAGTGCGGCTGTCCAATCAGACAGACAGAAGGTTGGCTGACCTGTTTCCAGGGTCATGGTTGCTATGACATCCAGTGATATGACAACACAGCAGAATGGAAAGCTAGACAATATGGTGTCCAGGCCTTTGGTCAATCAAACAGACTCACTTTGAACTTCTAACTGACTCGTGTCTTTGAATTGTGCCTCAAAAAATGTCCATACTGTGGGGCCGGCGAGCCCAGAGAATCATTTAACATTTCAAAGGACTTTTTTTTATTAACGTTTTGGGTGGGAACTCTTTTTGGTGTTTTAAGCATTATGTTGTACTTTAGCTATTGAAAAATAGCAGATCTACAAGCTCATAGCGCAGCACCGAGTGCCGTGCTACAAGCTTGTAGGTCTGCTATTTTTACAAAATCGTGAAAATGTAGTGCAAAGCTTTGAATATATTCTTTCAGAGCCAACGTTTTTAACTAAAATCTTTGCTTCTGGGGGGGGGGGTTCCTGGAACAACATATTTTCAGATGGGGGTCGGCAGCCAATTACATATAATCTTGGGGGTCCTTGACATGAAAATGTTTGAGAACGACTGACAGAAAACTGTCAGGAAGACATTTGTAGAATCGTCCTCAGCTCTAAATGGGTTAATTAGCTGGGAAGTGTTTCACTCGTACCCAATATGTGAGGTTTCACCAAAACTACTGGCCCATAATATGGGCCAGTAGTAGTACTATTTCATACATTATGAGATATTATCTCATAATGTATGAAATAGTACCTAATCTGCCCCGCAGTGTGAATGGACGCTGAATGAATGGGAGTGAAGCTAAAGCTCACTCTGTTACCTTTATGCACACACGCCCCCGGATGAGGGCATAGGGAACTGGTCCGTAGCTTCTGGAGTCGGAGGAATTCCTAATGTTGTCCCCTTCTAGCCATACATGGCCCATTGGAACCTACAGAAACACCATCACAGGTCAGAGAGAGAGAGAGAGAGAGAGAATTATAGACTTCCACAACGGAACCCAATACATAACACCGTTCACACACAGCTTGTAACATTGTTTACATGCATATGAGGAAGGCCCTATAATCTATTATGCAGTGCAAATCTGCCCCTCACCCACCCGCCCGCCCGCCCAGTCCCCTCCTCACCCTAACTTAACGTCAACCTCTCTGTCCCTCTTTAACCCCATTCGGTCTTAGGAGAGGGGTCATGGGTAACGGGGCAGGGTCGGGGGATTTAGAGGAACTTCAAACGGGGTCATTAGGCTGTTGGCTGAGATCGGTGCCCCTCTTACCCAGGGAGGGTTAGAGCCAGGATAGGGGCTTGAGAGAGCCAGAGCCAGAGATATAGGGACAGAGGGAGAGAGGGAGAGAGAGAGAATGGGAGAGAGGCCTAAGCTTGGGCTAGCAGCAGCAGTGTCCAAGGGTCTCCACAGCGGTCCGACCTGCCAGTGGGGCGGTCATCCGAGCGAGCTCTAATCCACAGTGACACCAATTATGATTAATCTCATCACTTTAGGAGAGTAGGCTTGTCAAGGCCCTAATTAAGTGCGCTGTCCCCCCTATATGTGCAGACAGGATCAACAACACATTATATTGTCATAATGGGCATCACAATCCAACAGTCTATTTTTGTGTTGGCCAACTTTTTAACGGCCAAAGACGTCTTCTTGGAGAAAAGAGGATAAAGAGCGAGAGGATCTCATCTGCGCTGAGGAGACGTCACCACCACCAACAGACATCTTTTCTTTTGCTTTTGTACCGCATCACCTGCCCCTCCTGTTTAAGTGCGTTCGGTCCGGCCGCGGCGTTGCCGTTTCATTTTCATATTGGATATAATTGAGACGGATGACGTGGCATAATCACGAGGCATTGACATGTTGACCTAACACGAGGTAAACAACTCGCAGAGTAACGACGACACAAATGAATATCATTAAAGGAGTCATCTGAGAACCATATGTCAGCATGCTGGATTCCCACCATTACACCTCATTAGCATGGTAACATATGCCGGCTCCCAAGCACAGGAAACAGAAACACCGCCGTTTGTCATCTGCCAAACCAGCACGCCCTTGTTTGTTTCTTAACGGCTTCAATTTCTTTGTCCCCATAAGAGGTTAAAGTTTGTATCGAAGACATAAAAGGTGTCCTGTCCGTGAATGCCAGAGATGGTGGGTAGAGCAAACTATCTTAATGCTATACAAGAGGAACCGTATAGGGAAAGCATCTTAATACATTAAATCCCCTTCCATTCAAGGTCCGATGGGTGTGAATCTGCTAACAAGGTCAATCAATCTGATTGACTCTTGGGTCAATCAAGAACAGACAACAACAAACTACTCTATGATTGGTTTGTAGTCCGTCTCATAAATCTAATTAACCTATGGAGAAATGTTAGCCCCTGGAAGGACATGGGGAAAGGAAAGGAAAGATCAACCAGGTAGTGTTTCAGAGCAATTGAAAAGCTTACTGTTCGGAAGAAGCAACTTGCTGTAATGTGGTCAGAGACAGAATGAAAGCAGGTGCATATAACCTTGTAGGTCTTAGATGTCTGGGGTAAAGAACATCCACCATGCAGAAACAAAACACTGAACTGTGGTAGATATTTTTAAGATGATGGATACATGGCCATACAAAGTACTATCCATGCCTTTCAAGGATGTGGGTTCTCAATTTAGTCATCGCCAATTCCCTCTTGCTGCCAACCCCAATGACTGTTGGCCTACACACGGGAAGCGACTGGCGCACCTTGGTCATTCATTTTCAATGAGAGGTGGGCGATTATTTTGAACGTGAAGAGTTCCAAAGTTGAGGGACCACGTCCGCTTGCGCCGACACTGTCCCGTGAAATTGTGGCACGCGTGCTCATTTCATGCCCGCCCCCGCGTGTGACTATAGAGCTGGATTGTAGTCAGCTTCACATGCAGACGCGTAGCTGATCCAAGCGAGAATGCCTGCGTCACTCGCTCCCCGTCTGAAACGGCCTTAAAGGGAAAAACGTTTGGCCATTTCATCGTCTACTCAGGCTTATGTTTGAGTTTGAGTTTGAATCTTTATTTCGGTCATTTAAAAAAACCTAATAAACAAAATGGTTGTTAAGCAATTTACATTGCTTAGTTTACATTGCTTAGTCAACACAGTGACTATTCTAGCCGAAAAGGTATGGGCTGAAGCATAAAGCTTACTATGTGAAGTTGTGAACACCTCAGACAGTTTTTAAGTTGCTCGATTCAGTATTTAGATATTTGATATTCATTTTAGCTGCCCCGCCCTCTTCCTATTGTGGGATGTCGCATGACAGTGGGCCGTCAGAGGCGGAGCGCAGCCCAGAAGACAGCGACCCGCCCTGGGTCACGTGATCGATCACAGGTATCTGCCCGTATTCCTCCTCAATCAGAGTGATTACGCAACAGCCGCGCTGGGCGCCTAAATGTTTGAAAGGTGTGGCACAGATGAGAGCTCCGTCTCATTCTCCACTGACTCACGGAGGAGGCACTGACGTGGCAATCTGGCAGCAACCCCGGGATGGATGAATCCTGAAGAGGAACCCATGTGAAAAACTAAAACTCCTGAAGGAATCGGACAGTGAAATGGACACTGTCCCGACAGGAGGAGACTGACTTTAGTTGATTAATGACTGTTTTTCCCTGTCAAAGAAAGAACCTAAGCTACACGTTTATTTCGTATCTAACCAACTGTGTGCTGAATTTAAGTTGTCCATTCTTCAATAAATGCTCGCATAGGCTTATCGTAGCTCAGTGGCGCCAACAACACACACACACACACACACACACACACACACACACACACACACACACACACACACACACACACACACACACACACACACACACACACACACACGCGCACACGCACGCGCACGCACACAAATACAAATTTTAACAATTTATTCATGTCCACACAGAGGAAAGGCATACAAGGACATAAATAGTTCAGGTGCAGCAAAGTTACATCAACAAAATCAAGGCTTATGTCCTCAGTCAGGGTACAACAACATGTCATGTCCCCCAGCATTCCATGGGCACATGGAGTGGTGTAGGCATCCTGAGTTCGAAACGCCCTCCAACCACCAGTCCGCGGGCAGGCATGTCCCAGGCTGGACCACCAGAGGAAACAATGTTCCCAGTCCACTCCTGCATTGCCACCCTGTGTCATATCATTCTCCGTAGCGTGGCTGATCCTGTGGGTCCAAAATCCACCCACTATTTATCCGACAGCGGACGGACACACTGCCAGAAGGCCAGGTCCCACGCTTCTCTTCCCGGTAGCTGCGCACGGGAACCACCAGGCAGCAGTTGCTGTCGGTATACTCCATCAGATCCATTATGCATTTAACATTATGCCCAGTGATTTACACTATGGCCCATGGCCATGGAAGAACGACACACGTTGCTGCCTTGAAATATAGCCTATTTATATTTGATACAGAGGCCGGGTTGTTTTGTGTCCAGTAGCTCCAACACAGCCTCACTCGTGCAAATCTAATAACTTTTTTGACAATTAAACACAATAAACTCAAGGAATTGACACTATGCTGATTATAGTATTATTCCAATCACAGAGATTTGTGGAGAATTAAGACAGAACGAGACCTCTGAGCTGTGAATGTTGTGCAACAGACTCAAGCCAAGGCAGCTCCATTAAGGAGCGCAGTCTTTTATCAAACAGAAATCGCATTATGGGTGGTTTGAAGAGGCACTTTCCATTGTCCTAAACCTGTGTGCATAAGATAGCAAATATAGGGAAAGCGCATCAACACGTAAAATGAATAGTGGGTTGTGTGGCCGCAAGATAACGTTTACGCATAGTGGAAGCTCCTAAATGCGTAATTCGCGGAAAATGTTTATTACTTGAGGATAAAGCATGGCATAAGATGGAGCCCATAGTCTCTTGAATAGTTTTCATTTTGTTTCAGTCACATTTTAGTGACCTGGAATGTTTTAGTCGACTAAATATCATAAGATTTTAGTCAACTAAATCTACAGGTGATTTAGTCGAATTAGAATCGCGATTCCCGTTATGAACGATTCAAAATGGATTCATAATTTCCTTTATACATTTTTTGATTTTTCACTACATGGTGTTTGTGATATATAATGTAAGCTTACCCTAATCACAGTAAAAAGTCATTTTCAAGTTACTGTAGTCAGTACTAGTCACTTCAGATCAGCACTGCTGTATTGTATTGTAGTATTGAATCGAGAATCATTTTGAATAGAGAATAGTTTAGATTTTTTTATCGAATCGTGAACCCAATAATCGGAATGGAATCGAATGGAATCGTGGGACACCCAAAGATTGGCAGCCCTACTTGATGCCGTCGTACTGGCGGCATCAAGCTGCAACACGTTGTGAGCTTGTAGATCGTCTATTTTCAGCATGCAACCAGTCTAGTTTTGATCTGTTGACAAAATTGTCAGTATATTTAGTCTTAGTTTTAGTCATCATAGCTTAGTTTTCATTTAGTTTCCGTCAGTGAAAAAAGGTAGTCGACGAACTTTTTTCGTCTTAGTTTTAGTCGACGAAATCAGCAAACACTGGTCTGAAAGGTTAAAGAGTCCCTGGGAACCTGTGACCGACCTACACTAGCCATGTTCATACTTAAACCTGTGAGCGACCTACACTAGCTATGTTCATACTTAAACCTGTGACCGACCTACACTAGCCATGTTCATACTTAAACCTGTGACCGACCTACACTAGCTATGTTCATACTTAAACCTGTGACCGACCTACACTAGCCATGTTCATACTTAAACCTGTGAGCGACCTACACTAGCCATGTTCATACTTAAACCTGTGACCGACCTACACTAGCTATGTTCATACTTAAACCTGTGACCGACCTACACTAGCCATGTTCATACTTAAACCTGTGACCGACCTACACTAGCCATGTTCATACTTAAACCTGTGACCGACCTACACTAGCTATGTTCATACTTAAACCTGTGAGCGACCTACACTAGCTATGTTCATACTTAAACCTGTGAGCGACCTACACTAGCCATGTTCATACTTAAACCTGTGACCGACCTACACTAGCTATGTTCATACTTAAACCTGTGAGCGACCTACACTAGCCATGTTCATACTTAAACCTGTGACCGACCTACACTAGCTATGTTCATACTTAAACCTGTGAGCGACCTACACTAGCTATGTTCATACTTAAACCTGTGAGCGACCTACACTATCCATGTTCATACTTAAACCTGTGAGCGACCTACACTAGCTATGTTCATACTTAAACCTGTGAGCGACCTACACTAGCTATGTTCATACTTAAACCTGTGAGCGACCTACACTAGCCATGTTCATACTTAAACCTGTGAGCGACCTACACTAGCCATGTTCATACTTAAACCTGTGAGCGACCTACACTAGCCATGTTCATACTTAAACCTGTGAGCGACCTACACTAGCCATGTTCATACTTAAACCTGTGAGCGACCTACACTAGCTATGTTCATACTTAAACCTGTGAGCGACCTACACTAGCCATGTTCATACTTAAACCTGTGAGCGACCTACACTAGCCATGTTCATACTTAGAGCAGATCAGTAAAGTACAGAGATACTGTAAGTAACATACCCAATTACCCATCACCATCACATTGACTACATGTCACGACCAATTGAACAGTAGTAAATGTATGAGTATACAAAAGGAAAAGGCAAAAAAAAAAGAGTAGAAACAAAAAATAGCAAATGAAAAAAAAAAATCCCCAAAGCAAATGGAGTTTGTAGTTACAATGGGATTGTATAGGAAGGGGGCGGGGCAGCTGAAATGAATATCAAATATCGAAATAGTGAATCGAGCAACATAAAACCTGTCTGGGGTGTTCACTAAAGCCTTTTGAAAGTGAAATAATCCTTTAATACATATGGAGTTGCCAGCCGAGGTTCTTGCTATCTCCTATCTCTATATTCATGGAAGCAGCCCGGGTCATGTTCTTCACTGCTGGCAAGTGAACCTGTGTCTCTGTTTGAACTCTAGTCTATATAGGCCATCGGGTCCCTGAGGGGGTTTTAGGGGTCACCAGCAAAATGAGGAACAATTCAAACACTTACAGTACACTGATTCATAGGCTTTTCAAAAATAGACAATCTACAAGCTCATAGAACACGCCAGTGGCGGAAGGTTCCTATAACGACAGTGGGTGCCCACCTTAGAGTAGCCTATATATTTTAAGGTGCCCAACCGCCCCGCAACTTATTATTATTGGCTTATTATTTTGCCAGTGGGTGCTTCTGCTCCTGAGCACCCACGGAGTTGACGCCACTGGAACACGCCACAACGACTTTTGAGCCTGTATAGATTTGCTATTGTGGGACAATGTTGAGAAACATTCTTCTGTTTTGGGGGCTGGTATACAAATTATTTTCCAGTGGGGGTCTGTGCCTCTGTGGCAAAATTACAATATACTGTACATGTTGGGGGTCCTTGACAATGAAAATGTTTGAGAATCACTGCTCTATGCCACCCAGATACCCAAGGACGCAGTTAGAATCACTGCTCTATGCCACCCAGATACCCAAGGACGCAGTTAGAATCACTGCTCTATGCCACCCAGATACCCAAGGACGCAGTTAACCGCCACTGGAAACACCTGAAGAATCACTGCTCTATGCCACCTAGATACCCAAGGACGCAGTTAACCGCCACTGGAAACACCTGCAAAAGTATTCCCTCGGGTTATGAACACTCAAGACACCACTTGATTTAATAGCAGGCAATATCACTTGATATCGGATGACGATAAGCCGCGCGGTGATGGACAGGGTGACAGAGGAGATACTCCAATCATTCTGTCATCTCGCAACAATGACGCATGCGGCATGGGCATGCCCTCAGTGGTGTAAGGTAACTGAGTAGTGTACGTTTACTTAACCCATTTGACCTGGGAACGATTCTACAAATATCTTCTAAAAGAAATCCTGACAGTTTTCTTGAAAAACCTGTTTCTTGTCAGTGGTTCTCAAACATTTTAATGTCAAGGAACCCCAAGATTATATGTAATTGGCCGCCGACCCCCATCTGAAAATATGTTATTCGAGGGACATTAAAAACGTTCGCTCTGAAAGAATATATATTCAAAGATTTGCGCCACATTTTCACATTTTTTCAAAAATAGCAGACCTACAAGCTCGTAGCGCGGCACTATGAGCTTGTAGATCTGCTATTTTTCAATAGCTAAAGTATAACATTATGCTTATAACACCAAAAGGGGTTCCCACCCAAAATGGGTTAAGTACTGTACTTAAGTACAATTTTGAGGCATTTGTACTTTACTGGAGTATTTCCAATTTCCAATACTTTTACTTCTACTTGTGAAAATGTGGATTATTATTACAAAACATACATTAACCACTTCAACCACTTAGGTTATTTTCAAAATATTTTAAACCTTTGAAAAACTTTAAATGAGAAATTCTGCATATTGACTACTTTGTACTTTTGGTACACTTTTCAAGTACATTTTGACACCAATACGTTTGCACTTACTCAAGAACATTTTGAATTCCGGACTTTTTACAGTCAGAGTATTTCTACATTGCAGTATTAACACTTTCACTTATGTAAAAAATGTTGAGTACTTTTCCCACCACTTCCTTCCCGACTGTCGGCCTGAGTCACTGCCACAGAATGAGCTGGTCTGGTCTGAGCTGTAATCAACCGACCAGCATTGTTTCCAGGAGTGAGCCCCGGCGCCCGGACCCCGCCCATAGGATTTAACGCATTAAGACAAGAGAGACCAGATTCTACAAAAGAATGTCTTCTAAGTTTTCTGAAAAACCTGTTTCTATATCAGTGGTTCTCAAACTAGTTCATGTCAAGGACCACAAAAATGATGTGTAAATGGCCGCCGACCCCCATCTGAAAATATGGGTAATGATACAGTATGACTTAAAAATGTTTGCCGTGAAAGGACATATATGCAAAAATCACAACCGTGTGAAGTGAGTGGTGGGGGGACCCACAGGACCGCCCCACGTCCGAAATGGTTGAGAAATGACAGAGTCAATGTGTGGGGTCAATCTACTGTACTGTACTGTACTGTCACTGAACTGTACTGGCACAGCCGAAATCATCATATACCGATATACAGTTAATATGTGCGTATGTGTTTGTGTGTGTGTGGTTGCGCACAGGTGGTGAAAAACAATCATGCTGTTTTCGTGCTCAGACACAGCCACCCACCCACCCACACACAGCTCCGTACCACTCAAAAATCTGCACGTATTTTCACAATTTTTCATGACGACCTTTGCTGCATGTCTCTCTCTCCCTCTTTCCTGTCCTGTCTTCACTGTAACTATCAATATTATAAAAGCCACAAAAGCAAAAAACAAATCTTAAAAAAAGAAAATAGCTAAAGTTTAAAATAATGGTTAAAGTGGTTCAAAGCTAAGGTGACACCAGATGCGTTCCAGGACTTATTTAATTGAGTGTTTTTGATCTGCCCTGCATGCGTGCCCGCCGCCGGCTCTCCTGGTGTGATGGACGGTTGTGATGGAAGCCATTCTGCGGCTGCCGGTCGGGCTGGCATGAGGCTTTGTGTACCTGTCTGTCAGAGACGCGTCGCCTGGCTGTGGAGGTGTGTTGTTTAACAGACGTGCCATTACAGCTCTCATTACAGTATGTTAACATGACTGAGGTGGTGGTGAGCTGTGAGCAGCATGCTAAATACGTTCACCTGAATCACACAACTGCACGGGATTATTCTTCTCCTATGGGGTACTGTCAGTGGTGGAAAAAGTACTTTTACTTAAGTAGTACAGGTATCAATATACTGCAATATAAAAAGTACAAGAGCGTTGGTATAAGAATGTAGGAAAGTACTCATTGTGCAGAATGTCCCATTTCAACTTTTCAAATGTATTTTGAAAATAGCCGATTTACAAGTTCACAATGCATCGCATCGCGGCGCTTTGTGAGCTTGTTGTAGTGGCTAGTCAATGTTTTGTTATAGTAATCAAAATGTAAAGTAACTAGTAACTAAAGTTTTCAAATAAATGCAGTGGAGTAAAAGTACAATATTTGGATCTGAGATGTAGCGGAGTAGAAGTAAAAGTATTGGAAATAATCCAGTAAAGCACAAATAACTCAAAATTGTACTTAAGTAAAAGTACACATTACACCACTGGGTACTGTATGTGTGTGGGCACACATCCTCTCAATAGCTCTCGTTAGCTGTCTATAGGCTGTGATATTGGGGGATCAAATGTCTCTGTTTTGACACAAAATCTCAGAGAGAGAAATGATTCCTAAAAAAGGTGACAGGCCAATTAGTCTGTGTTGATTCTCTGAGGGCATAGAGGACCTGCCTGTCTGTCAGGACAGAGAGAGGAGGTGATGACAGGGTCTAACACCAGCCTCCAGAATTCATCTGTAGCCCATCACAGGTCCTACCCACAATGCCTCACCCCACACACCCACACACCCACACCCACACCCACACCCACACACACGCACACACACACACACACACACACACACACACACACACACACACACACACACACACACACACAAGCTCCCTCAGGGAGGCCAAACATTTATGTGTGCAGCTGGTACTTTCTCGGTTATCTCATATGCTGTCAAACGTTACGCATATCTCAGGCGTTTAGCTGCACGTGATGATTCCTTCCAGCATTCAGCGTGCCTTTCATAAAGTTAGTGCAAATATTGTATTTATAACATGTATTCTTTCAGCTACAGTGGTGTCACGCGTTAAGCATAAATCATCTACTATCTAAAGTTGTAATGCTCATAGAAACAAAGAAAACAGGTGCTTCTTTCTTTGATATGTTGTGGTTATCTTTCTTTCTTCCTTTTTTTGTCAATCAAGGACTGCAGCCAAGTGTGCTAATGTGCTATAAGCAAAAATGGACAGTATGTGGACATAAACAATGTCCATAAAGCAGACAAATAAGCCTCACCTTTATGTTTTATGCGTACTCAAATTAATTCCTTCATTTAAATCGTTTAAATATTGCTACAGGTGGCTGTTTTTGATTACCAACATTGCATTAATGATGTTGGTGTTATACATTGTAAATACTTGCACCTGTTGAAGACCAGATGTACTTTAATTCTTGCAAACTCCCAAAACAATTGACCGGCGAGTACCCCTATTTCTCCCCACATGATTTATTTATTGTTGTCAGACTGGTGTCGATATTTTGGCGACATCTTTTTAGAATAAAAGGTTTAAATAAGAAATAAGGCTCTGGTACTCAAAAACTAATATTTGGGGTTCCCGTCTTAATTTTTCACAAGACAGTGGTTGTTAAAATTCCCTACACTATAATACTTAACCAGAGGTTTGTGCTAGAACAGAAACAAAAACATCTTGTAACATTGTGTACGTATCTATCACAATCCAAACATCTAGATGTAACATTGTGTACGTATCTATCACAATCCAAACATCTAGATGTAACATTGTGTACAGTATCTATCACAATCCAAACATCTAGATGTAACATTGTGTACAGTATCTATCACAATCCAAACATCTAGATGTAACATTGTGTACAGTATCTATCACAATCCAAACATCTAGATATAACATTGTGTACGTATCTATCACAATCCAAACATCTAGATGTAACATTGTGTACGTATCTATCACAATCCAAACATCTAGATGTAACATTGTGTACGTATCTATCACAATCCAAACATCTAGATGTAACATTGTGTACGTATCTATCACAATCCAAACATCTACATTGTGTACAGTATCTATCACAATCCAAACATCTAGATATAACATTGTGTACAGTATCTATCACAATCCAAACATCTAGATGTAACATTGTGTACGTATCTATCACAATCCAAACATCTAGATGTAACATTGTGTACAGTATCTATCACAATCCAAACATCTAGATGTAACATTGTGTACAGTATCTATCACAATCCAAACATCTAGATGTAACATTGTGTACAGTATCTATCACAATCCAAACATCTAGATGTAACATTGTGTACAGTATCTATCACAATCCAAACATCTAGATGTAACATTGTGTACAGTATCTATCACAATCCAAACATCTAAATGTAACATTGTGTACAGTATCTATCCCAATCCAAACATCTAGATGTAACATTGTGTACAGTATCTATCACAATCCAAACATCTAGATGTAACATTGTGTACGTATCTATCACAATCCAAACCTCTAGATGTAACATTGTGTACGTATCTATCACAATCCAAACCTCTAGATGTAACATTGTGTACGTATCTATCACAATCCCAAGTGTGATAGCTGTGATCTTTGACCGTACAAACAAAGTAAAGCGTATTTGGCCACGCCCTGAAATACAGTACATATAAGTGTATTCACATTTATACTCCAGTGGAATATTATGGATCAAACCTAAAACTACGACATATTACCGGGTTTCACACTCCATATACAGTAGACAAGGGGTTTTCAAGTGATTGTGAACGAGGGACCACCACCCTAACTTAAAATCAACCTGGGTTTCAGCCTAGCGATAATCTATGAGGATTTCAATGAATGAATCTTGTAATATGAAAAATGCAGCCTTGTTTTAGTTTTGTTGGCTTTTTTTGTCCCTCGCTTTGTTTTTCTTTTTTGTATACCGTATTCTGTATAGTCTTTTTTTTGTCAATCAACCTGGGGACCACTGACATCCCACTGTTTCTTGACTACTAATAATTTCCTAATAATAATGACTCAACCAGACAATCCGGTGAATTTCCCCCTCTTGAGATAACTCCCTTTTTCTGTTGAATTTCTTGACCTCCAACTTGTCAGTAAATGACTACATGGACGGTCATCACAGGTCACCAGGTCATTCAGTTCACTGGTTCTCAACAAGTGGAAAGAAATTTAAAAAAATAAAATTAACAAATCCTACATTACTAAATGAACGGTCAGGGACCACATGCAATACTTCCACGGACCACCTGTTGAAAACCCCTGCAGTAGACGAATCCATGGACGCGGTGCCCTGTAAGCCAGGTGTAGGCAATCAATACCGAGGCGTCAACCTGCGTTTAATGGTACACCTCAGCTATGGCTGCGCCCAGGGCACCCCTCCGTGGATGTGTTCTATACAGACAGAGGTGAAGCCCAAAGCACAGGGAACCTCATTGCTTGTTATTCCATTTGATGAAGGACACTTGTGTGTATCTTGTGTATTTCTGAACCTATTCGTGAAGTCTGAACAATACACACGATATGCTAAATGAACACAATTGTTGTTGGTGCACACACACACACACACACACACACACACACACACACACACACACACGCACAGTACCTCCGCCCAGCCATCAGTCTGTCCATTCGTGTGGCACTAACTCTAACAGGCTTCAGAGAGATTGCAGGCCCGAGCTATGGCCGTCTGGGACGGTATAGTAAATAGAAAAGCAATGACAGTGGTTTCACTGGCAGAACCCATGCTCAGCTTTATCACTGTTCTGAGGAAATATAGTTGTTGTCAAAAGCTGATATTTTGACCAGTGACACAAAATGGATGAGTGTGGTCTAAAATGTAAACAGCGACGCTTATCTATAGGGTATTCCCTTACACACACACACACACACCACACACACACACACACACACACACACACACACACACACACACACACACACAGGAAGCGAGAAGAGAAGACCATAGAGGACAAACACACAGGAGAGGGTTTGCATTATGCATGGAGACGCCGTCTGTCATTTTAGTCGAGTAGTAACTATCAAGTGCTTTGTAGCAGAATAATTTTTCATTCGGCCTCTGCTTTGCGGCGTCCTTTTAACTTAATTTATATATTAGAGGCTATGAGTTTCTGTTGCAGACCTTACCCATGTAGTCCTGAGGCCCATTCTAAAAAGAAACGTCTTCTAAATCAGACAGTTTTCTTAAAAACCTGTTTCAGTGTCAGTGGTTCTCAACCTATCTTATGTCAAGGACCCCAACAATTATATGCATTTGGCCACCGAGTGCAGACCCCTATCTGAAAATATGCTGTTCCAGGGACCCCCCCCACAGAAGCAAAGATTTGAATTAAATTAAAACTGAAAGAATATATATTCCGAGACACGTTTTCATATTTAAAAATAGCAGATCTACAAGCTCGTATCTCGACACTCGGTGCCGCGCTATGAGCTTGTAGATCTGCTATTTTTCAATAGCTAAAGTATAACATAAACCAAAACCGCATACAAACTTTGGTAACTTGGTAAGGTAAATAAAGAGATTATAGGATGGCTGCACGTGAAAAGTGGGAAATGGACGGTGTTGAATATGGGCTTGCAGGAGAGAAAACTCACATATGTGTGCGTCTTGAACCGATCCATGGGGCCACTTGTGCAGACTTTGTCGCCTTCCAGTCCAATGACTCTTTTACAAATGTTCATATGAGGATCAGACGGGCTCTTTGCGATGATTATATCACCCCTATAACGAGAACGTACAAACATGACCACTTGTTTGATAGTTCATGAAATGAAATAGAAACTACGGCAAAACTATAAACTGTGTATTTCGCTTTTCACAATTTAGTCTACACATCAAGCAGCGGTTCCCAAACTTATGTGGCCGTGCACCCCCTGTTACCTAGCTAGACCTAGCTGACGCACACACACCCCACACACATGGAAATGATCACATGAAAATAAATATATGAACATATATTTGTTATACATGCAACATATATGTTTATCATATGTGACATAATATTATTCGAAATTGGCTGCTTGCATACATGTTGCATAAGCTATATACTGTAGACATAATTTCCTATATATCCATTTACTGTATGCACATAATGAACCTGAATATGGTCATATGCGCTGCAGCAATTATATTCTGCCTATAGCCTACTTGCCATATATTGGCATAATTTGTTCACCACCACCATTAGCCTTTTCATGCCACGTACCCCCTAGAAGGCGCTCGCGCACCACAGGGGATGCACGCCACGCACCACAGTTTGGGAATCCCTGGTCTGCAGTAACTCACAATTTGCATTGTACTGTACATTTGAACAATCATCATCATTTATATTCAGACACGATGGATGACATGGATGTGTTTTCTTTGTGCACTAAAGATTGAAACTCACTTTTCAATTTTGTAAAGATGGCGACTCAACCTTTCTGAGAAGACCACGTCATGGTTCACGATGGTGGGCTCCATGGATGGACCGGAGCACTGTGGAGACAGAGGCAGGCCACAGGCTGACTGATACAATACAATGCCCATGGTTCTATTTGGACTGGGGTGAACTCTGAATGTTTTTCACAAACAACACATGCAAAAAAAAATACGTGCATTTCCATTTTACATTTGATAATAATATCACAATTTAACAATATAATAAAATATATAGAATAATATATAGAAGAATTTTGGGGCAAATTTGTCAAAATGTGTCAAGATAAAAAGTAATACAAAAACAGCAAAGACACCAGATCTAAACTCAAAACGTATAAAAAGAGGTTATAAAGTGCGTACGAAAACGTCCCCCTTTTACTACTTGAATGCTGTGAATGCCCATTGATGAAGCCGTACTTTCAATGAATACTGACCACCACAAACTCTCCGATGTATTCGAAGGCACAGTGGCCGATGCAGCCATACTGGATGGTGTAGCCCACAAAGCCCAGGGTTTTCCACAGCATGTGGCGAAACATTCTCCACCTACAGTCACAGAATGCAATTATTACAGGATTCCAAAAAACATACACAATAGCTCTTCCATGTAGCGTAGGGCTAAGTCCCTTTGCAGGAGGGAGGGAGGGGGGGGTCATTTCGTAAAGGTGAGGACATGGTTGTCCGAGATGGCCAATTACTCTGCTAGCTAGGGCGGCTGGACGCGACAGTGGCACTTTCCATGGTGTTTCATTCTCGGGGGCTCAGCAGCTAGTTCACACCAGAGTACCTTCCTGACCTTTGACCCCCCACACGAGATGGCCCAATCAACACCTGGCTCACAGGTGACGGACAAAACATGGAAAGCTGCGACACTTCCAGCCAAGCAACTCCACGCTGCCGTCTGCGGCTGATCTCTAACACTGTGCTGCCTGCCGCTCCGTCCGTGAGACCGGAATCATCAGGGTGGTTATCAACTTCTGTCACAGCCATGGAAACACAACGAGGGGGCTTTATTGACCATGTACACACACACACACACACACACACACACACAGCAGCCTGGACGCAGGCACGCACGCAAGCACGACACACACACACAGGAACAACAGAAGATAGTGTCTTCTGAGCAAACAACCCTGCAACACTCTGGCTATATTGACTTTTACTCAAGCTGCAACCCGCCGGATGGATGGATGGATGGATGGAGGAAAGCAGAGTCAATCTTTACATACTGTCATGACACGCACTGCATATTATGCATGAAACGCAACCACAACACATGGCCAGAATGCCAAGGAGGCTAGAATGGACGTGTCAGAGCTACGTTCAGAGGGTCTCGTCACGTGTAGGGTTGCGACCCGGGCCACAACCCGATTATTTTCCAGACCCGGTATATACCGGGTTTTTTCATCACACTGTCAGGGCTGGTTATGTGGACTTGACGTCTGCTATACAATTGTATAGTGGTTCTCAAACATTTTAATTTCACTCTGAGAGTTGGTTCCATCGTTAAAGGGAACCGTTAGGGGATCTGACCTGAATCGTTCAAATCCAACCCCATAGTTCTGTGTACACTAGTAATGAAACGGAGAGGATTAAACGTGTACATGTCAGCAGAAGTTCATATCACACCCAGGTACAGAGTTAGTGCTAGACGTCCTGGCTTTTGGCTTAAGGCCCGTGTGTCCTGCCGGCCGGCCGGTCCACCACAGGGTAATGAAATCTTCTCTTTCTCTCTCTCTCCACCCCCCATTCCTTCTGTCTCTTTCTCTCTCTCTCCATGCCCACCATCCCTCCTCCCATGGTATTATTAACCAAAGCAAGCGGAGCGGAAACCAAAGCCCCAAATCCTCAGAGCTCTGGGAATGACTTCCCAAAGATGGACACGGATTAGAGCCCCCAACTTCTCCCTCTCCCTCTCTCTCGGCCCCCACCCACCCACCCACCTCCTCCTCCTCCCACTGTCTCCCATTCCGTTTCCCCTGGTCCCCAACAGACTGGGTGTCAGGTGGCTCTCCCTAGCCCTGCCAAAGGTGTTACCCCTAATCCCATTACCCCACCCATGCACCCCCCACCACACACACATACAGGCATGCACATATGCATCCCCTCACTTTCATCCCTATTCCATAACGTCTGCCAAGCGTCCATGCACTTATATCAATCTATTCCATAGGATTCATAACTGTAGGCGGCTCCGCCCATTCCCCTTAGTTCCCCTGGTCCAGCTGCAGCTTGCTCATGGTCAAGGTCAGGTTTATTAGCATGTCCCAAACTGGGCAATTCATGCAACGGCAGATAATAAAAACTCTAAAAACACAGTAAACAATACATAAACAACAAACAAACATAGACATGAACAGACATAGACATATAAGACCGTCCTCCCACCCACCCACCTCACCCCTGAACGGCCCCTGAACACCCTCCTCCGGCTTCCATGACTGACGGAACGAATGGAAGGCGTTATTCATGAATGAGAATTTGTCTCTGATATTCCGGGTTTAAGGGGTGAGAGAGCTGTCCGCTCTAATAGAGGGCGCTGTCTTAAGCACTTGCTCGTCATATATATGACTCAGCCAGCTGAATTTGACCCCTTTAACAACCCTGTTAAGGGCATTTGTCTGTTTAACGCCAAGGTTTCCATACCAACAAATAGCAGCAATATAAAAATAACAGACGTCTAAAAATATGAAAGCCCTGTAGAACAGAATCATCAGTGACTCATCCACCTGACATGTGGCGAGCTAGCTTCCTTAAACAGAAGAGGCACTGCTGACCTTTCTTACACACCATCATTCCAGTATTAGAATCGCATTTTCAGACTGATTGTCGTTAATTGACCTGAAATATGATGCTCTCCGGCGCCGCTATGGAACTATACAGTATATATACAGACTCATGATTCTTCTTCCAGCTGGTCCAACAATAACACTTCTGGCCCTAGAATACCTCTGTTGGGAAGGTTAATGTGAATCTTAGGTCTGCCCTATAACTCTATTTCTCATCTCCCCCCCCCGTCCCCCAGTACCTTGGTGATCCCCCACACTACTGTTGTGTGTGCTGCTATATCCTTGCTGTAGTGTGTGTGTGTGTGTGTGTGTGTGTGTGCGCGAGCGTGCGCGCTATGAATCATGATCTGATCTCGCACACCTTCTTCCTTCTCCTGGCCGGTCAAAGGATCAGGGATCTTCTCCCCCCCCCCCCCCCTCTGCCCCATGGCTCTTATTCCCAAAAGGCACAGACAGTGTCCAGCCTCGCTCCCACACAGCTGCCTTCATATCTCTGTTTCAGCCCCCCCCCCCCCCATTCATCATAGGTAGGGAATAGGGATTAGGGGACTTTGCATAACAAGATCACACGGCCAGTGAGTGATATCAAGAGAGAGTCCATATGCAGCCGCCTGGTTTTCCGTGGCACCCTCTGTCATTGATAGTGTGTATGTGTGTGTGTGTGTGCATGCGCACATGCATGCATCGTAGTCTAGTGTGGCATGGCATGTGCGCGTGCAGCGACAATTGCGTCGCCTGTGTGATTCACACAAACTGTGTATGTGTGTGGAAAAGGCTGTGGTGGCTCATTTGGGATTCAGTATGAAGTGGAGGTCCGCACGCACACACGCACGCGCACACGCACACACACACACACACACACACACACACACACACACACACACACACACACACACACACACACACACACACACACACACACACACACACACACACACACACACACACACACACACACACACACACACACACACACACACACACACCTCTGATTGGATCTCTATTACATCCTATGTCCCCTGTGTGTAGAGAGCATGAAACAATCCCACTATCAGCTACCCTAATACCCTGTGTGTGTGTGTGTGTGTGTGTGTGTGTGTGTGTGTGTGTGTGTGTGTGTGTGTGTGTGTGTGTGTGTGTGTGTGTGTGTGTGTTGGGTACAATAACGCTATCATTAATTGAATGTCGCATTACAGCTGTAAATTAACACAAAAGTCCGAGAGTTAATCCAGGATTACACGGCAAACATGTTCATGGGAAAACAAAGGCGGCCGCGGTCAGTCAATGCAGCTCGTCTGTCTGTCTGTCTCTGCAGAACCATCTGTGTCCACTGGCTTCCTGTGGCCGCGGCACCGCGCGACAGAGGGGAGGGGAGGGATCCCAAATGAACGGCTGCCAATGGAACCACCCTATTGTGTGTTTAACACTGTGATCCTCTTACTAAGGGAAGTCCGTTCGCTCGCACAACACTTGGCAATCACATGACGAGTGAATCAATAAGTCACAGTTTATGAATTGTTGAGGTAAACAAGACAATACACAGCAGACAGACCATCCATATATCCATCTCCCTCTCTCTGTTTGTCTGTGTGTGTGTGTGTGTGTGTGTGTGTGTGTGCGTGTTGTGTATATAGTTACACACACACACACACACACACACACACACACACACACACACACACACACACACACACACACACACACACACACACACACACACACACACACACACACACACACACACACACACACACACACACACACACACAAATATTTGCCTCCATTACGAATCTTACAATTAATGTGAAAATACAAGATCACAAGAGCTTGTAGTGAGCTTCCAGATCGGCTATTTTCACTGTTTTTGCACGCCACCATTGTACAACAAAGTATTTCATTTGATTGTTTTGAAAAGCATTAAAAACCACATGGTTACAGCCAGGATTTTGGAGATTTACACAAGAAGACTTATTTCCATTGAGGCTCTCTCACAGTTAAGTGGTTAGACAGACTAATTTATTTAATTTAAAAAATATATATTAATTCGACTCATTAATATATATACACCAAAAAAGTGCCTCTCGAATATTCAATTAACCTACATGTCATGAGCAGGTCGGTTTGAGATTCTGAGTCTCGGTTTTATATATATATATATATATAGTATGTAGTAGTAATGTGAATGTCTGTTAATCAGGTACAGTATCAATGAGGCAGCAGTAACGTAAAAGTAATTGAGATACCGTGCCCTACCGTACCCAATGACAGCTCAAACCAACTAAAGAAACAGTATGTAGGCAATGAATGAATGAGATCCACATAAGAATCACTGCTCCAGTGCTCTCTGGAGGTTTGACTCTGCCATTTGTCGGGGAGCGCTAATTGATAAACATGCCCAGTCTATTAGAACCACAAAGGGAATCCCAATTCAAACAGCTCACAAGGGCCTTCGCTGTAGTCTCCTTACACCCCTAAATTAGGAAAACATGGGCTGAGAGAGAGCAGGGCCACAGGGGGGCTAAGAGGCTTACAGGCCCCTTGTCAGATATGCTCCTTCTCCCTGAGGATCCCAGATGGAAGGGAGTCTGGAGGAGGAGGCAGCATATCCCAACCTCTGATGTCTTCCCCTGGACAGCAGAAGGCAGTGGAGGGTGCATGGACATCATGCAGGCCTGTTGTGTGCAGGGCTTGATTTGATCGTAATGTGTGAGCTATAAAAAGGAGGGGGACGTATGGCAACTCGGGGTGTCCCTTTGCAACTATCGGTTCAATCAAAAATAATCCCGCTGATTTAGATACAGACACCTGGCTAGATGAAGAGTGACAGATGTAAAAAGTCCCATTCACAGACTGCAACATCTAAACCCCCATCTCTTCTAGGCTTTACTCTCTGGCGAAGGCTTAATTGAAGCGACTTATCTCCACATTGCTCTTTTCATTGTTGCTAACGGCAACACAGCCGTGAAACAGCTGAGCAGAGTTACTATTTGAGGAGCCGGGGTTTAAACCTGCAATCAATGGGTCAGCCGGACCAAATAATAGCCAAGTGATATGAATACAACTGCTATGAACTGAAAAGGAAGTGTGTGGGCTGACTGCCGTCCCCTGACAATTACATAGAAATGGAAAAATCAGCAACTAAGCTTTATTGTATTGACCGTAGGTGCATGTGTGGTGGTGCTGCTGGCACGGTGTCGAGAGAGTTGACAGATCTTATCGGGCCTTGTATTGGTTTCACAAAAGAGTTTACGTCTGGGCCTGCTCAGCCCAGAACAAAGCCTAATATAGATCAACAACACCAGCTAATGACAGCCACCTCAAGTCTTTGGAAGAATAGGGAGCCGGCATACTGGTCATTTTATGCTTAACATACATTTTATTTATAGTATATGAGACATATCGGATAGGCTAAGCTAAACAAAGGTCTGAGCAGCTGCTGGGAATTCAAAGGAAGACAAAATATAGCTAGTCATCTGGACGTTTGCTACAGTAAATGAAAATAGCCAAATCCTTAAGTCAAAATTAGCAATGCCCTGAACAAAAAGCAATCCTAACCTTATTGTACTTTCACCCTTAGAATATTATGTTTCCTTTCAGCGCTAACAAAACAAACGCGGTGCACGTTGATGAAAATCTGGCATCCCCCGGACACAAGCATTCTACGGCTTCTCCGAGGGCCACGGTTCTGGCTGTGTTAGACTAGAGAAACCATAACAATGTGAACAGGAAAACCCTGACATGTTTTGACTGGTGGCATTATATAGCACAATCAGATAAGTGGATCGATAAAACTGACACAACAGAAAAAATATACAGGGACAGATGACACATTGAAGAAAAAGAAAAAAGAGAGAGAAAATGTGTTATTTCTTTGCTATTACGTTACCATGTTTACACTAACATTGAATGGAGCCACACAGCCCGGGGATAGCGGGGGGAGTTAAATTGGGTTTTTCAGACATATAGTAGTCCAGTGAAAAATGAGTACTGTACAATGGAAGCGGTAGAATTCCTGTCCACTGTACTATAGCACCACACGCTGCTCAAGCAGGATAACCCCCAGTCTACTGTAGTCTACCCCCAGTCTACTGTAG
Source organism: Protomyctophum bolini (assembly GCF_963924005.1). Taxonomy (NCBI): domain Eukaryota; kingdom Metazoa; phylum Chordata; class Actinopteri; order Myctophiformes; family Myctophidae; genus Protomyctophum; species Protomyctophum bolini. The sequence continues at coordinate 40,033,704 of NC_137862.1, forward strand.
TCTACCCCCAGTCTACCGTCCACTGTACTGTAGCCAACACGCTGCTCGGTGCTCAAGCAGGATAACCCCCAGTCTACTGTAGTCTACCCCCAGTCTACCGTCCACTGTACTGCAGTAGCACCACACGCTGCTCGGTGCTCAAGCAGGATAACCCCCAGTCTGAGATGCAGGCCAGTCGGAGCCTCTTGTTTGTCTCTTAGGGCTTTCCACGATGCCCACTGTTGTCAGTCGCGATATATTCCCTGGGTCTCCTGTCAGTGCGTGTAAAACTCAAAAGCACTGTCAAAACAACAGGACTGCCTCTGCTGAGAGCGTTTGTAAAGTGAGCAGTTGGGCTATTGCTTCCTCTGGAGGGAGCGTTACTGTACGTACGGTGCGGTCCCTGTGTGCTGCTGCCTCAGCCCCGGGCCCATGGCTCACATGAGGATACTCTGAGCCATCAACTATTAACCCTCTATAGCCATTAGCTGCCAGGATTCATTAATACATTCCATGTAATTCACGCCAGGATTTTCCCCACGTTCAACTCATATTTTGAAGAGCCAAAACCCACGACCGGATGTTACAAATGTTACTTACACTGTGTGTGTGTGTGTGTGGTCGCATCAGCTTCCGGCCTCACGTTTGGTGTCGAGAAAGCCCGATTGCGTGGATTACAGCGTCTGCTATGGGCCGTGGAATAAACCTTGTTTTGACCAGAAACGCCATGGACAAGGAATTGAAGTTAAATGCGATTGAAAGAAACAGATAAGAGCGGGTGCGTGCTCAATTTAAGCTAACCAACCCAATGCTAATGTAAGTAGTATTATGACTTGATCAATCATAAGCAGCACTGTAAAAGACCAATTGCTGTATGTCATCTACGGCAATGGCGTCAAGCATGGTATTTTTTAATTAACGTAGATCTATGGCATTAGGAAGAGGGTTAATCAGGATAAATCCACCTATATATTGAAATTGGCATAAGTGCCGGCAGATATTTGACGTCACTCTGACTCAGACATAACCAACCCATAAACAAACAAACCCCATATATAGGTAGAGCGACAGTTAGGCATAGGCATGTCACTATGGCTCAGAGCCTCAGAAATAACTATAAACTAACTATATGCCCATATAGGCATAACATAAATGGAGGTCCAGAAACACAGATCTGACCAATATGCATGCACATGATGTATCGGGAAATGTGGTTGTCCAGAACCGCCGATCCAACCCATGCATAGTGAAAGGTCATGAAAGATACAGAATGTCAGTCTTACCCAATACCCAATATTTCTGTTGTATAGGGATGTGGAAAAAAAGACTAAAATTAAAGCAAACATTTATTATGTAAATTTCTGAATATTTTCGAATATTAAAAATAATAAAGTAATGGTTGAGACCCCAAAATCGACTCGATTTTCTACTCATGCTCACCGTGACTCAAAAAAGTATCAGTCGAAATTACAAATTTGTAATGGCTTGTTATGAGACGTTATAAACGTTGCCGTTTCAAATATTTTCCAAATGGGTACGTGTACGTGTGTCTGTGCACTGCTGCTTTCTGTGTTTGTGTGATCACAAACATTGGCTTGTAATTGGCTGATCACCCCATAGCGATGATTTGATTGGCTGAGCAAAGTACATATTGAAGATAAAAGTGAGGGCAGAAAAGAGAAGACGCCAAAAGTGATTGGCCGGAATGACTTTTGTGATGATTTGATTGCCTGAGCACGGAATGTGAAGTATGTATGATGATAAGAGTGCTCCTCACGTCACACGAGTGTGATTTTGTATTGTCTTTTTTACCTATTTTGAACACAATCAACAGACAGGAGGAGGCCTTGTCAGGGCCTCAAACCCAATACAGAACGGGGGTCCAGTTTCCCCGAAGGGCCCCTGAGAGCCAAGGACCCCTAGGCCCTGGCCTCACCGGCCCAATGGGTATACATACAACTTGTACAGTATACCCACCCAGCCACCAAAATGTAGCCTCTATACATTTTTGGATGTCTCTATAAAGAGGTGCAAACCTCAGTATTAATAAATGCAACACTGCTTTAATTACACAAATTAATGAATTACTTAAGTAAATATAGTCAATCTACAAACAAACACTGGCAAAAACAACTATAATGACTTGCAATGAATTCCATTTTTATAGAGCTTTAACAAGTGCTCAAAGCGCTTTACAAGGCTGGTAGGTTCATTCATGCATTCGATTCGACAGTCGACCCCAGCATCCTCACTTCTCGCATTCACAATGGTGGCAAGCTCACACCGATAACGTGCGGTTCTGTGGCATACATTCATTGATATAAAACCGGGGGGCTCTTGAAATTAAAAGTGCTTTAAATACAATCACGGTATTAGAAAGGTCATATCAGATCAGAGTCAGGCTATCTTACTCGATAATATGGGATTCCTGGTTGATATTACATATTAGTTCGTTATTGTGTAGGTGGTATACTTATACAGATCATAAGGACTTCAACAGGAATAACTCTTACTCATGTATCTAATCTATTAAACATGTTATTACTCACCACCAGACAGTTCACCCGGCTTTACCTCGTAGGCAGCACCATAATGACAGCTCCTTGGTCGGTCGCATCCTAACGTTCCCTGTGCTCATTGGTCGAGTGCGAGTAAGCCGCCTTCCGATTGGTCGCCCACGTTCCAAAACATCAACATCAAGCGTTAGCACGTTGCTTCCCTCCCTCCTCCTCCTCCTCAGCAGTGTGTGTAGTGTCATGGCGGCTCCCATGGACAATGTGGGGATGAAGCAGAAACCTCCTCCTGCAGGAGTTGAACGTTCAACGATGCCGACTAGTTTTCAGAAGAAGACAAGAAGCAAGTTAGTTTCTATTCCCGGCACCAGGCTCTCCGTTCAAAACGGACAGTTAATAGTTTCGACGGGTGTCACGTCGCTCGACTATTTGATAGGTCAGTGTTGTTGTGGTTGTTGTTATCTGCTGGTTAGCGTGTAGCCATGTGTAATTGTACATGTAGCATGTATATTATTTAGCCCAATGGTTCTCAAACCTTTACGTTTTTTAAGGACCCCCATAACTGCAGAGACTGTGGGTGAATACACGGTCCATTTATTGACCCCATAATAACTTCATTTGTACACAGAGTTACAGACCTGTAGGGTCCATTTGGAACCCCACAAAAGGCACCCTGCAGGGTCACTGACTGCACCCCACTTGAGAACTGTGAAACACTGATTTAGACAAACAATATCAGCTGTTTAGCTATGCTTTGTGTGGTCTGCATTGATAATACCGCACAAAAAAAGAGACATTATACATCACATCTGTCAACTCAAAATAAACCCCTTTTCTCCACTGATGTGGAATGTCTGTCACTGTGTTTTTTACGAGTGCTTTTGGAAGACATGCTCTGCTTCCAGGGTCAAGTTCATGACATTCAAAATTTTGCCAAGACCATTTTATAGATTGTAGTTTTGCTCTTTCAACGTATATGTCGTTCTCAAAGTGGGGTCTGGATGAGTGGGTCCCAAATGGAGTGTATGAATATGAATTCATACAGTTTTGGGCGTCCTTGAAATCAAAACGTTTGTGTCCCAATATGACATTAGGTATAAACAGGCATAATACCAGTATTGTTTATAATCATCCTGTTTATATAATCATTCTGTGAGCTGTAGACAACCAATATAAGGCAACATTTCCCAAATGTCATCATGCTTTAAGTAGCATGTGACAATTGTGACATGTCAAACTAGGGGGTTTTCATGATTCTGAATCCATTACAAGCATTAGTTTTGCATGAAAAAGCAAAGCATTATATTGTTTAATATTAAATAGTAGGCCTATATATATATATATATATATATATATATATATATATATATATATATATATATATATATAATATATATATATATATCACTTGTATGAAGCCACACCATAGCTTATAATTATGGTATATCAAAAGTGTATTTTTTCATGTTGTTCACCAGTCACTGAAACTAGCTGTGACTCACCATAGAAATTGCATTCATTGAAAATGTACATACCGGTACATTTTTATTTAACCTAAAATAACTTGTCTAATGATGGCATAAACATCTCTTTGTTATGTTTCTCTATTTTGTGTTGGTGCAGGTGGTGGGCTAGCAGTTGGATCAGTACTTCTCATAGGTGAGCCTGAAAATGATCTCTAAACTATCCAGTTTCATTTGACCTATTTAGAAATGAGGGTCTGACATAATAGCCGCAATTTGCAACACTAGACTTTTTTTTAAATAATGGGTTGAATCTAGATAAATTGTATAAAGTGTTGGAGTTTGGAAGTGCTCGTCGAAGTCACTGAACCAAAGACGTCTCAGACTCTTTTAATGTGCCATTATGGCTGTGTTTTGTCTCACCCATGTTCGCTCGCTCACTCGCCTGGCTAACACCTAACGCGTTATTCAAATTTGGACATAATGCAGGAGGCAGCAGCACGATAGTGTTGCAAATTGCGGCTAGGTCTGACACTTCACTTCAGGCGTTCCATTTTTTAATGCCTTGTTTACCATATGCCCTGAGGGGCACTTTTTCTAGTTTTGAATGTTTCACTCTAGAATACTTGGCATCTAGAAACTGATGTATTCATGCTAAAACAGCCTTCGTTCCAGTTCTGTTTAATTATGATTTTTTAATACCCAATATGTAATACTTTTCATTACGATGTGTATCTTTCCCAGGAGGAAATGTAAATCTAATATATATTAATTAATATAGGCATATATGTATTTTTCAATATGATACCAGTAAGACGCCTGAAAATGAATTCTGTACTGGCCATATAAGGTATATAAGGAGTGTACAGGGTTTGATGCGGTCACATGGAATGTCACAACAGGGCCGGGCCTTAATTTTCGGGCCTTAGTTTTCGCCATCTGCCGGGCGCGGCTGCACTAATAACTTTGGGGCAGGCTCGTCTAGAGTTTGAATGGACAGGTGGGCCTGTTGAGAACTCTAGTTTTCGCCGGCTGCCAGGCGCGGCTGCACTAAGTTTGGGACAGGCCCGAGTTTGAAATTTGTCAAAAGGGAGACATCGAAGAGGAAGGATGGATGGGGAAGGATCAACATTTGGAATGTTAGAACAGGTTCTGACATATATCCATGGATATAAGATCTAAGGGTTTGAGGTCAGATGTAGAGTTGCTGGCCAATATTGATGACATCAGGGATCTCCATATATGGGATTAAATGTGACAGCAGGTCGCATTTACTATGACATCAGGGTCCCTGATGATGTCACGAGACCTGGGCACCATATATGGTGCCCGACCAACACACAGATGGTGCCCGACCAACCACTGACGGGAAATGCACGATTCCGTAGTTAACTGACCTTCGGTCGCAATGATATTATGGCCTAAACCATGTCGACATTGATTATACTGTACAAAAACGTTTTGTAAACATTTCACCATGTCAAATTTGTCAACAACGCTAGAACCGCCAAATACTTATTTGTCACTCCCTACTAGTTAATTGGTACTAAGGTTCATTTTGAGAAACGGCCAGGCAGACTTCAGTTTACACAGCCACCAGTGCCACCTGCCCTTTTTGAAGACAATGGACTTACGCAGATACTAAAGATAAGCCTTATCAACTGGGCTTAATTATTTATTGCATTTTCTTTACCAGTGTTTTCATTATAGTGAAAAGGTCTTTGTTGAATATCTACAACCGCACATTTTTTCCATGTTGTCCACGCCGGCTATGTAATAAAGGAACGATCGGATGCTTCATTGTAGCCATGCATGAGTTCAGTGCTCAAATTCGCAGTGGTGGAAAAAGTACGTACTCTCACCTATATATGGCCACGGTCTGTGGGTCACAAATGATGACCGAAAGAACAAGATCGCAGCTACAAGCGGCCGAAATGGGTTATCTCAGGAAGGTGGTTGGCATCTCCCGTAGGGACGAGGTCAGAAGCTCAGTCACCTGTGAGAGTCTCAGAGTAGAGCTGCTGCTCCTTTGTGTAGAAAGAAGCCAGTTGAGAGCAGCTAGTAAGGATGCGTCCTTGTTGTTTTCCATGGGAGGTTTTCCAGGAACACCCATTTGGGAAAGAGGCCGATCGAGGACCAGGTGGGGGGGGGGGGGGGGTATTTCTGCGCTGACCTGGGACATTTTCACAGAATCAGAGGTTTTATCGGCGTGATTCACCAGGATACTTGATGGCTTCATTCTAGTCTTAAATAATTAATATACCGGTAAATCATTTTGTAAATCTCTATGGGAAAGATTTATGATTATGATTTATATATTGCATGTCGCTGTTAACCAACTGGCTTGTCCATAACAAATCATAAAGAACAAAATGTAGCCTTCTCTTTGGCTGCGGATCATAATCCAACCAGAAAGAAATCCCTATTCTTAGAGCACACTCACATTAAATTCACATTGATGATTTTGCTACACGCTTCAGTATATTTAGCGGGCTGCTGTAAGGAAGGCTCTTTGTAGTGTGAATGTGTGGGATTGCAGTTGGAGTGTGGGACTATGTTGCAGAATGACAAATAGACTGAGCTGACCTAAGAGGGTCGCTGGTTAGAATCCCAGGTGGACGTGCTCATGCTGTGAACCACAATTAATATGCTCATCCCCTGCCATATTATATTATAAGACATGGTATTAGAGTCAAAGCTAGTTTAGTTTCGGGACACAAATGTTTCCCAATGTATTATTATTATTATCATTCATCGCAGGCTAGGCTCCATCATGTACTGGTAGACAGTTAAGGTGAAGGTAGTCTGGTTTTGCCTTGAAGCTGTAATGTGTGTATAGCCTGGGCCTATACCAACTGTAAGCTGTAATGTGTGTATATTCTGGGCCTATACCAACTGTAAGCTGTAATGTGTGTATAGATATTGCTTTGCCCTTTAATTCATCCCCCCAATCGATGCAGGAGTCAGTGATTACACACTAATGTGTTCTTCCCTTCCATTTTGTGAATCAACGCACGGTTGGTTTCATCTGGTAATGAGAGACACAGTAAAGGTGAAATCTGCGTGCGAGCGTTCACTTGTGTCTGCCTGTGTGAAACGAGCGGTGCATCTGTGTGTGTGTAGTGTACCCATGTGCACGACATCATGCCTCATTTTATTGTGTGAATGCTTGTGTGTGTGTGTGTGTGTGTGTGTGTGTGTGTGTGTGTGTGTGTGCGCGCGCACGTGCGTGCATACTTTGATCCATGTGTGTGGGAGAGTTGACGACAGTGTGGTTTTGTTTTGTGTTGGTTGTTTCAGGCATTCGTCTGTCTCCCACAGCCTCCCCTCCCTCTTAGCCGCGATGGCCTGTTTGTGAGTCGCACATGAAATTATCAGACTGCTTGTTGTTTGCTTTTGATGTGTCTTGAGCTGTCCACCCTGATTTGTCATCCGGTGTGGGATGAGCCCAGTATGGCTGGCTGCTGGCTGCCTGGAGATCTCTAATAACAAAGCTTCCCTTCCGAGTTGATGTTTTGATGACCACGTGTGGTTTGGTTCCATTGATTGTATCATGGTATAACGTGATACTTTTGAGTTGTATAATGTTGAATATAATGATACATTTACCATAGATGACAATATGAGTGAAAACGGTTTTGCTTTGAGTGAACTAAGGCATTGTAATTAGACAAATTCTATAAGAAACCATAATATATACTGTAGTGATTAGACATTTAGTTTCAAAGTATGGTGAGAGACAGACAGACAGACAGACAGACAGAATGCAATTAAGCTGTATATTGGCTACAAAAACACTCAAGAGTCCAGAGTAGACAGTCATACTGGGGGGCAATCACTCTGACCTAGATATTCTATCTCCTCCCCCTCCAGCTTTAGCGATATGATTCAGGACTTCCCGACTCCCACTCTGCATGCTGTTCAAAGACAAATTCACTAGAAGCATCCTTCCCTCCACCACAGCATGAGCAACAAAAAAAAAACACTTCACCCCACGACTGTCCAGAGTGACTGATCTACCTCAAAGATATGACCCTGCCATCCCTCCCACCCACCCACCCACCCACAACCTCCACTCCCTGTCACTCCTATATCCCCTCTCCCCTCCCGTCCCCTTGCCCCCTGCCTCCACAGCCTAATGACTCCTGGAGGTTCCATTTGTAAGGCTCCCATAGAAACACGGCCACAATAGGCCCCATCTTGAGAGGGCCCATCTGGGAGCCTTTGTGGGGACTGCTGAAAGCCACAAAGGCCCTGCTGACCTAGAAACCCATCAATAAGAGAACAGGGAGCCCCACCGACAACAAATTGAAGAGCCACGGAATTTCCTGGAGACATTCTAAAGTCTTGTAGGTGAGGACACAACCTGGGAATGTGGGGGGGGGGGCATTCTCCGGATGCTCCTGTCCTGGATGACGTGTCAGGATGTCACTCCCAAGCTGTCATTTTGTATATGCCTTGCCTGTCAACCCTAAACTGTCACTGCTGCCTTTGTCCTTGTGCCCACTGTTTGTCATTGTGTGGAGAGGCCTATGACATCCTAACAAAATGGTGGTTGTGACAGGAAGCAGCAGTGGCATGCTGAGCAGAGTTATGTGGCCAGCTGGGTTGGGATGGGAGGCTTTCAGAATGATGATGCTGGTTGTATCTGTGCTCCTGGCGGGTTTGGAATGGCTGGGTGGCTGTTTTGTGTGGTCTGAGAATGGATACCTGTGGGATGTATTGAAGCACCCATTAGATCGGTTAAGCCCAACACACGTCCAGTAAGCACACCTACTACTAGTTGTTCTACTTCTGTGCTTTTGCTTATTACTTGTACAAGCCCTAATTTTCCTCCAATGTCTGACTTTCTGTGTGTGTGTGTGTGTGTGTGTGTGTGTGTGTGTGTGTTTTTTGCGGGGGGGGGGGGGCTTTCTAGGCCTTTATTGATAGTGTATAGTGGGTAGACAGGAAATGGGGAGAGAGAGATGGGGAGTGACACGCAGCAAAGGCCGTCGGGATCGGGACTCAAACCCGCGGCACGCTGTCAGGCTACATTAGAGCCTACTGTAGGTGCCCAGACCACTATAGGCCAGCAGACCGGGCAGACTTTTAATGTTTGCTCAGCCTCAGCAAACGGCACCCCCAGCCAAACAATGCTTGTTTTTACAGTACGAAGTTTGTGAGGCATCCAAAATACATTTTAGTCGACTAAATCAATCAACTGTACATTTAGTCGACAAAAATTGCATGACATTTAGTCGACTAAAACTAGACTAACACTAAAACAAGTTTCAAGTTTCATTCCAAAGACTGACTAAACTAAAACTGAAGTTTGCTGCCAAAAACAACACTTACATACTTACATACATACATACATACATACATACATACATACATCTGTATATGAAAGCGAGGTGTCTGACAAGTAACACATTTGACAGAATCATCATCCTGCCCTGGTTCTGTCTACCTGTCATTTGAGTACATACACCTTGGGATTGTGAGGGAGGGGGTCAGGTGAATGTTCCAGACAGGTGTCTCCCTCACACCTCCATCCGTCCAGGATGTGATGGGAGTTCTGTGTGTGGAGACCGTTGTAGAGCTGGAGGTGTCATGCCCATTTGATACCCAGGTAGCATTAACCCATTTAGGCCTGACGTCGACGTCTATCAGTGGTTCTCAGTATTTCATGTCAAGAACCCCAAAAATTATATGTATTTGGCCGCCGACCCCCATCTGAAAATATGTTGTTCCATGCAGGGACACCCTCAGAAGCAAAGATTTGAGCTAAAAACGTTCGCTCTGAAAGAATGTATTGAAACATTTGGGCCACATTTCCACGATTTTTCAAAAATAGCAGACAAGCTTGTAGTGCACCACTCGGCGCGCTACAAGCTTGTAGATCTGCTATTTTCAATAGCTAAATTATAACATAATGCACCAAAAGGGGTTCCCGCCCAGAATGACTTAAGGTGACACGTCGTGTGCTCTCGTGCCCATGTAGATTCTTACCTCATCTGTTCCCAAGAGGGTCAAGCAAGAGCGCAGTCCTTATATCAATTTCAGTCAGCCGTTGTGACGCGCCTGCGAAGAGAGTGGTGGAAAGTAACTAAGTACATTTACTTAAGTTCTGTACTTAAAGTACAATTTTGAGGTACTTTGACTTTATTTCATAATTTCAGTACTTTTACTTGTATTTGAGTTACTAGTTACTTTGTAGATTTTGATTATTATTACAAATACAAAACATACAGGACCCACTTCAGCCCTATTTCGACCATTTTAAAACGGCTGATCTACAAGCTCACAATGCATAAATTTTTTATGCTTTTGTATTTTTACTCAAGTACATTTTGAATTTCCAGCCTTTTACTAGGTAATGGAGTATTTCTATATTGCAGTATTGATACTTTTACTTAAGTGAAACATTTTATTTATATTTTAATATATTTTTCCCACGGCTTGTGGATTTCTTTCTAAAGATATTTTTTGCGGCTTACGCCTTTTATTGGTTTTTTGAAGGGACAGACAGTAGGCTGACAGGAAACGGGAGAGAGATGGGGGATGACATGCAGTAAAGGCTGTGTCGGGCTCGGGAGTCGAACCTGCGGCACACTGCGACTGGATTACCAGTCGGGTTACGCCACCGCCTGGGCGGCTTGTGGATTTCTTTGTAGGGAATGTTTGGCTTATTTGAACAGTGGAACCCCCATTCTATAGGTCCTCCCTGTCGACTAATACAGGGACTAAAACTATGACGAAAGATGTTCGTCCACTACCTTTTTTCACTGAGGAAAACTAAACGGAAGCTAAATGAAAACTAAGACTAAATATACTCACAATTTCAAATGTTTGCAAGGGACTAGTGGACAAAAGATCCAGTATAAGTAAAGCAAGTCATTTATACTCATTTATACTCATGAGTCATTGCATGCTGAAAATATCAAATCAGCCATTACGATGGCACCAAGGCCCGCCAAAAAAAACTAAATCAACTACAATTAGTCGACTAAAACTAGACTAACACTAAAACATTCCAGGTGACTAAAACTGGTGACTTTATGACTAAAACTACTGTAAACAAAGTTTCATTCCAAAGACTATATGACTAAAATAAAATATATATAAATAAAATATAAACTTTCCAAAAACGACTGCTCCCTGTGATGTTTGCTATCGTGCACGTGTCGTGCACGGTATGACATTTTCCTCTGTGCTGTTTGTTTGGATTTGTGATGTTTGTTTGTTTGTTTCCCCGCTTTAGAGGAGGACCGGTATGACAGCTACTCTCGCATGATCCTGAAGTACTTCCTGGCAGAGGGAGTGGTGTGCGGGCACGAACTCTTTGTGGCGTCTGGTCAAGAGGATCCCGATGACATCCTGCAGGTATGTGGATGACCACAATGTGCCCAATTACTACAGTATATAGTTACGGTACCATGGCTGCTGTGCTGGGCAATATGGACAACATAAATATCACAGCAATATGTACGACCAATATCCATATTGTGATGATTATATGATGATAATTAAAATACAAATACAAATCTCATATCTAAGCTTATGGAGTGTGCAGATTGCAGAATGGGCATTTTTAGCAGAAATATGAGATGGGGTAGGATGAGGAAAAAGTAGAGGAGGAAGAGGAAGAGACAAATTACAAACACAGCAGGCATTTTAACCAACTTTATACTTATTAAAGTTGACCTGAGTTAGCTCTGTCCTCTACTCTAATCTTTTTGTGCCAATCTGGTGCCAATAGCCAATCTGCAAGCTCTCAATGTCACATGAGTTGTAGCCTCGGGCGGCGCTGGCTCAGGGGTAGAGTGGCTGGATGGTAACCGCAAGGTTGCCAGTTAGAACCCGGGCTCCCCCAGAGTTAGTGTCGAAGTGTCCTTGAGCAAGACACTGAACCCGTAATTGCTCCTGTGATGTGCTGGTTGGTGCCTTGCATGGTTTCCGCTGCCATCGGTGTATGAATGTGTGTGTGAATGGGTGAATTGATGCACGATCTATGTAAAGCGCCTTGGATAAAGGCGCTATATAAATGCACCATTTACCATTTAGCCTCGGTACCCAGGCTTTTATTTCCGTTCGCATTCGGCTCAAAAATGAAAAGCCTGGGGAAACTCATAGGAAGTTCTGCCATACAGGAAGCCCAAGTCCAGTTTGGTGAACCAATAGGATCGTGCCGCCCCCCGTCCCCTCTAGACCAGAACACACATGGCTGGGCCTGGCTACATGAGTTGTGGTGTGTTGAATGCTTGACGCTGCTATTTTCCTTGAAAGTTTCCACCCAGAATAGGGATGCTAAAGTTCAAGTGGCTAAATTCCCAGAGGGACATACGGTAAATGAAAGTCCTCCGTCCTCTCCGGTCCTGCCCATTTGTTCCCAACCTTTTTATACTGTCTGAAGTATCGCTGATTTGGCTCTCCAAGTACCACCATAATAACTGATGTTAAAATACAGGAGCGTATACCTGCCTCTTTTTTCCTTTCCTAAGCCAATAATGCTGCTGGTCTGACAAAACTCTTGTCTAATCACTAATCAGCACAACTGATGATATTTCTTTTTTTTATCCCACGATTTTGTAACCTATTTTTTCCACCCAGTGTCAATTATCTAATGAAATCCTGGCCGCTACACTTCCTCTACCAACCTGGGGGTGCAGCGGACTGACCTCATGCTTCCTTCTATGCATGAGGAGTCTAAGCTGCTTCTTTTCACCTGACAGGGAGGAGTTTCCCTGGCTGGACGTAGCACGTGGAAGGAACAAGTTATTCCAACCTGTTCCTTTTCCCTCCATCAGGTGCTGGCCAGGGCGTGGTAGTTTAGAGACCAGGATTACTGCATGTTTTTTGTGAGGGGGAGAACATGTTTTTTGGGTTTTTTTTTTTTTAACTAATTAGCAGTTGTTGTTTTTTTTATTAGCAGTTTACCACATAACACGTACAAACACACAACCACCCCCCTTCCCCCTTAGGCTCTATTTAAAGAAAAGGGGAAAGTGGTGGGACAAAGCAGTGGGACAGTTACAGATCAAAGCAAGTTAAGACAGATACATCTCCATTTCCATACCGACTACAGTACCCTATAGTCGGACACAGTCCGGAACAGTTTAATGAAAGGAAAAGTCTTCGACAAAGTCTACCAAGGGACTCCAAGCCAGGACAAAGACTTTTTGGGGCTCTGTCCACTCTATACCTGAGTAGTTCTAGAGGCAGGAAAGATAGAACTTATTTTAGCCATTGTGAAAAAGAAGGTGCCTTATCCGATTTCCAATTTAGGAGGATTAGTCTTCCTCTCTTCCTCCTGTGTTAGCTGAACTGCCCAGATCTATTGAAACATTAAATCAAATATCAATAATACACACTACACAGCACAGTTCCTATGTATATGCATCAGACCCAGGGCTGGCCTTCAACTCATGACCTTAGACACCAATGGCAAGTCAAGGACTTGTTGAGCTACTTAGTTGCCAAGTGAGAAACCATGGATCAGTGGTTCTGGTCATTCTGAACACGGGCCCTCATCAGGTTTTACTTCACGAGGCTTAATACTTACGTACTCTGTAAGTCACCCGCCTAGATCAAAGCATCCGCTAAATACAGAAATTGTACATTTTATGTACATTCTAACTCGTGCAGGCGACCTCTAGGCAAACCTATACACAGTGAAACAGTTCCAGGTCCATTGAGGCCGTAGCTTCGAGAGGCCGTCTGGTCATCAGAAGGTGCCCCCCCCCCCCCGGTCTGTTTATCAAAGTGTCCCTGAGCAAGGCACTTAACCTCCTACCCTTCGGCATCCAGGCTGCTGTTTTTGTTCGCATTAATGCAGGATGCGAGGCCTTCCAGAAAGGCTCCCACTTCATGGTAAGAAGCCTGCGTTCCTTTGTTCAGGTCAATGATCCAGCACTTATTAGAGGTCCACTCAGCATTCAGCGAGACACGTTGGGGTCTGCGAGGGTGTCTGAGAGGTCCAGGGTAGCATGGCGGATACATCCGTTTAGAAGAGGACCCATACGAGACCCCCAGAAGGCTGACTGGCTGCCTCTCAGCATACAGGGGGGGTGGAGCTTACCCTCGCTGATTGATAGTGGGAGGGGTCACCACCTTACCCCCTCTTTACATATCAAAGGGTTATTAAGAGAGAGGGGGGACTCCCTATGGGGATATATCACATCATTTAATGTTTTCACAGTTAGCTTCACATTATGCTAATCTTAACAGGCCATGGCTGAGTGTACTGTCTTATTGTGGTTGGTTACAGTCGGTTTGTGCAAAGCACCATGTTGTAATTTTACACGCCTATGGGAACAATTCATAAACAACAGCTCAATGGGCACAGTGAAAAGCATATGAATCCCATTAACAATCATTTTTACCGTGTCATGTTACGTATAGGAACTGCCAGCTCCCATCTTGGATGACATCGCCAGCCACAGCCCAATGGAGGGGCAGATGCACGTATGTGGGCCTAAGGATGGTCAGGAGTCCATGAAGATTGCCTGGCGTTATCAGAACCTTCCAAAAGTGCAGGTAGCCTATTTCATTGTTATATACTACATATTGTTGGTTGTTGTCTCCACCAGGCCGACGGCATGGGGAGAGAGTATGTTTTGCACTCTGTCCGTCCGTGTGTCCGTCCGTCCGTTACCAGCTAATCTCCGGCACCACTAACCTGGTCGATGCCAAACTTTGCACAAACACTCCCTAGAGCCAACAATGAACCTCTGCCTCAAATTTTCCAGAACGGCCTGTTATAGCGTCACCAGGAGGCCGACTTTTGTAAAACACTTTTCTTGATATTATTCCTCCAGATTTTGTCCAAAAATCCCGCAAATGTGCTCAAGACGGATCTGTCCGATATTTTATATTCCATCCTAATTGACTAACATTGGCTTTCAAAGTTTGCAGGATTGGCCCGAAGCCTCAAATCATGAACGCAGCGTACAATTTATGTGAAATCTTTCACACACTTTCCTACTAGGCTGAGGAATATATCCCACCCTTTTCACATTGGCCTGTTATAGCGCCACCAACAGGTGGATTTTTGCAAAACACATTTTTGGAACAAATTTCCTCAAATCATCCAATTGCCATCAAGGCATGAAAACAAATACACCCTTTTCTATTATAGGAGACCTGTGCTCCGAAGAGGCCCTTTTTCTATAGTTAACTTTAATTTATTATCTTCGCCAGGCAGGAATGGCCTCAATTATCATCAATTATCGATTAATTTGTTAATTGATAATATAACCTTATCATTCGATTAACCGGTTAGTTTATAAGCGGCGTTTATTTATTTATTTATCTGAGAATCTTCATTTCCCAACATAAAAAATCTACATTTAGCTGATATACAGAAAGAATACAAAAGGCATTATATTCCTTAATCAAATATTCATTTGACCATTTGGGATACAGGGCCAGGCAATGGCATCGTTGGATGAGGAATAAAATGAAATGCAAAGTGCACCGTCTTGTCCGTCACATCACATGCAAAAGCAGAGACCTTTCTGTGGCTACCAAGGTGGTGGGGGACCTTTTTTTTACTGGCCGCCTTTGTGCATTCCTCCACCCTGATTGTTTCTAATCGGCCTCATGGTGGCGCTTTACCAGGTCACTTGAACTGCAGGTTTCCCAAAAGAAAATCCTGGATCATGACACAACTCCCTGTAATAGGTTCCGCCCATCTTTGCATTTGGGGTTTTCTTTTAAAACACACTTTCTGCTACTACTGCACTGTGAGCTTGTAGATCTGCGTTTTTCATTTAAAACATTTTCTTACGATAAATTTATGAAAACACATGAAAAGGCCGTCAGTGTCAATATGTCTGTACAACAGACAAAAATACCATACTTTACAGTAGGTAAAGTATGGTATTTTTGTATAGAATATATAGGCAGCCATTTATCATGCTTCTTTACGTTTTTAGTGCACGTCTGTCAGCGATATAGCATACGATACTGCCTCTCAAGTCGTAGAGATTGGCAATTGTCTCCGCCACTAAATCCATCAGCTTCTAAACTCCTTTTGTTGAGTGTATGAGGCCTCGGCCTCTCTTTTCAGAGCTGCACTAGATTACTCACACTTAGCTGGCAATAGGTAGGCTTTCACTGGCTCCCAACATGCACAGATACGTGCACGCCTGCACCCCCCTGCTTAGCCTGGGAAACAGGAATAGTTGCAGCCGAAGCATTGACATGTCTGCCCGCTCAACCCTGTGACCCAGACCTGCTCCTCTGTCTTTCCCCCAAATCTCTGCCGTTCCCCCTGCGAGGGTCGGCAAAACCCTGCACTCTTTCTTCCGCTTTCAGGAGAGCTAACCCTCCCCTTCTACGTCTCTGCAGTCGCCCCCCTACCCACCGGTCTTATAATCCATATCGCTATGTGGATTAACAGCACACAGAGTGTGTCCCTGGGGATCCTTTCCCTTCTTTCTCTCGCCCTGGAAACTTCTTTATATCTGTGTTCTTTCCTCAACCTCTCCCCCCCGTTCCCCTGTAAAATCGTCTTTACAAAACCTCCAGTAAGCCTCCCGCCAAAGGATTTGCATCCCAAATTCACCCTAGAGTCCACGCTTAGTTCCCCCCTTACACACACCTCTCTAGCCTGGGCCCACTGTGTCACTCTCTCGATGAAGACATCAGATCAAAGGTGAGGCGGTCAGGGCGGGGATGGAACGCTAAGCAGGTTGCCGCACTCACAAAGAGAAGATGAGCCCCTGACCCCCCCCTTTGCCCCGCTGACCCCCTCGTCCCCGCCAGGAGAGGGACACACCGGGGGCCCTAATCCAGATTAGGAGTAGATTAAGGGCCCCTCTGACAATGGAGTCCCCGCTTTCTCTGGGGAAGAGGAGCTAAAACTCTCTCTTTCAGCTGCAGGAAAACATCCGCCTTCCCCTACGCGTCCCAGACTCGTTTGTTTTCACAGCCAGAAGTGGACATTTATGTGAAGAAATGATTAAGAGTGTGGCCATACTGGTTATTTAACTTCTCTTCTGTAAGAATCTTGAGGAATGACCCAGAAACAATGCAATTGCATTACTATATATTTTTGTCATGCACAATGAAAATATAAATAATATTTCCTTATGAACCCACTTTTCCCTTTATAAGGTTATCTTAATTTGTAATTGTTGTTGAAAGCAAATGGACGCGTTGCAGAGGTGTCAATCATTTCTAAATGCACTTTAATGCCGCAACATGATACTTATTCAAGTCATAAAACGAGCGCAACTTCCCAAAACCCCTCCCCCCCCAGACGGCGCTGGCCTCCTCCTCCAGATTCGGACACTACTACGATGTCTCCAAGACGATGGAGCCAGAGATTCGTCATGCAGCCAACTGCCACAGCTTCCGCCTCCCAGAGCCCACTGCCCTGTCATCGCCCGCACACAGGTAAGACGACAAGACATCATCCGCACAACAGAGGGAAACCAATGAGACACCGTCTGCAGAGAACACGTACACGGATGCGACACGGTCCTCAAAAACACAGTTGCACAAATAAGACAGTGTCCACAGAACCCGGATCAACAGACATGACAGCATCCACAGAATACAGGTTTAGTAACGGTACAGATGAGAACCAACACGCTTCATATGATGCTGTTACTATAGCCAAAAATAACCCATCGTGTTATTTTCGGTGGGCGGCACTGTTGTGCAACACAGTGTATGAATTAGGTTTAGTCAATAATCAGTCTGACAAGCAGACAACCACCCTGGCCAAATATGCGTTTCGTTTCTGGGATTTCCACGTTTGGCAAACTGGCCTTGACATAAAGGCACAGAGACTGCATAGTTGCATCTCCTACCCTGGTAGCAAAATCAATAAATGAAATTGTGGCGTGGGTGATGCCACAGGTGTGCAGTCACACCTCAGGCGCCTCTGACTCCAATTAGTTTGACTCAGGCCAGGTGTGATTGCTTAAATCAGCCATCCTCGCATCCCACACAGAGATCCAAAAAATAAAAAAAGTGATTTTGCTTGTATCCTTATATTCAGTTCAGTTGTTTAGACGAGTTGTTGTCAGTAACTATAATTATTCTTTCAAGTTTATCAGTTTGTTTGAACAAGTTGTATGTCTTTTTATGGAAGTTTGTTTCTTTCTAATTGACTTCATTAATTCATTATCGCTGCTCTCCGGTGAAGGCTATGTGGGTTACTTGCTGGGAAGTAAGCCGCCAGCTATACTGTAATCAGGTTATGAGGTTTAGTGACCCAATAAAGCAGTGGTTCTCAACCATGGTCCTTGAGGCGGTTCCAGGTGGTCCTCAGCTAAATGAGGGGAAGTTGGTAACCACATGGACCCTTATAGATCTTTAACTCTTGATAATGTAAAATGAAACCAAATGGACCCTTACGGTTTCATTGTACACTCTCAAATTATTGTCAAACATCTACATTACATAATGTACAAGAAGTGTACACAATTTGAGAATGTAGAAGAATTGTTATTTTGATAACCTTTGCCTGTTATCTCTCCTATGATTCCACATCAATACAGCATATACCGGTAATTGTAGACAAAATCTTATCCAACGGTCTGCAAGGCTAATCTCATCAAATGGTGGTCCGTGTGGCTCAAATGCTGAGTAAATGATGGACCTTGATATGAAATATGTTGTAATAAGGTATCTAAAAAAAGATATGGGCGACATTTCTTCCATTTGGAGATGGCTTGAGGTAGGCCTCGGACAGTCCGTCTTTTTTGAAAGGATGTGCACTTCTATTCAAATATCAGTCTTGTTTGCTTGGACTTTCTCCAGGATGGAGTGTATTTAAGGTTTGGAGGTCAGACAGGCTCTTTACTTAGAGAGTTACTGAACACACAAGCGCACGCGTACACACACGCTTGGTAAACATGGCAATCTGGAGCATGGAGACTTGAAGCAATCCCTCAGCTTTTATTTCAGCAAATAGACCCTTTAACGCAGCGCAAGCACACGCACGCACGCGCGCGCACACACACACACACACACACACACACACACACACACACACACACACACACACACACACACACACAATGCTGCATATGTATCCTCAGGGTTTTCAAGGGAGAAAAAAAAGCCTGCATTATGGACAGCCTTTTGTTGCTAATGCTTGGTCGTCCATTTAACACCTAAATCAGGAGAGGGCAACTTTGACGATGGATAGGGCCAATGTAGTTCCACACTCACTCCAGAGGGCCACATTGCAATTATTGAAATCCAGAATTAGTTTTTTGCTATTTTTTAATTGGAATCCTGAAAAGTATAATTTTTATTTAGTTATACTTATGTTAACTTTATGAACTTTAATGCAAATACATTGAACAATTCTATTACTAGTCATCAAGCTACTAATACAGACTGAAGTAATTAAAGCGGGTCATGTTTGGAATTGCAACAGCTGAAATCAATAATATAATATCAGTATTGTGAGATTAACCTGAGTGCCACATTAAGTGAAGTTGGGGGGCTGCCAGTTGCCCATGTATGACCTAAATGATTATTCCCTGTGAATTGGACACAATAGAGAAATAACCTCCCGTTGCAGTGCTGTGTGTGTGGTGGTGGTTTATACTATTATAGTGCACCACTCTCCTTGCCTCTGAATGGTTATAGATTTGACAGACATATTGACAGCAGGAAACTACACCTGCACTGCTCCATTGTGCCCCCAGCCACGCCCCAGTACCGACTCAATCTCACTCTTTCTCTCACACACACACACACACACACACACACACACACACACACACACACACACTCATACATTATCGCACACGCACACACGAACGTGCACGTTCAAAATGTTATGCGCACACCTCACACTCCTATAAAGCAGGCTACTCCCCCTTGCACGTGGCCACAGCCCCATGTTGATACCCTAGCTGTTAAATTGCTCCATTTCACTTGAAGGCATAATTGGCACAAATTGCTCTCTAGGTGATACAGATCCTGTTGTTTAAGACCATGCATGCCATGCACCCCCCCCCACCCCCCCCCCCCACCCCATTCCCCTCCTCCCTCTCCTGACTGAAAGAAAGAGGAACATTTCCCTGTCTGTGTATGATCCCAATTAGCAGACGCGCTAGCCCCCGTAGCTATAAGCACCTAGACCTCATTGCTACCTGAATGAAGGGTGCCCAGTGGGGGGACACTCACTGCCTTCCTACACAATGGTGGTCAAATGGAGGAGCCAGGACCGGGGCAGGGGCAGCCTCCTGCTCAATGGCATGTTGAAGCATCCCTGCCCCCTAAAAGCTATCGTTCGTTGCACTTGGTTTGCGTGCCGTGTTCACGCACCGAAAATAGCCGCTATACAAGCTCACAACGTGCCGTAGTAGGCTATAGCACGCCTAAGCTCGAAACCCGATATCTGAAAAAACGGGTGCATGCTTTTGGTACAGTATAGTCATACCATTGGTCTGATATCTCAAACCCTCACCCTAACCCTAACCTCCCACGGGGCAGCACACCTAACCTTAACCCTCTCCGAACCCTTAATGCACCCCTCACAAACCTTAATCCGGTCGTTTTAACGCACCCCTCACAAACCTTAATCCGGTCGTTTTAACGCACCCCTCACCAACCTTAATCCAGTCGTTTTAACGCACCCCTCACCAACCTTAATCCGGTCGTTTTAACGCACCCCTCACCAACCTTAATCCAGTCGTTTTAACGCACCCCTCACCAACCTTAATCCAGTCGTTTTAACGCACCCCTCACCAACCTTAATCCAGTCGGACCAATGCTATGTCTAACCAATTCTATGTCTAACCAAAGCATGCCTCCCGAAAAAACTGTTGACTGTATACAGTTTCTTCAATATAATTTTACAAAAGTAAAAAGTTCAATTGCCTTCCGTCTTTTAGAAAAGTACTGTTTTTGAAGGCCCTAGTAAAAGATACTGGTTCTGTTCAGAATTTGTTGTCTCCAGTCTTTCCACTAAATAATAGGAAATGCTCGATGAGAACCCGGCTCGATAAGCCTGATCAATAAGGTGTTCGTTATCAATAAAACATTAACGAGCTCCATCCCTAAGCACGCCACGCTTTGAGCTTGTAGATGGACCAGAGTGTAGAGTAGAAGAGTAGCGACACGCAAAGTGGGCGCATATGGGCTATAGTTCCAAACATTGCTCCTATGGCTGGAACTATCCCATTGAGATAGAATGAGCACTTCCGCATTCCTTTGTTACAATGGGACTCAACGCTAGTGTCGCCACTCTCTTACTAGACTACTCTGAGATGGACTATATATCCCTGCTGTGACACCAGCAGGAATATACTACTACTAAGTATATATCACTCTTTAAGCCCCATGCAGGCCAGAGAAGCCTTGCTGGGTAGGTGTCCCTCTTTCACAGAACCCAGCTCTATCATTAGCCCCAGCAGGGTCAGGAGGCACAATTGTTTGGCTGAATAATTGAAACGGACTACATGGGTATACTTGGCCCGAGCCTGTATGTGTCGAGAGTGTACGTTACCGTTCTTTATGCAGGGGGCTGTTGGTGTGAGACCAAAATCTACGGGCGTCAAGCCTTTGTAACCTGCCGGTCAAATTGACAGCTCACATGGCAGCCCTACTGCGACACGGTGCAGAGTGGTCATTACAATGGTGGGGTGTTCTTAAGTGGAGGGCTCTGTGTAAAATGACAGGGTTAACATTCCCCTTTTCTTGGCCTTGCTGTTGATAACACGGCTGGCTCAGCGGCACGCTATCTCAGGACGGTTGCTAACCGTCGGCGTGCCTGTTTAGTTGACAGTGGTGCAAATCCTACCCTTGATTAAACCCCAAAATGCTGTTCCCTGCTAGCTTCCGTGCTTTGTACCAGGTCATTAATTCACCCCTCTTGTGTGTGTGTGTGTGTGTGTGTGTGTGTGTGTGTGTGTGTGTGTGTGTGTGTGTGTGTGTGTGTGTGTGTGTGTGTCGGCGCAAACCATGATCCACAGTGAGCTGACAGAGGACCAGTCACATTGTAATTTAATCAAGCAAATAAATTAATTGGATCTCTAGATATGGATCATCCGTCTGCTTCGGTGGTTAAAGAAAAGCACCGTCAGGAGATAGCATGCTGCCGTCATAGAGGATTAGGCCACTGCAGTCATGGGCCTGGTGGCCTGGATTGATCTAAACTGGTTTGAATTAGATCTGCATTAAACCATTGTTTCATCATTTTCGCCCTCCTAGAGCCTGATGTCTATACCATGTTGCATGCCATTTTTGCCCGCACCGGAAATAGTCCCATCTACTGTATAAGCTCACATCGTGTCGCATCACAATGCTCATCGCAATACAATCACTAAGCTTGTATATCAGCTGTGTTCAACGTGTCCTTGAGTGGGTTCCAAATGGCCCCGTACGGGTGTGTAATCCTGAGAGTACAAATGGAACCAAATGGCATTGCTTCCATTTGTACTCTCAGAGTTACGGGGGTCCTTGAAATTAAAAAAAGGTTTGAGAACCACTGACTGCACACTAAGGAAGTAGCTGTCGCATAGCCAGACTGGAACTACACCTCCTTTTTATTTGCATTTCTGCTAAGCAGCAAGCTGTATATGCTGAGATGTTTCCTATTCATATTAGGGTAAATTTGCGTGACTGTAAAGACGAAACGGAAGTGGGGAGGAGGCTCCACTTCCTGCTTTATATTTTACTCATGTTTGAACTTCCGTTGCTCCAGACTGTATGACGGAAACATTTGAAAATTGCGAGAGACAACAGTCTGGCAACGTGAGACTAAGGAAGTAGGGAAGGGCCCCGGAAGTAGTATAGGAAGAGTTATTCTGTGTGCACAGAGCCCATTGTTCCTCTACCCTTTCCCCTCTTCTCTCTTCGGGCGGCGGTGGCTCAGGGGTAGAGTGGCCGGATGGTAACCGCGAGGTTGCCAGTTTGAACCCGGGCTTCCCCAGAGTTAGTGTCGAAGTGTCCTTGAGCAAGACACTGAACCCCTAATTGCTCCTGATGTGCTGGTTGGTGCCTTGCATGGTTTCCGCCGCCATCGGTGTATGAATGTGTGCATGAATGGGTGAATGTAATGCACAATCTCTGAAAAGCGCCTTGGATGTGGCCCCCCAACTTCACTTACCATTTTTCATCTCTATCCTCTGTCTCCAGTCCGATGGTCCAGTCCTACTCCACGCTGCTCAAGTCACTTCAGGAGGTCATACACAAGCAGGGCTTTGATGGAGCAGCCACCCCGGTAAGAGTCTTAAAGATGGTCCACAGCCTCGTACGATCTGAATTGAGTTTTGTTTTGTTTTGTTGTTGTAGCCATAGAGGCCTCACATGGAAACGTACACCCGCACCAAAATTAGTCGCATCAATTGATGATCAAAGCACATGATTAACGTAATGATGACCAAGTTGTACAAGTTGAATCAGCAAAACAAACTAGATGAAAAGATAATGATGCTACGCAGTGTAGGTTAAAGACAAAAGGAGACCAGACTTTTACAATCAGAGCCCCTACACTTTGGAATGCTCTCTGCCCCTGGAGATCAGGATCACCGAGTATGTCCCCTGTGCTTAAAACTCTCTCTCTTCTTTCTCCCTATTTGAATCTTGTTTAGAAGGTGTGGTGCTATACAAATACAATCAATTTATCATTTATTATTTTAAATATGGGAATGCATTGGGGGATTATGTTGTGTTACGTGTTGTTGACTGTGATGTCCGTTTGTTCTGGTTACCTTCTTACCCGTTCCTCATTGATGTTGAATCGCTCTGTTTAGTAGCGTCGTGTGCAGTTGGCAAAATACAGCCTGAACCTCAACCTAGCCCCTTTCGGGACCCTCGCTTACCTTTTCTGCGTTTCTGACGGTGGTACCCTAGGGTCCCTTGAAAGTTAATCCACTCTCCATGGGACACAGCTGTACCACTGACTGTTCACGGAGACATCTAGTGTCGCTAGAGTGTTTATGAGATGTTTCAAACATGCATAGAGGTGATGCAACCACTCCTATAAAAATGTTATATATAATATATTCAAATATTTGCTAAATCTGCAAAATAGCAGATTGATTGGTTAATGGGTTAAGCAAGCATGTGTTCCATGGAGAATATGAAGGGTTCTCACGGTCTTGAAATTCCTGGAAATATTTTGAAATGAGAAAAAAACATTTTCCAGTCCTGGAAAAGGTTTGGAATTCATCAAGGGTCTTGGAATCTATCAAGGGTCCTGGAAAAATAGTTGGCTTTGCATTGTTTCTGGCTATTGGTTTTGTTTTCCAAAACATATATACAAGTATAACATTACACGAAATATGTAACACAAGTTATTTGCCAAACGGGGCAGCATGATTGCAGCCTAATGTGTACCCGTATGTGACTAAAAATACAACAAAAAATGATTGGTGGTATAGCAAAACATTTGGCACACAATTTTGAATAAAGCATTCTATATGCTTTATTGTTGCTACACTGCCTGTGTTTGGGCATTGCACATACAGTAGGAGTAAGAGATTCATTATTGCACTGAAGGATTGTTATATAAATAGGCCTGGAATTTGGCTTAAATATTCAGAGTATTCCAAAATGTGTGAGAAACAGACCCTTTCGCTGCACCTTGTTGACTCCTCTCGTCTGTCTCACCTGCCTGCGTTGGCCTCACCTGCGTATCCCAGCTGCGTGTGTGTCTTAGCTTTGACACGCATCCCTTTAAATAATCACCAATCCTCTGCAGAATGCCAGCAATGTCCTTGGCCTCGTCTGTCTCTTTTGGAATTTCCGTGTATTTTTCCACAGGGCCATGTACGGTATACGCCTGGTAACGCTGTAGTGTGTGTGCATGTGCGTGCGTGCGTGTATGCGCGCGTGTGTGTGTGTGTGTGTTACTTACCTACTTTCTGTGACCCCTCTGCTCGTCACCTGGAGCCACCTCTCCCCCTGTCACTCACATGTACGATTCACCCCCGGTACATACGCCTGATCCCCCCCCACACACACACACACACACACACACACACACACACACCATCCCTTTCGAGCTAGCGCTGCCTGTCACTCACACGCCAGATTAACTGCTGACATCATCAAAGCACCATGTCCTGCCCTAGCTGTCGCGCTGGCTGTTGGCACAGCGCAGGAATGCAGACAGGCACAGAGCGATACAGGCACTGGCACAAGAATGCTCAGCATGGGAGGGGATCAGGGGATCTTGTTTATCTGTGTTTACTTACCAGAACAACTGTTAACAGCCAGTTGTGTAATAATAACGTCTTGATGTATATCTCAATTTGAGTTTTTAGTCTTGTAAAAGATTTGAGTCGGTCTTAAAGGACCACTTCACCACTTTTCAACCTATGGTCATATAATTGGTCCTCACTAATGTTCATGATAAAACTCCACAATGTTTTTCTACTCGGTCTGTTATAGGAGGGCAGTTCAGAAACCTGTCCAGCAGTGACATCATCACCGTTAGGCAGATTGTTTTTAAACAAGAATGATGACTTCCATTATCACACTGCAACTTTTCAGGAATATAAAGCCTGCAGTTTGTAGTTTCTGAACTGCCCACAGCCCTCCCATGAGACACAGACAGAGTAGAAGAAAGTTATGAAGGTAGGTTGAAAAGTGGTGAAGTCGTCCTTTAAGCATTCAGAGCATGTGCATGAAAGCTGTTTTCAGGCTGAATGGCAGGCAGCAGGATGGTGACTTCTACTTAAAAAAGTACTCACAATTTTTTACTTAAGTAAAAGTATTAATACTCTCATATAGAAATACTTTGCTATAAGTAAAAGTCTGGAATTCAAAATATATTTTTTTAATTCAAATTATAAAAGTATTGGCATCAAAAAGGTACTTAAAGTACCAAAAGTAAAAGTACTCACTATGCAGAATGTCCCAGTTTACGTTTTAGAATGTCTACAAATATTTTTATATAGCAGACGCACACACACACACACACACACACACACACACACACACACACACACACACACACACACACACACACACACACACACACACACAGAAGTAATGCAGTGATGTAAATAGGTTTTCAATGTAATGGGTCCCGGGACACTGCATGGGGTGTTTTTTATAGATGGGTCCCAGGGACATTTTATGAGTCCTACTTCAACAACGTTATAAAGTACAGTACTGAGTACAGTATTGCATCCCAGGACCCCCCGGAGGGTGACATGATTGTGTCCTTTCTCAATTTAGTGAGTCTAAGGATGCAGGCTGTGTTTCTATGTCAGTGGTTCTCAAACTATTTCATGTCAAGGACCCCAAAAACGATGTGAAATTGGCCGCCGACCCTCGTCTGAAACGATGTAGTTCCAGGGACCCCAAAACGTTCGCTCTGAAAGAATGTATACACAAAGAATAGCAGATTTACAAGCTCGTAGATCTGCTATTTTTCAATAGCTGAAGTATATATAACACTATGCTTAAGTAAATGTACTTAGTTACTTTCCACCACTTGCCGTCTGGCGATTATTATGTTGTGGTCCCAGACTGGCTGTAGCCTCTATGTGTGCTTTGGCCTCTGGCCCTTTTAGCTGCGTAGGCCACACTGGCACCGTTCCCTGGGTCTTCCTATAGGCTCAAAACAAACTATAGGACTTTGCTTTGGCCTTGCCTCCTGACGTTGCTACAGCAACAGTCATCTTACTGCCACTGTTTCCCTCACACTGCATGGGCTCCAGACATGGAAATAGATTTCTCTTTCTACGGCCGAGTCCACGGAACCTGAGTATAGGCAGCAGAGAGAGGGCACGCAGAGAGAGGGCAAGACTTAATAATCCCCCAAGTCCTGGAACGCGTTCCGTGTGTCGCCTTATAGTTTTTAACCATTATTTTAAAATGTATAGCTGTTGAAAAATAGCAGATCTATGTGGCACCGAGTGCCGCGCTATGAGCTTGTAGATCAACTGAGCAAAATCTTCGAATATATATATACTCGTTCACAGTAAACGTTTTTTAACTCATGTCTTTGCTTCTAGGGGGGTCCCTGGAAAAACATATTTTCATATTTGGCTCGGCGGCCAAATATATATAATTTTGGGGGACCTTGACATGAAATAGTGTGAGAATCACAGATCTAGAAACAAAGGTCTTTCAGAAAACTCCTGTTTTAGAAGAGATCTGTAGAATCTGGTCTCAGGTCCTAATGGGATAATGACCATAGCAAACACACACACACACACACACACAAACACACACACACACACACACACACACACACACACACACAGACAGACAGACAGACAGACAGACAGACAGACAGACACATTTGGATATAATACCTATAAGTGTGATAAGATGTAGACATGGAAAGAGAGCGTAAGGTTGTATGGCAAGAGGATGAATGTAAAAGGAAGAGCCCAGGCAGAGAGACGGAACCCTGCCTGCCTGGTGGAAACGTGTGTGGACACACACAATGGGGTTTATTTATGCTACACGCCCTCCGATTCTAATTCACAACTAAAACACAAGATTAGGTCATAACTGGAGAGAGAGAGAGAGAGAGAGAGAGAGAGAGAGAGAGAGAGACATGGGAGTTGCGGCTGGGGTGAATTTAAGGGGGGGAGGGAGGGGGAGGTGGGGGGGGCAAGATGATAGAATGGGAGGGGAGAGAGGGAAAAAAAGGAAAAGAGTCTAAAGAGATCAGATTTGAGGCCAGATCTTTGCTAATCACTCTTTGGCTCTCGTGTGAAGTAATCAGGATTTTGTCCTGAAGAAAGGTAAAAAGGGCAATTGTACTAAAGGTTAGAAACCTCTCACGGTGAGGAAAAGCTTGTGTTTCAGTGATATATATCCCCATCATTGTTGGCCAACCAACATACTTTTGTTTTCTCTCTCTTTTCTTTTTTGCGTGAGAGTAGGTTACCGCTGATCTCTTGAAAGTGGTGGTAAGGGAGGGACGTTCAAGGGGGGAAGGCACTCCACCCTTACCCAGGCCCCCTTTTGGCAGGGCGCAGAGCATTCTCGGTGGTGCCAAGAATGTGCCGGCCGGGGGTTTTCTGGGTGGCGGCCATATTGGAAGCCTGTCTGACAGGTCCATTGTGGCCGTGTCAGATGTGCCCCTGTGATTGGGTGCTTGTGTCCAATCACATGGTTTAAGGCAGTGCGTTGGGATGGCCGGCCGGGGCCTGTGCTGATGAGTGAGTGTCCAGTCGGCCTCCCGGAGATGTTGATGCTCCTCTCATCAACACAACGGCATCCTTCCAAAAAAATAAACAACAATAATCCAAATGTGTTCTGTGCACCTCAATGTTAACATGACATGTTGTATTCAAATTTTGCTTTGTTAAATTATGATGATGATGTATAAAAATGACAAGGCATTAACTCTATATCCTGTCTCTCTCCGTGTGGTATTGTAAACGTCTCATCAGTCCAAGTCCCGGAACGTCCTGCGGATCGGGCTCCACTCCATGGGCTCTGCGCTGTGGGGCGACGACCTGTGTTGCCACGACGACCCGGCACACAGCCACGCCCTCACCACCTTCCTGTACGGACTGCGCGCCCTGATGAGGTCATCGCTCTCCGTCGCCGTGGTTACCGTGCCCTCGCACCTCATCCAGGTGAGCGTGCACGCATGCACACGAGCACACACACACACACACACACACACAAACACACACATACAGACACACACACACACACACACACACACACACACACACACACATACAGACACACACACACACAAACACACACATACAGACACACACACACACACACACACACACACACAAACACACACATACAGACACACACACACACACACACACACACACACACACACACACACACACACAAACACACACATACAGACACACACACACACACACACACACACACACACACACACACACACACAAACACACACATACAGACACACATACACACACACACACACACACACACACAGAAGAACCCTCAGAACAGTAGCTTTTTCTACTGGAGCAGGGGTCTTACACTTCAAAAGGACCCCTCAAGCTGAGTGAGGGGAGCAGGGACTCCCAATATATATTTTTTCTCCGTACACCAAACCTCTGTGCTGAAAATAACATATCTACAAGCTCACAATGCTCGTAGATTAACTATTGTCTTTGTCTGCCACCCGGTTTCATTTCCGCTTTACCGTCACAGAGACCACCATGAAGATCGGCTAACATTAGCATTAGCCCACGCTGTTTACCTTTCGCCAGACACGTTAACGGGAACGACGCGGTAGAAAATCACAAATCACTCCTCATAGACGATGACGGAGGGGGGCCGTCTATACCCAACTTGAACACGGGAGACACCATGCCAAGCGGCCCACTAGGTCGGTGAGTTGCCGCGTCGAGCGTTGCAAAGTTCGGTAGAGCCGACTCAGCCCCGTCCGAGTTGTAACCCGATATGGACAGAATAGTAAATAATGTCAAACCCGAAACCAGCCATGGTTGAAATAGCACGTCCGTACTAGTGAAAGCCACGCCTCCGTCGGGGTCAAAACAGTGTCATATGTACGGAATTGCGTACATATCTATAGGTATTTCTGTGAGATCAGGCTGCTGCAACCTATTGGGTAAGACTCACTGTATCCCATGGCGCCTGGCTGACGTAGTCGCTAAGGATTGTGTGTTTGTGTACGTTTGCTTTGTGTCCATGACGTTACTCTCTTTGACTGTGGGCGGGGGGCGGGGCCTCCCTCCTTTCCTTGGAGTTTTTATGTGGGTTATATGTGTTTTTAGATATTTTAGTATTTCAAAGTGGACATGGGCTCCATGATGTAATTTACACTGGGCTCACTTCCGTCCTGGACTACAATTTCCATAATGCTTTGGTGCACTGCTCCTCCTTGTGGATAGGGGGAGGGCTGTTTTACTGAGACAACATGTAGTCCAGGAAATAAGTGAGCCCAGTGTCCATGACATCATGGAGCCCATGGACACTTTGAAATACTAAAATACTGTATCTAAAAACACATATTACCCACATAAAAACCCCAGGAAAGTGTTTCTTGTCTCCCAAACATTAAAATAAGATCTGGTTGCAAAAGGGGTGAAGTGGCCCTTTAAGACCTGAAGCCGATTCTAATGTCTTCTAAATCCAGACAGTTTTCTGAAAAACCTATGTTTCTATATCAGTGGTTCTCAAACTATTTCATGTCAAGGACCCCAATATTATGTTATTGTCCACAGATCCTCATCTCAAAATATGTTGTTCCAGGGACTCCCCTTGAAGCAAACATAATTATGAATTTAGAAAGAATTTATATATTCATAGTTTTCAAAAGTGTGTGTGTGTGTGTGTGTGTGCGCACGCGCGTGCGTGCGTGTGTGTGTGCGCTCCGTCCGTCCAGTCTGGCCTCGCAGTGTGAAGGTGGAGTCATCTGCTCAGGCATATGGCAGACCGCACAGTCCCCCCTCCCCCCAATCCCCCAAACTGTCCACCAATACTCCACGCCACAGAAACAGCCATCTGAGACCTTTTTAGAGATGTTCTGTCCGTCTGTACGACTTAAACCATCTTATGCCACACACACACACACACACACACACACACACACACACACACACACACACACACACGTGCGCACACTCCCCATCCCAGTCCTCATACACCACAGAATGTACGGAAACTGCACCCTTTTCTTTTAGCATCCGTATTATTGGAAGTCACAGCCCCGACGCTGAGATGGGAACAGCTGTGTTACACACAACATTCTCTGGCTCTGGGCCTGCAAGGCTCTGTGCGTGTGTGTGTGTGTGTGTGGGTGTGTGCGCGCGCGCGTGTGCGTGTGCGTGTGCGCGCGAAGAGTTCCTCAGGAAGAGCTAAAGTGGCTAACTAGCAGATGTCAGCTGTGGCACAGGGAGCAGCCCCACTGTCCCTCTCTCTCTGCCCATGGGCTCCTCCGAACACCGCCGTCCCCCCGGGAGAGAGAGGTGCACGAGTCATGGGGGAGAGAGAGAGAGAGAGAGAGAGAGAAGGTGGGGAGGGGTTTTTGGCCTGAATTAAGGTGTTGGATGATTAAGCCAACATGGAGGTAATGAGAGGCTGTTAACACACAGGCCATCTACAAAATGACCATGTTATTATTGTTTAACACGGTGAAATTAATCAGACATTGTCTTAAGAGAAGAATCCAATTGATCAAGCGATGGCGGAGGTTAATGGCCCCCACTATGGCTGCTATTCTAAGGACAGACAGACATGCGTGTGTGACACTTTTCTGCCAGTGTCTTTTTGCTCAGAGAATGACGGTAGCTTTTGTTTGTCTGCATTGGGCCCTCCTCGGAAAACAGTCTAGACGGGGTATAGTGATGTGGGCTAGCTGGCTGAGACAGCACCGGGGTCCTCATCCATTATTGAACAGCTTGGGAAGCTGAGTAACTCACTGAAAGCCTCCTCACAGCAGCACAGTGCCACGGTCCATCTGAAACATTCATTAGGCTTGTCCCAGCTTGGTCCTCCAACACCCACTACCACACCCGGGAATAAACACAAACACACGCATACGCACTCCTCTTCTAAAATGCACCCATAATACAGTACAACTCCACCTAACCTGCCTGCCGCTTACAGTAAGTGATGTCCTCAAGACTTGACATGCAAATGTATCAGAGAGCCAGGCCTGCATTATTGTCAGCATGTCCAGAGCTCTCAGGAACTGAGTGTTTAATTATTTTCTGTGCTGCTAGCTGTTAGCATAAATGTAGTTAACCTGTGCCACCAATACCATCAGTGTTCACTTTAAGAGAAGGAGTTTACACCCCCGCCAGCCCCATACACACACTTTATACACACACTTTGCTATCATTAGCATTAGCGAACACTGTAACAAATCTGAAAATCTGCCTCCTGCTGGCACTATAACAGGCCCAATTGAGAAAATTGGGACAGAGGTTCTGCTCTGGCTGGCTACACCTATGGGCTACACAGTTTCAGGTCAATCAGGCCAACGGACCGGAGATTAGCTGTCCACAGACGGACGGGCGGACAGGGTGCAAAACATAGTGTCGGCCATGCCTTCGTCCTGGCGGCGACGTGTGATAATGAATCCCACCGACATTCTAGGATATACCCACCTTACCATGTGTCTGATTGGCTCCCGGGCAGGCATATAGACAGACACACTAAGATGTTGAACGCCCTATACCGACTGGGCTCTCACTGGACTCTGTCAGGCCGTGGGTTAGTGGTGAGACTGAGGTTCTCTCACTGGACTCTGTCAGGCCGTGGGTTAGTGGTGAGACTGAGGTTCTCTCACTGGACTCTGTCAGGCCGTGGGTTAGTGGTGAGACTGAGGTTCTCTCACTGGACTCTGTCAGGCCGTGGGTTAGTGGTGAGACTGAGGTTCTCTCACTGGACTCTGTCAGGCCGTGGGTTAGTGGTGAGACTGAGGTTTTGGGACGTTCAGGGGATTTATGCACCGATGGAATCTGAGCTCATTGAGCCAGCACACTGTAGGCCTTCATAATGAGTCAGTTGAACTGAAGTGCCTCTCGCTTTTTATTTATAGCCCCCGTTTTATCTATTATGGATAACACGTGGAAAAGCATGTTAAGCACTTTAAATACTATATAGTAGGCCCAAGCCGGCCTAGCGGTCCGGTCACCTGTCCTGGTGTGCCGCGTGTTGGAGTTCGAGCTTTGCTGCGTGTCTTCCGCCATCTCTCTCCCCGTTTCCTGTCTACATACTGTAATGTCTATCAATAAAGCCCCTACTTTATAGTTATTTAACCCCTTCCTTTTCCACGTTCTACACCAAATATCTTTGCGAAAAATAGCCGATCTACGGTCGCGACTCGTGAGCTTGTATATCGCCTATGTTGGCCGCATGTCCATGCCAGAATAGTGACGTTATGGTGGATGTCTTTTCTTTTCTTCCCGTGCTAGTGTTGGTGTCGAGTGCATGCGTGTTTATGAAGGACCTGGCTGGTATACTACCCTTCCTACTGCCGTGACTAAAGGGCCTTTCAAATGGGAAGGGAGGAACGCACACGTTGTTGCCTGGATCAATGAGAGGTCTGATACAGACATATAATAGGCGCGTTATATCCCTTCACATTTGAAAGGCCCTTAAGACATCTGAGCTGATATTTGTTATGGCATCGGATCGGAATAAATCGGTATTGGCAGATACTCTAAATCAAATGACCGGAATCGTATCGCGAGCAAAATGACGTGATCGGGACATCCCTACTTATCCCTAATCTTTAGAGACGTGTGAGGACAAGATTTAGCCGACATTTGACCTGAATTCCCCTTTCATTGTCAATGGCAAAATCTTGAGACGTGTGGGGACAAAAGTTCTGTACTAGTTGGAGACGGGATAAGCATTTGTTTTGCAGAGATCGGAAATAAATTTGAGTTAACAGTAATCTAGATGAGGAGAAAAAATAACATGAATGACCTTTTCTAGATCTGCAGGTGACAGGGAAACTATAATAAATACATTGCTGTATACGTGCTGAGTAAATTGTCCCGAGCCAAACACTGTTCCTACGTTGTGACCTGAGTCACCTGACCTCAGATGGCCTGTCACGGGGCTACAGTATGTGACGGTTCTGACTGGAGGATATTATGCATGCTTAAAAGTAGGACAAAAATGAAAAGGAAGAAGAAAGGGGGGGGGGGGCAGCATGAAGGCATGAAAACTGCATTAGGCTGCTGTGGCAGCCAACACAGAGATGAGAAGGACCTGAATGATTCAAGAGGCAAAATGGATGAATAATACAGGACGTGTCCCTCTCTCCCTTCATCCCAATGTCCCTCTCTCTCTCTCTCTCTCCCTCTCTGCCCCCACTCTCTCTCTCTCCCCCCCCTCCTTCCTCTGTTCCATTTTTATTCTGCCTCTACCCTTTTGTCCCTTTTTCCTCTCACTGCATCTTATCCTCTACTGTACTCCTCTGTCTCTCTCTCTCTCTCTCTCTCTCTCTCTCTCTCTCTCTCTCTCTCTCTCTCTCTCTCTCCCCCCTTCCTGTCAAGTGACTGTTCTAACCAGTAGGGGGAGCTCTCCTCCTCAAGCCTCTCTCTCTCCCCCACTTCTCACTGTGTGTGTGTGTGTGTGTGTGTGTGTGTGTGTGTGTGTGTGTGTGTGTGTGTGTGTGTGTGTGTGTGTGTGTGTGTGTGTGTGTGTGTGTGTGTGTGTGTGTGTGTGTGTGTGCGTGTGTGCGTGTGCGCGCGTCCTGTGTCCACGTCTGTAGTACTAGGCAGTGTTCATTAAGTTGACTAAGACTTAAAGGGATAGTTCAGCTTAAGCTGTATGAAATACTTGCCATATTAATTGATTGCCCGAGTCCTGTGGTGGGAGTTCTGCTCTGGTTTTGGTGAAATAGTAAGTAGTTCCGGTCATTTTGTGGGGGGCACTGGGGCCCATGCATTAAAAGTAAACTAATTTACAAAACTAGCGTCATTTGTATTGTTGACCTATTTCTAGTCGTTTTTGAGGGGCGCTAGCCCCTCCTATATACAGGTTTAATGTTTGTTTTTAGACCAATGTTTGTTAAAAACGCCATTGACAATGAAGGGAAAATGTACGTCATCTTGTCCCTAACACAAACATTAAATAACATCCCGAACGCCTGGGGTTATTTAATCTATTAAATCATAGCGCCCAGAGATTTATAGCAGCGGAGCACATTTAGCGACGGACCGGATGTTATCCCGGATGTGGCTGTAGCTTGATGTAGCCAAAACACTCTAGTGGCGATCGACAACAATGTGAGGTATGATTTATCCTACCGCAACTAGTGACGGGACCCATAATTGTTTCTTAGAATTGGATGGAATGATTTATTTTTTATCCCACGATTTTGTAACCCATTTTCACCCCTGTGTCAATCATCTAATGTGATCCTGGGCTCTACACACCCTCCACCAACCTAGTCCCCATATATGGGGGACAAGGGGAGAGCAACGGACTTGAACTCATGCTTCCTTCATGCCTGAGTGTCCAAGTTGCTCCTTTACACCTGACAGGTGGGAGTTTCCCTGGTTGGGCGTAGCGCGTGGAAGGAACACGTTATTCCAACCAGTTCCATCTCCGTCCTTTTGATCAATCTCCGTCTTTAGTGCTGGGCGTTACTAATTGATAGGGCGGAGAACTCCGTCCTGTGCGCTCAGGGTGTTAACAATAAAGATAATTTAATGTTTGTTTTGACACCGTTTGTTTTACATCACCATTACATCACCTAATCAACATGAGTTAGACTTTAATATATATTATCACCCATAACTTCACACGGGTGTGATTTTTTTGTGTCCATATCACTACACCCAAAACATTCCATGTGATAGGGGTCAAAGTTGAACGAAAGTTGTGCTAATATTTTAGAAATAGGTCAACAATACAAATATAGTTTTGTGGATTAATTTATTTTTAATGCGAGGCACCAGTGCCCCCCACAAATTGACCGGAACTACTTAATATTTCATCAAAACCAGAAGAGAACTCCCACCACGGGACCCGGACTAAGTAGGACTAAGACTTAAGTGGTGTGATATTCAAAAGACCAAGACTAAATATTTTCTGGCAAAATTAACATTACATTATTAACCCATAAGACCTGAGGCCGATTCTATTAAACGTCTTCTGAATTTTCACATTTTCAAGATTTTTCAAAAAATAGCAGATCTACAAGCTCATAGCGTGGTACTCGGTGCTGCGCTATGAGCTTGTAGATCCCTATAGAAACATAGGGGTTTTCATAAAACTGTCATGATTTAGAAGACATTCTGTAGAATCTGTTCTCAGGTCTAAATGGGTTAATGTCCATTGCACCTCCCTCCATCCCTCCCTCCATCACCTCCATCCCTCCCTCCACCTCCATCACCTCCATCCCTCCCTCCATCACCTCCATCCCTCCCTCCATCACCTGTGTTACCGTCACCTCTCCTCTCCCCTGTCTGACCAGCCTCCCCTCTCCTCTCCTCTGTCTGACCAGCCTCTCCTCTCCTCTCTCCTGTCTGACCAGCCTCTCCTCTCCTCTCTCTCCTATCTGACCAGCCTCTCCTCTCCTCCCCTCTCCTCTCTCCTGTCTTACCAGCCTCCCCTCCCCTCTCCTCTCCTCTCTCCTGTCTGACCAGCCTCCCCTCTCCTCTCTCCTGACTGACCAGCCTCTCCTCTCCTCTCCCCTGTCTGACCAGGCTCTCCTCTCCCCTGTCTGACCAGCCTCCCCTCTCCTCTCTCCTGACTGACCAGGCTCTCCTCTCCTCTCCCCTGTCTGACCAGCCTCCCCTCTCCTCTCTCCTGACTGACCAGGCTCTCCTCTCCTCTCCCCTGTCTGACCAGGCTCTCCTCTCCCCTGTCTGACCAGCCTCCCCTCTCCTCTCTCCTGACTGACCAGCCTCCCCTCTCCTCTCTCCTGACTGACCAGGCTCTCCTCTCCTCTCCCCTGTCTGACCAGGCTCTCCTCTCCCCTGTCTGACCAGCCTCCCCTCTCCTCTCTCCTGACTGACCAGCCTCCCCTCTCCTCTCTCCTGACTGACCAGCCTCCCCTCTCCTCTCCCTTGTCTGACCAGCCTCCCCTACATGGTGACCCGGTGGTCGGTAATGATGATGACCTAATTTAATTGCAGCACCGATGGCTCGTCAGGAGGTTTTTAATTACCTGCCCGAGTAACACA
Source organism: Protomyctophum bolini (assembly GCF_963924005.1). Taxonomy (NCBI): domain Eukaryota; kingdom Metazoa; phylum Chordata; class Actinopteri; order Myctophiformes; family Myctophidae; genus Protomyctophum; species Protomyctophum bolini. The sequence goes on from NC_137862.1 coordinate 40,070,211, forward strand.
CTCACCTCTGTTTTCTCCCCTCCCCTCCCCCACTCTCTCTCTCTCTCTCTCTCTCTCTCTCTCTCTCTCTCTCTCTCTCTCCTCTGCTGTACAGAACAGAGCTCTAATGGGTAGGATCACCAGGCTGTGTGACAACGCCATCGCTCTGGAATCCTTCAAAGGCTCCGAGAGGGAAACCAACGCGCTCTACAGAGATTATCATGGTATAAGAACGAGCGTATATACGGCGCTGCCCATGTCTTTCTGTCTCACTCGCACGCACACACACACACACACACACGGGCAGTGCATTAAGGCTGGGGCCTGTGGATGGAGGCAGGGAGGGGAGGGGAGGGCAGCCCGTCCCCCTCACAGGCCAGGCTGTCAGAGCACGTTAGCGTGCTGCTGCTCAATCAGACGTGCTCCTCAGTAGACAGACCGGGGGGGATTCAGCTGCCACACCGCACCGCACCAACCCCCCCCCCCCCCCTTCCCCCTCCCTCTCACCCCCCCCCCAGCAGAGCGCTACATCCCCCCCCCCCACCCCCACTCTCCACCGACCGACCGCTCCATCCATCCAGACCCCCATCATGCCCCTGAGGCCTGCGGCCTAGCAGAACAGGCCCAACGATGGATGGGGAATCGATATTCTGACCATCTCTCTCTCTCTCTCTCTCTCGTCCTCCCTCGCCCATACAGCAGCTCCCTCATTGGCCCCGTGGCCCGGCCCCGCTCTGACTAATGACCAAGGAATTCTCCTTCTATGGTCGGCGGACAGTGGTGGGAAAAGTACGCAAATGTTCTTAGTATACTTAAGTAAAAAGTATCAATGCTGCAATATGTAAATATTGTAAAAGTAAAAGTTCCAAAAATGTACTTCTTGAAGTACCAAAAGTGAAAATAGCAGATCTACAAGCTCACAATGTGTCGCATCGCAACACATTGTGAGTTTGTAGATCGGCCGAAATGTATATAATTTTTAATAATAATCGAAATATTTTAGTTATTAGTAACTAGTATAATATTTGCCTGGAGTAGAAGTAAAACTGTACTGGAAATTGGAAATACCTCAAAATTGTACTTAACCCTGCAAGACCAGGATATATTTCTACTATAGCACTTTAGTTTTAGTTGTTTTAGTTTTATTTATTCACACAATAAAAAAACTGTACAAAAAGGTAACAACATAAGAGAAAAATAAGTGCAGGTGAGAAAAGAAACGCATAAAGGGCCTATGCATTGTTCTCACCTCAAATAATGAACAAATAGTAAGTTAATCAAGTAAGTAATCAAACATGACAAACAACAAATTCAATAACAAATACACTTTTGAGTGTGTGAGTGTGCACGCGCCTGTGCCTAAAGGTGAGTTCAGACTTGGATAGAGTGAGAGTGCGATTACATACAAAGTCAGTGCAAAGACGAGAAGTTAAAGTGAACGTGCGCGGCGCGTCCTGGCGCAGCACAAACGCGGTGAAGCGAGCAAATATATATATTCAGGTCTGAACGCAGCTTAATTCTTTCAGCACCGTTGACGTAGATGTAGGTCAATTGAAGCCTATTTTTTGGCAATTGCGCTTTTATAGTGCATTCGATCAATCGAGCCATAATGCTACTTACGTTAGCTGGTTAGCTGGTTAACATAGCTATGTTGTCACAGCATTGGATCGCCCATCTTAGATCGTCGTCGCCATAATAATCCATTCTATCTGTTTCTTTCAATCGCCTGTATCTCCTATTCCTTGTCCCAGATGGCATTTTTGGTCAAAACAACGTTTCTTTGACGGCACAGAGCCGACTATGTGGAGCTCTCCAGTGCCCCGGTTTGGATTCATATTGTAAACAAGGCCTGTCCAGGCTCCGTTGAGCTTACTAGGATAATACTACTTCCTGTAGACTGGAAATGTGGCTTTTCAAAATAAGAGCTCAAATGGGAAAAATGCTGGCGTGAATTAGATCCTAATTTTTCAATAAGTGTATGCATCTGTGTGTCTCTGTGTCTTGAGTATGCAGAATAAGCCTACATTATATGGTAGAAGCAAGTGGAAAGGCTTGCTTCATGAGCGTGATAGTGCTTAAAGATTAAAAAAATCACACCTGTGTGAACTGAGTGGTGCAACTCCCCTCTCCCCCTACCCCCCTCTCTCTATCTCTCTCTCTCATTAGCAGGCAACAGTGCAGCACTATCTCTCTCTCTCTGTTTCTGTCACAACAGCGCCACTTTTGCCCCTACTGGTACTCATAGTAACATAGTCACACATAGTCACATAGGTTAACACGGACATTGCTGTTCCTCAAAAATAGTATTTGTTAGAATGTCGTCTTTATGTGGACACGCCCACCAGTTCATTAAGTATGCCTGTTTTGCCTGGTGGGTGGTGATGGGTGGTGAATGATCCACCTGAACTGAAGCCGCACCCACAGCTGTTGTTGTTTAATTAAGGGGGAGGGGTTAGGGGAGGGAATGATAGTGTGATGTCACTATATCGCTGTTTTTCTTTTTCATTGGCACATTTGACAGTCAAGGTTTCAGTCTCCAGGACGAAACCCAAAATACAAAGGGAAGACATCATTGCACATAACAACCACACCAAGGGTTCTAATGAAGTACTGTCACCTCATGAACACATGAAAAACTGGAAAAAATACAAACATCACGGCACTCCATCTTTAAAGACCCTGTGCAATGGCTTTTTGGAGCATTTTATTTTGGTCGCTTCACTCTGAAACGGAAAGCTACGTCCCTACAAGGTATGGGACGTAGCTCCGCTATATGCGCGTGCGCACGTTGTTTGTTTACATGTCACAGAGAGACAGGCAGCAAAGCTTATTTGGCTTATTTCTAACCTATAACATTTTCAGATACAAATTTGAGCGTGATGATTACATTTAAAACGAGTAATACACTGTCTGGATGTCATCTTGAATGAGATTAAAAACGGAGTAGTTCTGTAATCAACATCAGCTGTGTTTGGAGGACACGCAGCGATGGGAATAAAATGAATGAAATCAAGATAATTTTTCATTCATGTAGGACTCGATACGTCATCACGCAGCACGTTTTCGTTCAAAGGAAGTAATTAAAATTGGATTTTGATGGACTTGATATAAAAGATCACACCCATGTGAAGTGAGTGGCGCTAATATATTGAAGTCTAACTCATGTTGCTATGATTAGGTGATGTAATGGTGATGTAAAACAAACGGTGACAAAACAAACATTAAATTCTCTTTATTTTTAATGGTATTTAATGTTTGTGTTAGGGACAAGATGAATTGTCAATGGCGTTTTTAAAACAAACATTGAACTAAAAACAAACATTAAACCTGTACATAGGTCAAAAATACACAAAGATGGAAATTTTCCTATTGTTTAGGCATTGATTGTTAAGTATGCCCATGCCCACGGATATGCTCCGAGTGCCGCAGTAGGAGCTTGTAGATCTGCTATTTTTGAAGAATCATGAAAATGTGGCGCACAATATATATTCTTGCAGAGTGAACGTTTTTAACTAAAATCTTTGCTTCTGGGGGTCACCGAAACAACATATTTTCAGATGGGGGTCGGCGACCAATTACATATAATCTTTGCGGTCCCTGCCACAGAAACATAGGTTTTTCAGAACACTGTCATGATTTAGAAGACGTTTTGTAGAATCTGGTCTCAGGTCCAGATGTACTGACTTACTTTCCACCACTGGTGGGAGGACGAGGACAGCAGCAGTGAGAACTAATGGGGAGGAAAGAAGAGGAGGGAGAAAGAGAGGAAAGGAGAGAGGGCACTGTCTCTCTCTCACACACACACACACACACACACACACACACGTGCGCCATCATTCCCTTTTCCCCCGCCATTTCACCATCCCCCTTTCTTTTTTTCCTGTGCTCCTATTCCTACCCTCTTCTATTCCATCACTATCACACTAGTCTCCACACATAAAGGTCAGTTTAAGCGAATCATGGGGGTATTTTTAGTCGTAGCAGCTCTCAAACTCTGCCTCTTTCTCTCTCTCTCTCTTTCTTGCTCTCTCTTGCTCTTTTCCTCTCGTTCCATTCCTCTCCTCCAGTTAGACAGTCCCTCCCAGCTGTGACACGTTGAAGGCCTGATGAGGACTGGAAACATTCAGCGCTGGCTTTTTGGTTTCGTCTGAGGGTGTTTTATTAATTATGCATGATAAAACACAACGCTTAGTGGCGCAACAGTTAATCAAACTAATCTATTTTGGCAATTATTCAACAAACAACCTGTAATTTTATAAAATAATGGATTCAGAATCTGTCTCTGTTTTGAGCATGTCGTCGTAGGTGAAAAGTAAAAAAAAAATATAATAATAATGAAATAGCTGTAAACCTGCTATTTAAAATAAAATTGCACGACTAGTATGAAATCGCTTAAATGTTCTTAATCGATGTATTAATACAAAATGATTAATTTTAATTTAAAATAAAAAATGTGTTTCTTTATTATTCATTTAATGGAAATGGTAATGGAAGATAATAATTGAGTTGCAGCCCTACATACAGAGTAGTGGTCACATCCCTCCACACAGGTAAAAAAAAAACAAGGCCATTCAACACATTATTTTCTTAATGATATACCAAAGGGACTCTCACAAATGCTGTGATTTAATCTCCATTCTAACAATGATACGCACCCCTGCTTGTAGCCAGCTCTAGAAAATCCAATTAGGTTATGAAATACATTTATGTGTGTGCGATTGTTTTGATGTGTGTTCACAAGTGCGAATGCATCTACGGACGCGCGCACATCACGCACGCGCGCGCGTGTGTGTGTGTGTGTGTGTGTGTGTGTGTGTGTGTGTGTGTCTGTCTGTTAGCATGAGCGTACGTACGCCGTGCGTGCGTGCGTGCATGTCCATGCGTATGTGTTTGCGGCAGCAGTTCAGCGCTGCTCAAAGCATGCTGGGAAGCCTGTCACTGCAAATCAGGCGAGGGGAAATCACCCAAGTGCACAGGAGAGAGAACCCACCATCCCCCTCTTTCTCTGTCTCTCTCCCTTTCTCCATTACTCTCTCATGCTCTCTCTCTCCCTCGCTTCCCCCTCTCCCTCCTTTTCTCTCTCACGCCCCTTTTATACCACCCCTGTTTTATGAAAATGTCACTTCACGGTAAAACGGAATGAGGGACGAGGCAAAGAATTGACTGTAACAAGTTGTCTTCTCTTTCTCTTTCTTTTTGTGTGAAGACCTGGTCTATATTATACTCCTTTCTCGACCCCGTGCCTCTTAATGCATTGCCAGTGAGAGGAATAATTTGTGGATGCACTTCATTTATAACATACACGTGCACACACACACACACACACACGCGCACACGCACACGCACACGCACACGCACACACACACACACACACACACACTCGGGAGAGAATAAAATCATCCACCATAACAAGATATTCCTTTGGGGGTAAAAAAGCAAACAAGAAAAATAGTTTTTCTTCAACAATTAAAATCGCTGTTTATCTTTTTCTGCTTCATTACGTGGGCCTATTTACAGTGTCACATGAGCTGTGCAAGTGCCAAGTCTGTGAAGAGGAGAATGGTCTATGGGAAAATGTAAAAGAAAAATATATAATTATACCTTTATTAAAGGTATCAAAATATATCCAGCAATTTGCTTTTTTTTTTAACTTGTAAGTGTAGTGGAAAACGAATGATCTTTGTTGCATTCAGTGTCAGACACCAAACTTTGAATCTTCGTTGTTATATATATATTTATGTTATAAAATAGAGGTGACTGTATTATGCCTTCTTAAATGTTCAGAAAAAAATATATATATATACATGCATATTACTACAGTATATTCTTGTGGGGGGTGTGGGGGAGTTGTTTAAAAATATGCTACCCTTTCTGGAGCTGTAAAAAGTTTGAGAAGGACTGACCCCTCTGTAAGATGTTTCAAAGAGGCTCTCTCTTCTCTCTATCAGGGATCAGCACATGACTCGCTGCCTCAGGGGTGTTAGTGCTTGGCACAGCAAAACACAACTGGGGCACAATGTGGGTAGGAATGTCCTGCCCTTGTAATTATGCCTTGGGTGCAGTCGGTCTCAAATGGTCTCACACAGTCTGGCTGGGACTGGGAAATACTGCATCAACCCTCCCGTGAAGTCATGGGGCTAGGGCTGGGGCCCGGAAACCGGTTCTTTTTCAGAACAGGTTCCGAGTTTGAAGAACCGGAATCGGTTCCATCGTATTTGGAACCGTTTCTGGAGCCGGGTTTTTTTAATCCCACTGTCACAGCTGCGCTGCTGTACAATTACTATACCAGTGGTTCTCAAACTGTTTAATTTCACTCAATTTCAGTCCTGTAAGGGTCCATTTGGAACCCCCTATCCCATGGGTTTTCAACAGGTGGTCCGTGGACCACTGGTGGTCCGTGAAGGTGTTGTATGTGGTCCCTGACCATGCATTTAGTAATGTAGGAAAGTGAAGATTCATATTTGAATTTATTGTATTGACCACAAGTTGAGAAACAATGCAGTAAATGATCTCAGTCAGGCTGGTGGTCCCCAGGTTGATTCAGTCAGGGTGGTGGTCCCCAGGTTGATTCAGTCAGGGTGGTGGTCCCCAGGTTAATTCAGTCAGGGTGGTGGTCCCCAGGTTGATTCAGTCAGGGTGGTGGTCCCCAGGTTGATTCTCAGTCAGGGTGGTGGTCCCCAGGTTAATTCAGTCAGGGTGGTGGTCCCCAGGTTGATTCAGTCAGGCTGGTGGTCCCCAGGTTGATTCAGTCAGGCTGGTGGTCCCCAGGTTGATTCAGTCAGGGTGGTGGTCCCCAGGTTGATTCTCAGTCAGGGTGGTGGTCCCCAGGTTGATTCAGTCAGGGTGGTGGTCCCCAGGTTGATTCTCAGTCAGGGTGGTGGTCCCCAGGTTAATTCATTTAGGGTGGTGGTCCCCAGGTTGATTCAGTCAGGGTGGTGGTCCCCAGGTTAATTCATTTAGGGTGGTGGTCCCCAGGTTGATTCATTTAGGGTGGTGGTCCCCAGGTTGATTCAGTCAGGGTGGTGGTCCCCAGGTTAATTCTCAGTCAGGGTGGTGGTCCCCAGGTTGATTCAGTCAGGGTGGTGGTCCCCAGGTTAATTCTCAGTCAGGGTGGCGGTCCCCAGGTTGATTCTCAGTCAGGGTGGTGGTCCCCAGGTTGATTCTCAGTCAGGGTGGTGGTCCCCAGGTTGATTCAGTCAGGGTGGTGGTCTCCAGGTTGATTCTCAGTCAGGGTGGTGGTCCCCAGGTTGATTCAGTCAGGGTGGTGGTCTCCAGGTTGATTCAGTCAGGGTGGTGGTCCCCAGGTTGATTCTCAGTCAGGGTGGTGGTCCCCAGGTTGATTCTCAGTCAGGGTGGTGGTCCCCAGGTTGATTCAGTCAGGGTGGTGGTCTCCAGGTTGATTCTCAGTCAGGGTGGTGGTCCCCAGGTTGATTCTCAGTCAGGGTGGTGGTCCCCAGGTTGATTCTCAGTCAGGGTGGTGGTCCCCAGGTTGATTCAGTCAGGGTGGTGGTCCCCAGGTTGATTCAGTCAGGGTGGTGGTCCCCAGGTTGATTCAGTCAGGGTGGTGGTCTCCAGGTTGATTCTCAGTCAGGGTGGTGGTCTCCAGGTTGATTCAGTCAGGGTGGTGGTCCCCAGGTTGATTCAGTCAGGGTGGTGGTCCCCAGGTTGATTCTCAGTCAGGGTGGTGGTCCCCAGGTTGATTCTCAGTCAGGGTGGTGGTCCCCAGGTTGATTCTCAGTCAACAGATTAACAAACTGCAGAGAGGGTGCTGTTTCTTTGCCGATGGGTTCCCAGATTGGAACCCAATATACATTACTACTAGCACAGCATTCCTTCATTAAACACTTTATCACATAATCACAACTTCACTTTTGGGGTTGTCTGATGATCCACTGTTTGAGGTCTGTTTCATTATTGTTGAGTCAATGTTTTTTGGGTTTCTCTCCGTCTCTCCTCTTGCAGGCCTATTACACGTGCGCCAGGTGCCCCGCCTAAACGGTCTGGTGAGTGACCTCCCCGACCACAAGGACCTGGCCTTCAAACTCAAGAGGAAACAGTTCACCATCGAGGTAGGAGTCATTTACCACGGGCATCCGCTCCTCTCGTGCCTACTTGTTTTTCTTCTTTTTTTTTTTGCACTGTCCTTAATATATTCCTCAGATGCATAGACCAATTGCATTTTCCTCACCCTCTCAGCAACGCATGCAAACTATTAATATAAAACGAGAGCTCCACTTAGATGTAAAGTTATGATTTATTTAGAAAGCCATTACGTTTGTGTTACCCAAGCATTGTTCCCAGTGGCACTCCCATTAAGTGGTCGAGGATTATGAGCAGTCTCTCACGTTAGCCTCGCACGGCCAAAGCAGGCTTGCTTTTCGTCTGCTATCGGGTGGCAACGTGAAAGGTGAAACTATTGATTAGACGGCGTTGCCGTCACACCTACCCCAGCGAAACTTCAAAAGGCAGCAGGGTGGGAGAAAAGTGAGTCTGAATATGCGATGCGAACATGCTCTTTACATTGTTCTGGTTGCATTTTAAAGAGGGAGTGCCCCCCCTCTCCCCCCGAATGATGAAGAAATTATCATCATTTTTTGGCCACAAAACATGATCACAAAACATGCTCAGGTACTTACAACATCAATTACAACATATGTTTGTTTAAGCAACGGGTGTTTGTTTTAGTCCTCAACACATATACAGTAACATTTCTCTTTATTGTCTATGGCGTTTTCTTAAACGAGCATCGTTGAAATACAAACATTAAAGCTGTATACAGGAGGCCCCTCAAAAGGAAAGTACAGAAATTGTTAAAATATATTTTTATGTGGCCACACCCACTACTTCATTAAGTATACCTGGTTTTGGCATTGGGCCTTTTGACTCAAAGGCTTTCAGCTTTCAGGAAGAAAGCACAAATACACAGGGGAGACATTTGAATGTTATAACCACATTATATTAGAGGGGTCTATTAGAGTAATGTTAACCTCGTAGACACATTGTAGACGCTTGTACTGTTTACACAATGTGGTGAAAATTGTTATGTTGACACAATATATAAATATATAGACCATTACTTTCTTCACTGAGATGTATACTGTACATGTTCCTTACTCTCTCTCCGTCTCTCTCTCTCTCTCTCTCTCTCTCTCTCTCTCTCTCTCTCTCTCCGTCTCTCTGCACCACACACATGCATTCTGCCTGCCAAATTCATCACTCAATTCACTCTCACTGAAGAGTAATCAATCTGTCACAGGAGCACCACTCCAGAGACAAATTAAGGGGCCCCTCCCCTTCGCTCAGCCCTCATGATTGGCCCTCATTACATTATCATTACCTTATCACACCCTTTGCTCCTTAACCCATTTTGGGCGGGAACACTCTTTGGTGTTTTAAGCATTACGTTATACTTTAACTATTGAAAAATTGTTTCAATAGTTAAAGCGCCACCGAGTGGCGCGCTACGAGCTTGTATGTCTGCTATTTTTGAAAAGTCGTGGAAATGTGTTGAAAATCTTTGAATATATATTTCAGAGCGAACATTTTTAACTAAAATATTTGCTTCTGGGGGGTCCCATGGAACAACATATTTTGAAATGGGGGTCCGTGGCCCAATAGAGATAATTCCGGGGGTCCTTGACATGAAAAAGGTTGAGCACAACTGACATGGAAACATGGGTTTTTCAGAAAACTATCAGTCCAAAATGGGTTAAAGCTCTGATCAGGGCTCTATTGTCTCAGGCGGGAGTTAGTGGGCAGGGGGGGGGGGGGGGGGGGGGTCGGGGGGGGGGGTGTGGTCAACCACTGCCAGCCGCATCCCACTCTACTACGACACCCCCTTTACATCCCACTCTACTACGACACCCCCTTTACATCCCACTCTACTACGACACCCCCTTTACATCCCACTCTACTACGACACCCCCTTTACATCCCACTCTACTACGACACCCCCTTTACATCCCACTCTACTACGACACCCCCTTTTCTGCACCTTTTCTCCTCCAATCTCCCTGAACATGCTCCACGTGTGCAGACGGTGTAGATTTATACGGTTTGTAAAAGTCAAGGTGGATCTCCTCAGTGTTGTTCTGTGTTTTCATTGGGCCTCTCTGGTGGCTATAGAGTATAGGCAAAAGGGCGAAAAGCCAGGAGGAGATCCTCCGTGGGGCCCGGCGCGGCTACTATGTCATATATAGATGTATTATTTTCCAGCAGCACATTGTATTTGTCTTGTTTTAAGGAGCTTTTATTAGTGTGGTGCTCTTGGGTCGCATCCAGTTCAGAAATGTTTTTGAAAAGAGAACAAAGGGCGAGGTGTTAAAGAAAGAGCACTTTATGGAATTCTGAAAATAGCTTACCGTGTTGACATAAGGAGCAGATGCGATATGAAGTGTCAATCACAAGCGCTGACAGTGATCAGGTGCGGCGTGTGTTCGCTGGGAATTTCCAGAGGACATGGGTATCACACTGCCAGTCATCCATCAATCAATCAATACAACCAAAACAATGGTTATCAATCGTAATACACTACTTCTACTATCAATCAATCAATACAACCAAAACAATGATTATCAATCGTAATACACTACTTCTCGTGTTTTTTTTTGCATGCTGGTACTGTGATCGGCGCTCAATAGTTCATTAATCATCTGAGTTGAGTATAATCACTATAATGCTACCTCTTTGCTCACCTATTCCTATTCTGTGTGTGTGTGTGTGTGTGTGTGTGTGTGTGTGTGTGTGTGTGTGTGTGTGTGTGTGTGTGTGTGTGTGTGTGTGTGTGTGTGTGTGTGTGTGTGTGTGTGTGTGTGTGTGTGTGTGTGTGTGTGTGTGTGTGTGTGTGTGTGTGTGTGTGTGTGTGTGCACTAGGGCTGGGGTGGTAATAAATCACTGTTTACCGACGGTATGGCGGTATTGAGCGATAGCTCCAAAAAAGTTTTTTTGAATGAAATAAAAAATATACATATTATAATAATAATAATGGTTCTAGTGATAATAATATAAGGGGGCACGGTGTCGCAGTGAGCGACCTGCCTGATCACTCCTCGTGCATTGAAGGAAGCATGAGCTCAGTTCGGGGCTCTCCCCAGGTTGGCAGAGGGAGAGTAGCGCCCAGGATTACAGATTAGGCAATCGGTGCCCGGTGGTAAATGGTTACAGAATCATGGGATAATTTATTTCATTTAAAAAATATAATATAATCACGGTTATGAACTCGAAAGGCCTTCACAACCGTGGTTATTGAACCCAGCCCTGCCGTGCCACACATGCAGACCTGTCTGTGTTTACCTGTATCTACTGATTGCGTGTCTCAACGTTTGTGTGCGTGTGTGTGTGTGTGTGTGTGTGTGTGTGCGTGTGTGACCCATTGGTCAACTGTCTCGTCGGGGCCGTTGTGATTGACGTGTGAGATAACGATCGTCGGATTGTCAGCCCCTGCGTGTGACAGGCCACACCAGCCCTGCTAATCACCTCATTTAACTCTTCAGCTACAGGACTGGTCTCCCTGGGGCCGCGCGCACACACACATACACACACACACACAGCAGTGTCTCAACAGCTTCCTCCTGGTCCACACTGATCACTGCTCACACCCCTGCCTGTGCCTGTATGTATTTTGCTTCTCCACATCCAGTCACCTGCACAGTTAAATCCTCTGTGTTAGTCCAACCAGATTGTAAAAACGTATTCAAACTAGAATATTTGCGTGGGTCCAAGACTACAACTAAATACACAAAAAACTGTGACCCATAAATGGCAGTCAGTCTTCCCATCATGCACCTGTGACCCAACGTGCATTGCACGTGATCGGGCGGAGCCACTCTGAGGAAAGAATTTGCGGCGCGACGCTAGGGGGTAACATTGGTGAAGATGAAGTAAATTTAAGCCTACATTGATGCCAGAGCAAAGATCAATGTTGCACGAGAGGCGTGGAGGCGTGTTTGAAGATAGAAATGGGAGCAGTGTTAGCCTAGCGCAATGATACGGAAGAGGGCGGCGTGGAATTGGCGTGATTGTATGTTACTGTAGATGTGCCATTGTGGGTTGATTTAACACTGTGTGCAAAGTCGTACGATTAGGACTCCTGGAGCCGCAGAGTGCGCCGCGCTCGTGAATCATTAGTTGATTTGACCCTCCAATCCAACCCTTGATGCTAAAGTGCCAAGCAGGGAGGCATTGGGTCCCATTTGTACAGTCTCTTTGGTATGACCCGGCCGGGGATTGTTTCTCTATTTGTCTTATCGTATCGGTTAAGAATTGGGCGCTTGTTGCGTTGTGATTGACAGCTCTAATTTCCTGTCAGTGAGGTCTGACGGTGAAGTCGGCAGCATAACGCCCCTCCTACCACATTGCAAATCCTCCTAGTCACCAAACAACACATCTCTTAACTATTAGCCAGCCTTTTGACATTTGACTCACACTTGCGTCACTCAATATTCAATAAACGCACTGATTTACCAACATGTAACGTAAAAGGTTGACAGTAAAAGACGCGTGCTTTGAATGTATAATTTATTTGAATAGTTCGAGTCGTCCCACATAATGGCCGAGGCAAACGCCACCAGCAGTAGACCTGAAATGGTTCCACACATACGTTCAGTCAGTGATAAGGTTGTCATGGAAACCTGCTGGAGTTTCTGAAAGTTCAGGCGGGGGTTGACGAGCAGTTATTAGCCACATAACGCCTGAAGCCAGAATTAACCCATTGCCCTGTCTGAGCAGGTAGATGATGGGGCTGTTATAGGTGTTAGAAGATTAACACATACTACAGACACTGCGTACACCCACACACACACACACACACACATTATGTTCGTATTCATGGTGATGACACAACGTGCATAATATGCGCTTGTGTCATCGCCATGACTCAATTCTTTTTTTTTATCCACAAGCACATGCACGCATGTGAGCGAAAACCGAGGAAGATTTGTCCCATTCTCTCACACTTGACGCGCAAGCTTGACACACACACACACACACACACACACACACACACACACACACACACACACACACACACACAGTCACTAATATGTCTCACAATGCAAAGGGGTTTGAGGAGGAAGCTTTGGAAGAATGCACGAAGGTACGCAATTACATTTAGCTTACCTTTATCTGACCCTTTAAACTGACAGGCGATGCGCCTGCGGGGTACTGGGGTGCCACGGGCGGGTCAAGGGGTCAAATACAGTATAAGACGGAGGGATTTGTGTCAAATTAGTCCCATTTTTAGAGAGGCCATCTAGAGGCCGCTGCGGATCTGACACAAGCCCCCGTCCTTTCAGATAGGGGGGCCGTGCGCTATCCGGGCACGTGCGTTGGCTTTGCGGTAAACTTTTAGCACTCTGACCGAAGGTGTGGACGACTTTGAGGTTTTGCAGCTCGTCTGAACACCTCGTGAAGCCGAACAGAGCTGTGGAAGCACAAGATGGGGGGGGGTGAGGATGACTTTGTGAAGATGATTACGATGAAAATATGTGGAATTGGCGAAGATGACAGTATCAGCTTCATTGTCACATCACAGTTTTACAAGTAAAAAAAAGTGGGTGAAATTAGTTTTTTGTGCATAGTTCCCATCGTGTCATTTTTTCAAGGGGGGGTAAATGAGATCAAAGCAGGAAAGAAGAAAGTTTGAGCGGTTTTACAATTTAGGCATTTAGCAGACGCTCTTAATCCAGAGCGACTTACATTAAGCAAGAACAAAAAGCATGGGAATACATCACATAAAAACATTTATCATGAAACATGCGTAAGCTAAGAAAGTAACAGTGGAATATCTATATAATGAAACTATACATATAAACTATACTATACTACTATGCTATACATATGTACTATGACGTGCTATGACTACATACAATGCACTTATGCTGTCTACATAACATGCTATAAGTCTGTATCAAATGCTATCTAAGTCTACAGAAATGCTATCTAAGGGGGTGGGGTAAGTGCTATGGGCCATGATGGAGTCTGAAAAGGTGGGTTTTCAGACTTTTCAGACTACGGCAAAAAGTACAAAGAAGATATTGGAGGCTTGTTTCACAAACGGCACAACCGTAGGGTCTCTCTTAGCTTATTTTACGGGCTGTACAGCCGTACAACCACACATGGATTAAAGCAAAATAACACGTCGTGACTGAAATTTTTTGCTGGGCCAAGTCCTAATATGTAATTTGTGAAAGGAGCCAGCACACACACACTCACACTAGGGGTACAGGCTTTAGTTCCGACCAGAGTAGTAAGAGAGTGGCGACACGCTTTGATCTAGCTGTAAAGCGGGTACCTATGGGCTATAGTTCCAAACATTGGAACTATCCCATTGAGATAGAATGAGCACTTCCGCATTGCATTGTTACAATGGGAGTCAACGCTAGTGTCGCCACTCTCTTACTAGATCACTCTGGTTCCGACATACTACTGCTCCGACTGTCATATTAGACCGACAACCTACCTCAAACCCCTAACCTTAAGCACGGCGCAACGCATGTCGGACACGGACAGCATGTTCGGGAGCGACGGGTGATTTCCGCATGTCAGATCTTTTGTTTGTGTTGGATCTGCGTGTGCACCCCCCACACTATCGCCACGTGTCCTGCACACACACGTGTGTGTGTGTGTGTGTGTGTGCACATGTTTCCTTGTGTGATGATACCTGTATACAGTATAATGAGGCCGCCGCATCCCACTGTACAGTCTTTGATCGCAGTTCTCTCCTAATCTGAATCAGAAGTCATTTAAAGTACTTTAGTTTGAATGACCTGGTGTACGGTAAAATGCAAGTTTCAAAATGGTGAAAAATGCAGTGACGTGACTTAATACAGTATTCACAAAGTAGTGACTTAAGTAAGCTGAAATTATCTCTGTTTTTACCATGATGGATCTCGAGGAGAGGACCAAGTCTAAAAGAAAACGTAATGCCACACTACCAACGTTTTTGATGGTGTGGATGGAGCACTTGTGTGACAGTGAACATGAGAGGAAAAAAGTAATGAGGAAGAGGTGAAGCTGATGACGAACATGAGAGGAATACGTGGTGTGTGTGTGTGTGGGGGGGGGGGGGGGGTGGGGTGGGGTGAGGTGAAGATGAGGAAGAAGAGCTCAGGAAGTTGCAGTGAGGGAGTCGGAGCTAGCGAGAGAGAGAGAGAGAGCTGCTGGTGGAGTAGGTTAATGTTCCTTGGCGTGTCCTCAAAACGTCTTTAGACAACGCCTGTACCCCCCCCCACCCCACTGAAGCCTGTGGGTGTCAAGGGAGGGGTGTTAATGGACCTATGTGAGGACCGGTGCGCAGGCTTGGAAAGGGGGGGGGGGGGGGGGAGGAGCAGTTAAGTGATTTTCAGGTCAGGTCTAATTAAAATGAGGGCTTTTCCTCTGAGGCCACGAACCAACCGCCTAAAACAGGGTCAAATCCTTGGTGTTGTTAACCAAATGGACCCTTACTGGTTCATTTGGTTAAATGTGTACTGTCTCTGAGTAGCAAATGGATGCATTAACAGTGAGTATATTTTTTACTGGAAGGAAAAAAAGAGAATGGTTGTTGTGGAACAAGGGAATGAGTTAGACAGCCACCCATATCCATGGGTCCTGTTTACTGTGTTTCTGTTAGACAACCACCCATATCCATGGGTCCTGTTTACTGTGTTTCTGTTAGACAGCCACCCATATCCATGGGTCCTGTTTACTGTGTTTCTGTTAGACAGCCACCCATATCCATGGGTCCTGTTTACTGTGTTTCTGTTAGACAACTACCCATATCCATGGGTCCTGTTTACTGTGTTTCTGTTAGACAACCACCCATATCCATGGGTCCTGTTTACTGTGTTTCTGTTAGACAGCCACCCATATCCATGGGTCCTGTTTACTGTGTTTCTGTTAGACAGCCACCCATATCCATGGGTCCTGTTTACTGTGTTTCTGTTAGACAACCACCCATATCCATGGGTCCTGTTTACTGTGTTTCTGTTAGACAGCCACCCATATCCATGGGTCCTGTTTACTGTGTTTCTGTTAGACAACTACCCATATCCATGGGTCCTGTTTACTGTGTTTCTGTTAGACAACTACCTATATCCATGGGTCCTGTTTACTGTGTTTCTGTTAGACAACCACCCATATCCATGGGTCCTGTTTACTGTGTTTCTGTTAGACAACTACCTATATCCATGGGTCCTGTTTACTGTGTTTCTGTTAGACAACCACCTATATCCATGGGTCCTGTTTACTGTGTTTCTGTTAGACAACTACCCATATCCATGGGTCCTGTTTACTGTGTTTCTGTTAGACAACCACCCATATCCATGGGTCCTGTTTACTGTGTTTCTGTTAGACAACCACCTATATCCATGGGTCCTGTTTACTGTGTTTCTGTTAGACAACCACCTATATCCATGGGTCCTGTTTACTGTGTTTCTGTTAGACAACTACCCATATCCATGGGTCCTGTTTACTGTGTTTCTGTTAGACAACTACCCATATCCATGGGTCCTGTTTACTGTGTTTCTGTTAGACAACCACCTATATCCATGGGTCCTGTTTACTGTGTTTCTGTTAGACAACCACCTATATCCATGGGTCCTGTTTACTGTGTTTCTGTTAGACAGCCACCCATATCCATGGGTCCTGTTTACTGTGTTTCTGTTAGACAACTACCCATATCCATGGGTCCTGTTTACTGTGTTTCTGTTAGACAACTACCCATATCCATGGGTCCTGTTTACTGTGTTTCTGTTAGACAACTACCCATATCCATGGGTCCTGTTTACTGTGTTTCTGTTAGACAGCCACCCATATCCATGGGTCCTGTTTACTGTGTTTCTGTTAGACAGCCACCCATATCCATGGGTCCTGTTTACTGTGTTTCTGTTAGACAACCACCCATATCCTGCATGGGTCCTGTTTACTGTGTTTCTGTTAGCACTCCATGCCTGTTCGTAATATTTGCTCGGTTAATGTGGGGCACTCCAGCGTAGATTGGAGAGGAAAAGCCAGTGCTGAAAAGAACCTCCTATGAGAGATGGAACCTAACTAGGTCATTCAATATTTACTATCAATAGAGGATCACAATACCTAACGTAATCCCATGCAGAGAATAAAGACATAAACAACGGCATCAGTATATAGACGTCCCGGATTAATTCACAGTACACACAATTCACCAATTTATTCTAAACCCATATCGTACCTTGCTTCCCGGGGTCTATACTTGGTCGCTTCCCCCAAATTAGCCCTAGCTGCTATAGTTTTGCTGAATGTTCACCTATTTTTGCAAAATGTTACCCTACTTATGCCCAGAATAGGGACGCTATAGGGTTCATGATGTGGTTTAGGGGTATATTCAGTACATCTTCCTGCTTTGGTAGTCAAAATCAAATGGGAACGGACCTTTAGAATAATATTGTCACTGAATAATTTATACATCCTCCCTCGGTTCACGCCGGTCCCTGTACTGTTTTGGGACAAGGTATTGTGTGTGTGTGTGTGTGTGTGTGTGCGTGTGCGTGTGCGCGTGTGCGTGTGAGAGAGAGAGCCCAGTGCAGGCCAGTCCATGGCACGCGATAGAACGCCTTTGCTGAACAATATTCACAACATACATCAGCTCCACATCAATTATTTAGCAGAGGTTTTATCTGTTCTGCAAATGTGAACGTGTACAGTATGTGTGTGTGTGTGTTTGAGCATGAATGCTCGTGTGCGTGCACATGTTTCCTTGTGTGATGATACCTGTATATAATGAAGCCGCCGCATCCCACTGTACAGTCTTTGATCGCAGTTCTCTCCTAATCTGAATCAGAAGTCATTTAAAGTATTTAAATGACTTTACTTTAGTTTGAATGACCTGGTGTACGGTAAAATGCAAGTTTCAAAATGGTGAAAAATGTAGTGACGTGACTGACTTAATACAGTATTCACAAAGTAGTGACTTAAGTAAGCTGAAATTATCTCTGTTTTTACCATGATGGATCTCGAGGAGAGAACCAAGTCGGGAACGTTTTTGTTGGTGTGGATGGAGCAGCAAAGCAGAACAATTGCAGTAAGTATAATTGAATCAGCTCAGCTGATTGTCCCAGTTCGCAGATTGTCTCAGTGGCCTCGTGGTTAGAGTGTCCGCCCTGGGACTGGGAGGTCGTGGGTTCGATCCCCGGCCGGGTCATACCGAAGACTCAGTGCCTCCCTGCTCGACACTCAGCACCAAGGGTTGGATTGGGGGTAACTATCCCTGCGACATGCTAGCGTCATGTCCAGGGGGTGTGCTTGTACATCAAGCCGCCTCACGCTACAGAAACAGGAGATAGGCGCCTCGTGCCCTATACTGGCCTCATGGCTCGTCAAGCCTTACTTACTTATAAGTGAATCAGGACCGGTGGACAAAGTATTGGTGCTCTGATAAGGAATCAGTGTAGCCCCGGGGACAGAGGATATTATGTGCATCCTGATGAGGTCAAGGTTCAAAGGCTCAAGACAGGATGCAGGTTAAATCAGTACCCTTGAGCCCTCTTTTCTAATTAGTCTGCAGATGCCTGTAGGGAGCAAATAAGATCACATGTAATAATACGTTTGTGGTGTTTTGTCTTGTAACTAGTAATAGTTCAGATTGGTCAACATCGGGGGCTTGGCCAAGAACTTTGCCTCCACCACTACCCAGGCAGTAGGGTCTTCATGTATCTGTCTTCATTTATCCCTTTGTCACTCAGAGAGTGTAACTACATACAACATACATTTATTTAAGTACTGTGCTTATGTACAATTTGTAGGTACTTGTACTTTCCCATACTTTTACTTCTACTCCACTACATCTCGGATCCAAATATTATACTTTTACTCCACTACATAGTTACTTTGCAGATTTAGATTATTATTACAAAACTATATAGCTTTTCTTTTCTTTTTTTTTTTTTTACAAATCTCTTTTGCATAATACATTTTATGCCAATACTTTTGTACTTTTACTGAAGCATATTTTGAATTCCGGCCTTATACTTGTAACAAAGTGTTTCTATATTCCAGTATCAATACTTTTCCTCGAGTAAAACATTTGAGTACTTTCTCCACCACTGCGAGCGTGACCAAGTGGACTCCCAACGGGTGGCTTTTGGTTTACATGTTGTCTACTATCAGAGTGAAACACTGAGGATGTGTGCGTGCAATGTGGAAACATTTCTACTATCAGAGTGAAACACTGAGGGTTTCACCGTGTGCGTGCAATGTGGAAACATTTCTATACTCTGAGTGAAACACTGAGGGTTTCACCGTGTGCGTGCAATGTGGAAACATTTCTACTATCAGAGTGAAACACTGAGGGTTTCACCGTGTGCGTGCAATGTGGAAACATTTCTACTATCAGAGTGAAACACTGAGGGTTTCACTGTGTGCGTGCAATGTGGAAACATTTCTACTATCAGAGTGAAACACTGAGGGTTTCACCGTGTGCGTGCAATGTGGAAACATTTCTACTATCAGAGTGAAACACTGAGGGTTTCACCGTGTGCGTGCAACGTGGAAACATTTCTCACAAACGGACAGGATTTACAGTTGGTACGAAACCAAACGGGACACATGTTGTGCCCCTCCTGTCACAGCGAGTAAGACCGCCGGTCGGCCTGAACTGGCCTTTTGGAACGCAAGCTGTTTCCTCTGTGAGCAGTGAACTCTTAACGTGGCGTGTGTAAGACTGTGCACTGCTCAGCCCCCATTAGACCAGACTGGTCTGGTGTGTGTGTGTGTGTGTGTGTGTGTGTGTGGACACACTGGACTCAGACTTGATTAAAGTAGCCCTAGTCGTCTTCATCTTCCGTTAAGGAAGAGGAGCTAGCCAACTTGCATGCCACCCCTCCATGGGATCCCTCCATGGGATCGCTCGCGTCAGTGGTGCTATAGGATATGTGTAAGTGCGTTCAGAAATGGCCCTCCATTAGCATAATCCCAGTGACTGCCAGGGGTCACATTGCTAACCCCCAGTGCCTTTTGTGTCTTCTCTGTATGTATGAATGTATCCTGGGGTCATATCTTTTTATTGCCATTGTCTAAGCTTCGTAAAATAGTCTCTAATTCTGCTTGAGGATTGTCTGTTTTGCATGAATGTGAGAGAGCACTGCTGCTGGTAAGACTTGTAAATGCGCTCACTGTTAAAAACTAGTGGAGTACAGCGATACATGGCAATGTATTCAATATTTCAACATGAAAATTCACAAATGACAAAAAAGAAATGTCATTGGTGGCCCCATTTAAAAAATATTACAAAACAATGACCCTCTATCACTAAACCCGGATGAAATTCACCTGAACAGCTAGCTGCCTGTAGAAACAAATACAGGGATGTGGGCGCTGGGCAGGAAAACATACCTACCTTCTATGATGTCTCTGAGCATCGTGAAGTTACTCAAGGACCCCACCCACCTCAGACATCAGCAACATTATGATGTCACTGAGCATCATGAAGTTACCTAAGGACCACCCACCTCAGACATCAGCAACATTATGATGTCACTGAGCATCATGAAGTTACCTAAGGACCACCCACCTCAGACATCAGCAACATTATGATGTCACTGAGCATCGTGAAGTTACCTAAGGACCCACCCACCTCAGACATCAGCAACATTATGATGTCACTGAGCATCGTGAAGTTACCTAAGGACCCACCCACCTCAGACATCAGCAACATTGTGATGTCACTGAGCATCATGAAGTTACCTAAGGACCCACCCACCTCAGACATCAGCAACATTATGATGTCACTGAGCATCATGAAGTTACCCAAGGACCCACCCACCTCAGACATAAGCAACATTATGATGTCACTGAGCATCATGAAGTTACCTAAGGACCACCCACCTCAGACATAAGCAACATTATGATGTCACTGAGCATCATGAAGTTACCCAAGGACCCACCCACCTCAGACATCAGCAACATTATGATGTCACTGAGCATCGTGAAGTTACCTAAGGACCACCCACCTCAGACATCAGCAACATTATGATGTCACTGAGCATCATGAAGTTACCCAAGGACCCACCCACCTCAGACATCAGTAACATTATGATGTCACTGAGCATCATGAAGTTACCCAAGGACCCACCCACCTCAGACATCAGCAACATTACGAAAATCGCATTACAAACATAATTGTCCGGGTGAAAATCACCCAGGTTTAGTGTTCTATATAGGGTTAATGAAAAGGTCATCGTTTCTTCCTTGGCAGGACCAGGTTTCCTCAAGATATCCTGCAGACAGACAAATAGACAGAAAACATTATCTCCATTCAGGTTGTAATATACTATACACCACACCATGCATACATTTACAAATCTCTGGCAGTCGCTCACTGCCATATAGTTCTTTCTTTTCAAATTATGCATTATTGACATTTTTGGTCTGTCATATTTGGGTGAGGACCTTATTTTTATATTGTTTCCTACACATGTATTTTATGTCCATAAACCTTGCACAACTTTACTGTGGATTAGCAAAGCCCCTGCAGGGACAATTAGCAGTAAGTCTCACTCTCAACATGAAACGATTGCTCAGATTTTCAACAGAATATCCTACAAGGATTGTGTTGGCCTGGCCGGCCCACCAGGCGTATATTTAAATAAATGATTTACTCTATATTAGAATGCAAGAACGATCATATAAAATCGTATTTAAGTGTACCTAAATGAACCAATTATGTTACATAAATCCCAACATTAATAATGTTCTGAGCGTCTTCCGTTCCAGTGGCAGCGGCAGTGGCTCAGGGGTAGAGTGGCCCGTTGAACAGCTTGATGGGAATCTGCGAGGTTCCCAGTTTGATCCCGGGCTCCCCCAGAGTTAGTGTCGAGGTGTCCTTGAGCAAGACTCTGAACCCCTAATTGCTGCTGAATCTGCTGATGTGTTCGTTGGTGCCTTGCATGGTTTCCTCCGCCATGTGTGTGTGTGGAATGTGGATGGGTGAATGTAATGCACAATCTAATCGCTTTGGATAAAAGCACTATATAAATGCACCATTTTACCATTTACCACTTACCAGTGTTGTTCTGAAGAAAACAATGTGGTCCAGCTATCACCATCTTCACTCCTGTAGATATTAGTAAAATAATCAGTCAGAGAACGTAAAAATGGTAAATGGTGCATTTATATAGTGCCTTCATCAAAAGCGCTTTACATATAGTTCACCCATTCACACACACATTCATACACCGATGGTGGCGGAAACCATGCAAGGCACCAACCAGCACATCAATGAGCAATTAGGGGTTCAGTGTCTTGCTCAAGGAGACTTCGACACTAACTCTGGGGGAGTCCGGGTTGGAACTGGCAACCTTGCGGTTACCATCCGGCCACTCTACCGCTGAGCCACCGCCGTAAAAAATTGTCACCATCGGCACAAACGGGTCTACGGTCGGAGTGGTTCAAAGGTGGAATGTTGATCCATCCAGCGCAGGAGCGTCAAGCCCAGGAACGCTTTCTGCATCGGTCCTAAAAATAACTTTCCCACACTCCCAGTGCTCTCTGTCCTGGGGCTGGGGGGGTCAGGACAGGAGGAGTGAGTGGGTGGGTGTGTGTGTGTGTGTGGGGGGGCTTGTCTATGTGTGCGCTCTCCCATATTTGTGTATGCCTGCAGAGAGGTGTGCGTGTGTGTTGTGTTTGTTTTAGCTGCGGAGAGAGAGAGAGAGAGAGAGAGAGTGAAATGTGCTGGATTTCAACCCGTGCCTTTTAGAGAGTGTTTTGTTTCTGTTTAGCTGACTTTGGAGGTTAGAGTTGAGGCTCGCCTGCCTCACTGAAATGATTGAATCGTCATAATAGGACGGGTTCATAGCGGTTTAATTCAGGCACTTTGTGTAAAACAAAATAACGCTTATATCGTAATCCCTGACCTTTCCACCAGTTTGTCCTCTTTCAGACATTTTCTTTGAGTCGTCTGTCCTCAAACAAACCCCCCCCCCCCCCCCCCCCCCCCCCCCCCCCCACTCGTGAACAATACCTCTAAAGTTTGGTTGAAGAACACAAACTGTCCCCCCTCTTGATCCTCTTTATCTCCAAGCAGACCAGGCCCATATAAAGACATCCATCTCGGGCTAATCACGGCAGCCACTTAACCCCTGCCACTGTGAATATGGTCGGGATTGTATTTGGGGAAAAAAGCATTCACCCCGACGGTCAACAGACGACTTGTTTAAAAGTGGTCGTTGTCCTTTGAGGGATCGGGTCGGCGGGCGGCTGAATGTAAGCGCCGCTCATGAATTTTACGAGGGTCAGGGTCCCTGGTCCTGCGGGGGTTCACAGGTGGCCGTTGAAAAGCCTGATGGAGCCCCGGCTAGGACTCGTATATATATATAGAGCACTGAATGGACTTTAATTACACTCAGTAGATTATTCAGAGGGCCATATGAAGGACAGGCCCCGCACTTCAAAAGGCAACGTTCACGAAGGCAATGTAATGAGACGATTGCAATTTGGGGGGGGGGGTTGTTTAAGGATTACAGCACTTCACACAATCACTTGTGTGAAGTGAGCTCTCTTATCGTCATACATCACCATGCAGGATCATCATATACCGTGCTCAGCCAATCAGATCATCACATTCTGTGGTACAAACACACAGACAGACACACAAAGCTGGGCATAGGAGGGGCTAGCACCCCTCAAAAAAGTCGGTTGAATTAGTTTTTGTGCACAGTTCCCATCGTGTTATCTTTCCAAGAAAACTAAAGCATGGTAAGAAGAGGGGGGGGGTGCGGTCATGGCAGGAAAGAGGAAAGTTTGAGCGCTTTTACCACAAAAAAAGTACAAGGGTTTCAGATATTTAGAAGCTTGTTTCACAAACGGCACACTTGTTGGGTCTCTCTTAGCTTTTTTACAAACGGCACAGCCGTATGGTCTTTGTTATCTTAGGGCAGATTCACCCGGGACCACTTGGCAGATGTTGTGGTAGTTTGAATGCTGCGTACCGTTCCCGGGAGCGGATCACCCAACCGTATATGGAGGTAGTCTCGGGACCGATTGAATTATACTCGGATACGGATCGCTGCAATGTGCAAGCATTGAATGCAGTTGAATGAAGTGTACTCGCGTGCAAGAGAATCGAAGGCCAGTGTGAATTATGGCAACCGTATCCGTATAACTATTCGGGAACAGTTTGAATCAATCAGACGGTGTGAATCCCCCCTTATTTACAATACGAGTAAGGGGTTTTCAGATATTTAACCGCAGGGTCTTTCTTAGCTTATTTCCAGGCGGTACAACAAGTATTGCGTCCTGTGATTTTGTGTGTATGCAACGGTAGGATCTGCATCTGCACTTTCATACATGTGAGTTTAACACACATGCACAAATATGTGATTGGGGGGGGGGGGAGGCATACTGCAGTGTGTGCCTTAACCAAACTTTCCTATTGTCCCTAAC
This sequence comes from Protomyctophum bolini, assembly GCF_963924005.1. Classification (NCBI taxonomy): domain Eukaryota; kingdom Metazoa; phylum Chordata; class Actinopteri; order Myctophiformes; family Myctophidae; genus Protomyctophum; species Protomyctophum bolini. The sequence goes on from NC_137862.1 coordinate 40,094,580, forward strand.
AATGATGAGTGATGATGAGTGACAAGGGTGTTAGGAAAACGGGTGGGGGGGGGGGGGGCAGAATGTGCCTCAGCAGCAGCAGCACCGACCCAAGCTCACTGAAAAGGCAGCGAAAGGTCAGCTCTGAGCTAAGCATAATATTTAACAGCACCGCCACTGTATTAATTAATTTTATGCATGCGTATTTCATTATGATGTCTCTCTACAGTGTCCCGTCCTCCAGACCGGTAGTTGGCCGTTAATTGGATATAATTACATTACCCTATGCCTTACCTCCTTGTATGCATCGTTTTTTGAGCGGTGCACACCACGCCAATGACTGGGCTTCGTGTGTCCCCATGTCGATATGTCTGTCTGTCTGTCTGTCTGTCTGTCTGTCTGTCTGTCTGTCTGTCTGTCTGTCTAATGAACAGCCATGCAATGCCATGCAATGCCGGGTGACCTAAAGTGGTACAGTAAAGGGCCTTTCACACTGAGCAGTGAGCACTTTAACTATCACAATAAAAGTATCAATAATAAAACGGTACCGTACAGAGTACAGGACAGTAACTATCACAATACAAGTATAGTTGCACCGCTCAGTTTACACGGGTGTGATTTATTTTTAAGCTGTTTGCCATTTCACCAAAGTGTGTGGTCTCTGATTGTTGTGAGGCATGACATGTGTTATTTACTGCATGTTGATGTGGGTGTTATGTGTGATTTTTGAATACAATGTCAATACATGTGAATGCAGTTGGAGGCCTTTTAATAGTAATGCACCGCATTCATCCCTGTCTAACGCCTCCTGCCTCTTGAAAGTTGAATGTAGTACAGTACTACTCATCTGATACACTAGCCTACTGACTGCAACACCCCTCCCTTACTGTATGTGTCCTTAACCTACAGCCATGCACATACTGTACACACACTTTAAATCCAAAGGATGTCTCTTACGCAGCCTAAAAAAATGTATTGGTTGGGAGCTGAGGGAGGACTTGCGTGCAAGTGTTTCCCTGGAGGCGACGGTTACACCGAGGGTTGGGTTCTTCTGATGCCCCGGGATGGCGGTTAGCAGCAAACCAGCTTTTCGCCTCCTCTCCTTTCCTTTCCTCCCTCCTTTCCTTTCCTCCCCCTCCCCCTCCCAGCCCAGTGCGCTGATCGTAATGGGGGGTGACAGCTCACCTCTCCCTGGCGTGCCTACAGTCCTCGGAGCGTTATACCCCCCTCCACAAACACACACACACAGAACCCACCCACCTCAGCCCACCCTATCCCAAATCCCAGAAGGGAACAAAGGTTACTCCATATGTTAGTCTGCAGCTTCTTGCAATCTTTGTTTTATATGTATATTCTGTTCTTTGTATATTTTCCACACTTTAGCCCAAAATGGTTTATTTTCCTTTACGTCTGACTCTCGTCGTCAGGGGTGTCCGCATAATCCCTGCATCATACAGATAACTGAGCTGGCCCAAGGCCCGGCCCGTCTAATTAGCATAGATTTTAGGCCCGACCCGGCCCTAAAACGTTGGGTCGGGTCTGGTCGGGTTTGTGCAGAATTTGAGAACTCTACACAGTAAAATTGAAACGCCAGTCAGCACCATCTTCATAATAGATAAATACACAAACAGGTAGAACAGAACTATTATTTTTATTATTATAAACAAATTCAATATATATTTTTTTGTTTTTCATGTAGCCCGAGGCCCGGCCCTACTGATTAGCATACATTTTAGGCCCGGCCCTAAAATGTTGCGCCTGGCCTGGTCGAGTTCGGGCAGAGTTTGAGAACTCTATACTGTAGATAGATACCGTAGGTAGGTAGGTAGGTAGGTAAGTAGATAGATAGATAGATATTTGTCCAACAGGTGAAATCCAGTTGTCAAGGCAGTACTACAGTATGAAACACAGCACAGATACCCTGAAAATGGGATATCTTTCCAGCATGGAGTCAGTTTCCCCCTTATTCTTCTTCTTGTTTTGTTGTTGTTGCTCTGCCTGGCTGTTGGTTCTGTGTGAGTTGCGACTCAGTGGTGTGAAAAAGTCCAGAGTTTCACAGATCTATTAAAGCCTTCATGTTTGGAGAGGGAAGTGATCTGATGGCCTCATGTTGTACGCTCACTTACACAGCCTGTTTGTATGGGGACCGTCATGTACACTCTCTCTCTCTCCATGCACACACGCCCGTGTGTGTGTGTGTGTGTGTGTGTGTGTGTGTGTGTGTGTGTGTGTGTGTGTGTGTGTGTGTGTGTGGAGCATGCATTTAAGCCTTACAATGTATGTATGTATGTATGTATGTACATATGCCTCTGTCTATACTTTGAGGTGTGACGGTTTGCCTTTGCTGGATGGGTCAGATTGGAAGGGAGAATCTTCAGCTCTACTCTGCATCAGAAATCAAAGGCTTCAAGTCGGAGTCTCTGATCTCGTCAGAAATAGCCTGATTTTCTTGACAACAGAAAGAAGATTCCGTCGAACGTCCTTGCACAGTTGCATGCAGATTCTCAAAGGACGCTGAAAGTTAAACATCTTCCTTTGATGCGCACCCTTAAAATCACTCTCATATTCAGTAGCCATCGCCTGTCTACAACAACAAAAAACTCATGCAAGGAGAGGACGGGAGATGTAATGTACAAAGTTATAATTAAATCAGTAAAGTGAATTTTGTGCACCCTTCCAATAGTGTGTGTGTGTGTGTGTGTGTGTGTGTGTGTGTGTGTGTGTGTGTGTGTGTGTGTGTGTGTGTGTGTGTGTGTGTGTGTGTGTGTGTGTGTGTGTGTGTGTGTGTGTGTGTGTGTGTGTGTGTGTGTGTGTGTGTGTGTGTGTGTGTGTGTGTGTGTGTGTGTGTGTGTGTGTGTGTGTGTGAAGGAAGGAGAGAGAGGCTGCATGTGCATGCCATTAGATAGCTTTGGCTTGTGAGGTGCGTGTGCGCGTGCAGGGAGGTGAAAAGCAGGTTTGCGTGCTCAGATGGGCGAGGAGGAGTAGAGCACAAAAGCATGTGTAGTGGTGAATATTAGAGCAGCCCAGTGTTAGCAAGGTCTCTGTGTACAGAAGTGCTTTCCCTTCTACAACGCTCTCTACCTCTCTGTTGTTTCTTCGTTGGTCTGCCCTCTCCTGTACTGCCCCTGGCCCTCTCCTTTAATGTCTTCGAAATCCTGACTGTTTTCTATGTCAGTCGTTCTCAAACTATTATATTACGTCAAGGAGCCCCAGAATTGTATCTCCATCTGAAAATATGTAGTTCCATTGAGGGACCCCCCCAGAAGTAAAGATTTGAGTTATATTCTGAAAGAATATATATTCAAAAATGTGCGGCACATTTTCAGGATTTTTCAAAAATAGCAGATCTACAAGCTCGTAGCGCGGCACCGAGTGCTGCACTACAAGCTTGTAGATCTACTATTTTTCAATAGCTAAAGTATAACACAATGCATTAGTTATAAGTTATAATAATAGAGCCCCAGGTGTGGTTAGAATATATAATATGTCTTCCCTGTGTATTTTTGGTTCCTTCGTGAAAGCTGAAAGCCTTTGTGTCAAAAGGCCCAATTGAAAATACACCAATTTTGTGACATCATAACCCTATCCCCTCCCCCATTATCTTACAACACACAGCTGTGGGCGAGGCTTAAGTTCAGGTGGGTGGTGCTAAGGTGAAAACCAGGTATACTGGTGGGTTTGGCCACATAAAAACAATATTTTATGTACACTCTTCTGTTCTCTACATGAATATAACCACATTATAACCACATAAAATGTTAAATGCTCCTAACGTTGTTGAAGTGGGACTCACCTAAAAGACCATCCCTGCATCCCGGGACTCATTACATTGAAAACCTATTTACATCACTGGTTGTGTTCTGATTATATGAGATATAGAAAAGCAGTTCCTGCAGGAACTGTGTGGGCAGTGTATATGTATTTGATGTACAGTAGAAAATGTATTACTTACAGCTGCAGAAAAAGTTTAAAAACCAAGGCTATTTTGCACCGGCGCCGTGATGATGGCTGGTGACGTATTCACTTTAGAGGTTTGAATGCGTTGTTCTAGCAACCATAGCACCTCTGTGTGAACCTAGAGAGATCTGACTCTTCCTCATGCAAAAACCTTTACAAAAAAATGTTGACTTTTGAACTATACTATATTTCTAGCATAACGTATGTGTAAGTATAGTTAGATCGGATGCCAAATGGCTGTAGAGAACTAGTGTGCTCACTGGAGCCCACAGTTATGGTCAGGGACGTGCAGAGACTGTTAGAGAGGCATGGGCTTAAATCTTGTAAGAGAGCACTTTTGGACAAAAAAAAAGAAAATCTACAATCTCCCCATGCGTCGATGCGTTGAGAGCTTGTAGATCAGCTATTTCCGGGGCCCAACCCAGCACTCTTTATCTACTGGAAAATGCGGTGTACGACATGGATTCCGAGACAAAATTAGTTCAATGCAAAATGCTGCGTTCCAAGTTCAGGAGACTTAAGAAAAAGGCAATCCTCTTAAAGGGGCATTTGCATTTCTTTCACCATAGTAAATGCTGCATTCGTGGTCTGGAGAGGGCAGTTGTTTTACAGATGGGTAAAATGGGCAGGGGCTGAAGCCCCCTTTTGATGTCTATGTGTGCACGTGCCTGATTATGGTACAAACTCAACAGCTGAACCTCACGTGCCCCCCTACGAAAAGATAAGAGATCTTATTTGGCCAGCAGCTAGGCGCTGGCTGGCTGGCTAAGGGGAGAAGGGGTTAGGCAGTGCCGTGCCGTTGGTTGTGGGAATCAATCTCTGAGGTTAGAGTATGTCAGACTGGTGTGCCAAAGGGGGTGTGTTGTGTTGTGTTGCAGCTCCCTGCCTGGCACCCTCTCTCTCCCACTGGCGCCCTGCAGGCTCCAACGCTCAACCGCAGCCACGCCCCGCATATCATCACGCCATGGGCCGCTTCACGGGGCTATGGAGGGCACACACCCTAAACATGCTACATACAGTAGCTCCATCGTTGTAAGCATGTCAGTTGTTGTGCCCCTCATCCTCCCCCCCCTTCCCCCCCCTCCTACATCTTACTTTTCTGTTGTGCAGCGTGCGAGACAAGTAGTGCATGTATGGCCACTTTCAGCTTCTAATGGCAGCCCTACATATCAGCGAGTGAGGAGGAGGCCCTGGGCTGCTGTAATCAGACTGTCTTAATTATAGGCAGTATCCAGTAATAGGCTTCTCCCACAGATATCGGCCATTAGAGCCGTGTCGCTGACGGGAGTGGTGGTCCGATTGGCCCGCCAAACCAAGAAGAAGGTGATAAAGAAGCCATGCCTCATTTACCTCCGTCTCTTTGTTCACACATCTCTGTATTAAAGTCAAGCGTGAAGATGGCAAAAGGGACTGTGTTAAACAGATTTATGCGTGCCGCTCTGTTGCGGCGGCTAATCTGCTCCTCCTGACTGCATTGTCAGCAATCTGAATGCCGTACAAGGAACGGATTCAATGAATTGAAGTAGTTTTTTGGTGAGAGTAAAAGTTTGAATTCTTGAAGTTTTATGTGTGTGTGGGGGGTGGGGGTGCTCCTTTTTTTCCCCTCTCCGAATAGACCATTTTCAGAACTCATTAAAATCATATGCACAATGCGCCATGACTTGTGCTCAGTTTGTCTGGTGCTCTGAACTTGTGTAAAAAGACATGTTGGAGGGTGAGTGGCCTTAGGCTTTTCTCTGCGGTTTCAGAGTTCATTTCCAAACCTCAAACCAACCACTCTTGTCTGCTAATTTAACTAAAACCACAACAGTGTCTTTAAATAGACTTCTGGAGTAGGATAAGGCTTTAAAATGCTTTACACTTCACTTCATGCCTTCTCACAACAACCATCCACAGAAACATCTCACCTCACTGTGTTACACGAGGCAATGCTTTCCCAAAAGGACATTTTGGATGCTACAACACTTAATATCACAGCTAAACGGGGGGCGGGGGGGGGGGGGAGAATGTTTCTGATATATTCGCCGTGATCTCTGCACTTATAGTCTTCATTAGTGGCAGAACAGCATGCGATCCGATGACATGATATGTTTGAGTAATACCGTAGACGGCTCTGCCATCCATTTGAAATGCCATAAAAACAAAATCAAACCATTATAGATGATACACCCATTATTAGTATGTAAATTAGGCCCGGGGATGCCACGGACTGATGAAAGCTTGTCATTGAGTGACAGTCAGAGACACTCGTGGTTCACCGCACTGTATTTAAGATATGTTTGATGTTTTTCAAACTCCATATTTGGCACATTATGCTCGGGTGGCGGCGCACACACCTTGGGTTGGTATTTAAGACAGATTTGGTTGGATATTACCGGATGGCACCGGTTGGTCGGGCGGCTGGATTGGGGGCGTGCAGCAGCGCTGCCGCCGCCCGTAGAACTGAGGTGTCGTCAGGCTGACGGATCACTGTCTGGATGAGAGAGCACAGCGGCATCCCACCTCATTACCGCCCAAACACCGCTAACCCAGGGACCGGCGCACGGCTCACCGTGATTAATCCATTTAGGACTGAATCCTAAAAGCTTTCTGATGTTTCTATGTCAATGGTGCTCAACCCTTTTCACGTCAAGGATCCCCATATTATTTTGTATTTGGCCGCGGACCCCCATCTGAAAAGATGTTGTTCCAGGGACCTCCCCAGATGCAAAGATTTGAGTAAAAAAATAAACGCTCGCTCTGAAATAATATATATTCAAAGATTTGCACCACATTTTCAAGATTTTTCAACCGTTAAAGCACAACACAATGCTTAAAACACCAAAAGGGGCCCCCGTCCTGAATGGGTTAAGATGTAAATTTCCTCTAATTGGAATGTAAATTCATACATTTATATGAAGACGTCAGCTGTCAGATTGCAATATTGTGTCCCTTTTTTCCCCTCACTCCTCCCTAGTTCCCCAGGCAAGGGAATCTGTATCGTTCTCCTGCAGCCCATCCTGGGATTTGCCGTTTGTTTAATGGCGAGCCCATTGTCCTGCGCGGCCCCTCATTGTAATAACCCCCCATTCATGTTTTCTGTGTTTTTGTTGGGCTCTGATTTGCTCCTGGCTACCTGTGTTTGTTCCTCCATGCGTGGCTGAGTTGTCGGGCCTTGGGGATGGTGGGGGGGGGGGGACTCTGAGACGGGGGGCCGGGGTCATTGTTTGGGTGGCCGTATTTTGCGTGTGCATCGATTACTTCTGCCGAATGTTCCTCAATGCAAATAAGTCTGCTTTGAGAGGAAGCACATGTATCCGAAGTAATTAATTTTACCCTTGAATGCCAGCTGTGGTGTTGGAGTGACGTTTTCCAAAATGAGCCTTCTCACCAAAAAGGTGTTAATTTAGGGATTTGGCAGAGGAAGTTACACTGTTTGCCAACATACATGACTGCGTCAGGCTTTGATTTGGGGACCCGAGATCATGCAATAGTGTGGGATCGTTTGTTTATTTAGGATATTCACATTCAGTTGTGATGTGTCCACGTACAATTATTTCTCTTGGCCAACAGAGTCTATTTAATAAGTTGTCCTAGTGTGTGTGTGTGTGTGTGTGTGTGTGTGTGTGTGTGTGCGTGCATGTCGGTGCGTGCGTGTGTTTGTGTGTGTGCGTGCATGCGTGTGTGCGCAACACAAACTGGGTGGCCCAGTAGACACACTTGTCACGTTACATTGGCACAGGTTCCCCTTTGCTAATGTAACTGTGTTTGGATCAAGTTGTCTGTTATGGAATAAAAGTTCTTAAAAGCACAAAACACTGTATTGGTGACATGAGTAAGTAACAGGAACATGCTGACACCACTAAAAACAAGAAACAAACCCTGGGTAAAAGATTGTGTACCTAATGATGTAAAACAGAACTACAATTTCCATTGTTTATTGCTAGACCACTCTAGAAGGCTTGATAGCTGATTTGATGTATGCTGCGGTCAAAATGGTGGCAGATAAGGAAGTAGCGATTGCGCAGTGTGTTGTACCTGCTATACCTGATAGTTAACTACGGTTAACTGGTGGCCACAGCTGTTCAGCTGTTTGTTTTCAAAGTCATATAACTTCAAAGAATGGTGGATCAGAGTTGATACCGTAAATCATTCGATCCTACTGGATAAACTGAGGTCGACTGGTTTTGATAGTACATCTTTAGATGTGGATGAGGTCCTACCTTGAGGGAAGAGAACAAATGGTTGACATAAACGGAACCATGTCCTCACCCCTCCCAGTGAGCTGTGGGGTCCCTCAAGGAAGCATACTAGGACCGTTACTGTTTCTACTATACATTAACGACATGAGTGTCGCCTGTAATTGCAAATTGTCCCTGTTTGCCGACGACTCAGCACTCCTGATACCGGGAGAAGACAAAAAGCAGGTTGAAGAGGCTCTCTGTACAGAACTCACCAAAATCAGAACTTGGCTTACCGGATAACAAACTCTCATTGCATCTTGGTGAATAGGAATCCATTCTTTTCGGGTCCAACCGTTCCCTTAGTAGGATAAATGTATAAATGATAAATGATTTCAAGGTCCAAGTTGACAACATAGTAATCTCTAGCAATACATATCTAGGCTGTATCTTTGACAATAAGCCGTTACAAAAAAATCGTGGGATAAAAAAAAGAACTACAGTGGGGCCTTTCTCGAGATATATAGACATATTTTTGCTCTTCACCTGGCAGGGTTCGACAAGAATTAGATTTTCCGACTGACATCAATCACCAGCAAGTTGTTTGCACGGAGGATGACAACATCCACAGCAAATCCCTATTGAGCCTTCCTTTGCCAGACCACGATGTAAGAGTGAAGCTTGATGTGTGCGCTGGCTTTGCCAGGCTATACCCAGGTTTGGTGTGAACACTGATCGACGCCATAGAAGCGGATGTTGAACACTTCTGGGGTTTGTTTGTTTTTGAGGTGCAGCATAGTACAGTTCCAGCTGTGGGGTGTGTGTTGAGGTGTGTGTTGAGGTGCAGCACAGTATAGTTCCAGCTGTGGGGTGTGTGTTGAGGTGCAGCACAGTACAGTTCCAGCTGTGGGGTGTGTGTGCATTTTTTACAAATCACTTGTGCATTCCTGTCAGGCTTAGATGCTCTTTGGAAACATTCTGGGTCACGCAAACCTTTTACCACACAGTAGCTTAAAATGCCAGAGAACATAGTTAACATGTTTAACGGCGCATTTGACATTTCTCATTTTTCACATACTTTATGAATATCTAAACTATTTGTGTATTTGGGGTGTTTGTGTGTGTGTGTGTGTGTGTGTGTGTGTGTGTGTGTGTGTGTGTGTGTGTGTGTGTGTGTGTGTTTCATTGCACGGCACCTCATGTTGAGTGCCTTTCCTTGTGCGTACAGGTGAGGATTCCCATGAGGGTTGGGCTGTTCAGCAACCAGGAATTCCGACTATGCTGTCATGGCATGTCAGTGCCTCTCCACCCACCTGTGGCACCAGATCTGCCCAGGGTGCCCTCTCCCAATTAGCCCTCTAACGCAGGAAGGAATTCTAATTAACCTGCTTCCCTTCACGCCCGCTCCATCCATCAACTCAAAGTTGATACCCGTATCTGACAGCGTGGAAAAAGGAGAGACGGTTCACAGCCATTCTGTTTCTGCTGAAAACAATATGCAGGCTCAGGCAACATGGGCATGTTGATCGTATGTCCTGGTGACTAGAGGGCTGCCTATCAGGAGTGATAACCCACACACACACACACTCCCTGACCGCCCAGGTGTCGGAAAAGGAAGTGAATCATCCTCCACCCTTGAAGACGCGGTGCAGCCACTGTACAAGTTGTGCCATGACGATTATGATGTAATCAAGGCACAACTTCTTCATTTTTATTTTGTCATTTAGAATGAAAAAAGCCTGCATGAACACATTATTATTATTATGTCGTTATGGTATACTGAAATGTTGCCGTATTCCTTTACCTTGGTGCTCAAACAAAGCCTCACTGGAAACAACCAAACCTGGCTATGATCTATAGTCATAACTCCAGCCCTATCTCTATGATCTATAGTCATAACTCTATGATCTATAGTCATAACTCCAGCCCTATCTCTTCACCACTTGAGAAGAAACGGTAGGAGGGATTTTGGCCAACAGTGAGAGAAGAAGGAAAGAATGGGAGAGAGACAGAGAGAGTGTGTGTGTGTGTGTGTGTGTGTGTGTGTGTGTGTGTGTGTGTGTGTGTGTGTGTGTGTGTGTGTGTGTGTGTGTGTGTGTGTGTGTGTGTGTGTGTGTGTGTGTGTGTGTGTGTGTGTGTGTGTGTGTGTGTGTGTGTGTGTGTGTGTGTGTGTGTGTGTGTGTGTGTGTGTGTGTGTGTGTGTGTGTGTGTGTGTGTGTGTGTGTGTGTGTGTGTGTGTGTGCGTGCGCGCAAGAGAGAGAGATACTCAGTGAGTGAGATAGGTTGTTTGTCCCCCAGGTATGACAGAGGTACTCGTGCAGAAAGATCCCACATGGAGGTGAGGCATCAGACCTGGACCTCTCTTGGCTTCCATTCTGTGCGATACCCTGCTTCCCAGAGCACACATCTGTCTTCCATCCCACCCCACGTTCAGTTTCTCTTTCCCTATTCCACCTCCAATACACGGATGAGGTCTTATTTAGATAACAGTAGATATGCTGTTTGCTTGTTCTCTCATGCTTCCTTTCAGAGTATGTTTTATAGATGGTATGCTTTGATTTAGACAGATGCGAGGTACGATGTGTCCACCTGCTGTCATAGTTACGTTGTGGCATTTAATTGTTTTCTTGCCACTATTAACTTGACCACTTAGTCTACCCCGTTGTTTTGCGACTAGGGTTCATGCCATGATTTACTCTGGATCTTGTTTGGTGCTGATGAATGGGGCTTCTATGATGTAGGGGAGAAAATAACTACTTCTTTTTTATCATCACATTTCACACCAAATGGTCAAATATGGCAGTTCTTCTTGGGATCAAGCTTTTCACACATGAGGGTTCATTCTCTCGCATGCAGACAGTGTGGCTTAGCTCATTTAGACCCGAGGACGCACCTGTGTCACCTTTATAGCTTTTAACCACTTTAACCATTATTTTAAACTTTAGCTATTGAAAATCTGCTATTTTTGAATAGTGAAATCGTGTGCAAATTTTTAAATATATATTTTTTCACAGTGAACGTTTTTTTAATCAAATATTTGCTTCTGGGGGGGGCGTCCCTGGAACAACATATTTTCTGATGGGAGGGGGGGGGGTCCATGACATAAAATAGCTGCTTGAGAACCACTGATATAGAATCATAGGGTTTTAAGAAAACTGTCATTTTGTAGAATCTGATTCTCAGGTCTCAATGTCTTATAGCTGACATTTGGGAGAGTCTTCTTTGGCTCGTGACCACGCTGCTGTTGCCGTCACCCTGAGCGGTCCGTCTTACATGCAAATATGTGTCGGCTCTACAACCATCAGCCCTTTCAGTCCCGCAGCAGAGCCATCTCATGGTTGCATGCATTAAAACAATTAAGCCCCCCCACCCCACCCGCACAACAACAATCACTTTCGGATGTATCGGGTGAAATTTAGCAAGAAATTATCATTTTCTGAATCACTTCACTCGCCTGGTGTTTGTTTCTTTTTCTCTCTCTCTCTCTCTCTCTCACTCTCTCTCCCGTTTTGGTCTTTTGAGTTCTCTCTAAAGCGGACAAGCCCCCCTGCATGTTCTTCCATTCTCTGTCTCTTTTTCATCATCGTCGTCCAACCCCGGACTTCTCTGTTGCGTGCAAAAGCTCACTGAACGGCGTCCTTTCTTCCCTTTCAGGCTGGATGTCATTGTTGCTGCCTGTGGGGCTGGGTGTATTTATTTAGGGGTAATTGGTGTGTGGATGAGTGAGGTAATGAGGTGCATCCACACTTGGCTGCTCCCCTCTCCCCGTGAGCTCCGGGACGGAGAGACAGAGACAGACGCAACCCTAGCTGGGGCTCCGTAGAGCCACACTGCTGTCTTCCTCTCCCTGCCTGCACCGCACAGGCCAGAATGGCTCTTTCATACCCAGGTGGACAAACACAATCACTGCTGCCTGATACCTCAATGAGGCGTCGGCAGTTTGAAGTGGTTGCTTGTGTGTGTGTGTGTGTGTGTGTGTGTGTGTGTGTGTGTGTGTGTGTGTGTGTGTGTGTGTGTGTGTGTGTGTGTGTGTGTGTGTGTGTGTGTGTGTGTTTGAGTTGAGTTTGTGTGCACATTCGCTGCTGTGCATGAATGTGCACGCGCGTGTGCAACATTGTGCGCGAGTGTGTGTGTGTGTGGGGGGGGGGGGAAGCAGCGTGCAATTGTTTGTGTGCACGTGCACCGCCGAGTCCTTATTTGTCTCGGAGCTTGTTGTGTTTGTGTAAGTGATGTTCCGTGTGTGTGTGTGTGTGTGTGTGTGTGTGTGTGTGTGTGTGTGTGTGTGTGTGTGTGTGTGTGTGTGTGTGTTTGTAAGTGCATGTATATCAGGCTGAGTGGGTGTTCAATGGAGCTCGAGAAGGACCTTTTGGCTCTCGGAGCTCCCCTGCCAGCCTCAGACTGGCCCTGGAAGCCCTGCAGAGTTACCTAATGATTTCACTTACACCTCCCTTCTCTGCCGGGCCCGTGGAGCAGCAGCAGCCGTCCAACGCTACAGCCTTTACATGCCATTTGCTGCCTCATATCCTGTGAAATTCAATTGCACAGCCCCAACTGTAGCCAGAGTAAGGGATCTCTCTCTCTCACACACACACACACACACACTTACCTCGCTCCCGCTAAATACAAACAGATAAACACATACAGTATTACTTCCGTGTAGTTCACACCCTTTGTTGATACATGTTCTATAATGTTTCGCAATAATTCGTTTTTTTTATATATATAATTTATGCATGACCATAATATTGCAGCGTTTAAAGTGTTTTAGTGAGAAATGAGTTGTGTGTGTGAGATGATTAAGTTTCATTCCATAGCGTTTGGACGTAGCGGGCTGCCCACAGGTGTTTGGCCGATAATAATATGCATAGAATGCTTTGTTGTTATCAGGGTAATTGGTGTAGGCCTGCCAGCCTTTGATAGACACACAATTACTGTATGCGATGCATAAGTGGACTCATTTTAGGGCAGGATTTTGAGTTGCTAATGGTGCATTATTCAGCTTTTGGTCTGTCCCCAAAAGTGCTGGGCCAAATCAAACAAGCCGCTCTGGGGTAATTGAGGCCCACTCTACACCCCCTGCAGAGAGCAAGGCAGAACTGTAATCCCCTGACAACTCTGACTTGGCCCCAATCTGGCAGGCTGCCCATTTCCCAGCAAAATGCCTAACTCGGCATCAGGGAAAATGAAGAAGCTGACAGTCACATTTGGAATGCCTCCCAATGCTATTCAGTGCCATAATCTATTTTGTGTCTGCATTTGGTCTTTGATGGTGGACTATAATAGTGTAATGTTTTTTTTTTTTTTTTTTTTTAATGGAATCAATCATAGATTTCGGGGGAAATGAATTGTTCTCTTGTATTTTGATCGTTTTACCAATATCCTTCTGCGATGCGAGAGTGATACCAACTGGGCACTCCTGTCCTGTATCGCTGCCCTCCACACTCTCCTCCTATATCTAACATCAGGTTCTTGAGCTCTACGGCTGCAGTGCATCTCTGTAGGTGGTGCATGTGCTTCTTGCCCCTCCCATAGAGTCCATTTACTTGTTGTTGCCTCAAGTTCTGGGTGCCTGACACACTGCCCTGCCAGCCTCATCCTTATCTCTCTGACTTTGTCTGTGACCTGTGGTAGGTGCCCATAGACATCCACATTTCTGATGCAGTCCTTCCACCTAGTGCCCTTTGTAGCATTCTTGTGTAAGACTCCTTGTGTTTGAGTGAGTTTCTCAGTAGAGGATCATCCTGTTAGCTGTCTTGGCGACGTGTGAGCTCAGGCTGATGCCACGGCAGTTGTCCGTCTTGGTGAGGTCGCCTGACTTTGGTACTGGAACGATGATCATTGTGTGCCATAGCTCCGGCTGCTCTCCAGACATGTGTGCTTGTTTGATGAAATCCAACACCACCTCGTCACCATTATCCTACTGTACTCAAGCTGATGGCATACTGTACGTAGGCTTCACTTACCATGAATCACTGCTTTCAATATAGAATACCATATTGGACCTTCATTATATTATTTATTTTATTATTTATTTTGGCTAGGCGGCACCGGCCAGGACCTACATCATATTCAAAGGACACATTGCCCGAATCAACTTTTGGCTGATGCTGGCGAAACCAAAAGTTGTCTGACTCAAATCTATATTTCTCCAAAAACTAGCACATTGGTCAGCATAATTACAGGAATTCCAGAAAAAATATTGCACAGGAAAAGACTTGGCCCCAGGCAAGTCTATAGACTTTTAATGTCTGTGTCTTTAAACAGCACCCCACTTGTGACGTCATGTGGCAGCCACAGTGGGCACCCCTCCCTTTATTTTACTTCAATAGTTTTGTAGTTACATGGTATTTTGTAAGGATGGTATTATTTATCTCTTCACTTTTCATGGGATATATCTTTTCTGCAAATTAGTTCTGCAAATTAACACTACTCACTTGCCATTTTTTCTGACACATTTTTACCATATATTCATATATATATTAGCTGTCAGCCAACTTTTGGCAATCACGGACAGTTGGGAAAATAATTGTGCGCAAATAACCAGAACAGAGAAGCCAACAGGAATGACTAATGAATCAATTAGTGGCACAAGTGGCACAACTTGTTTACTGTAATTTATACAAATCCTATACAAGCTTCACTTTATTTGTGGAAATGTGTATTACTTGTGGCTAAATGGATTAAAATTCGTAGTAATGCCTTCGACTATGTTTAGCTTAGTTATATAAAAAAACTTCCTGAATTGTTATATTGTGTTGTGTATGCACATAGGATTAAAACAAGTATCTGTATAGCCAGATCTTGTAGGTGTCACTTACAGGGAGGGGAGCACATGTTTTACTGCTGTCTGTCTGAATTGTATCTTTGGTCAGCATTCCCCCCTTGGCCCTGGCTCAGTGTTTTAATAGCCATACTAATGTTTCACAATTAACACTCAGTGTTGCTAGCTGTAGGATAGATAGTGGCTGGTTGTGTTTCAGGCAAAATTAGAAACCACGCAAAATGAGAACCACCACTTTTAAGTTCCTAGGGGTTATTATGGGGAACGGGGAATGTGGGGGATTTTTTGACAGAGCAACCAAGGTGATGTCTCATTGCCTTTGACATCTTAAACACCCTAAAGGTGGCCGTGTCCGCCATCTAACCCAGGATGCACCTCACCTAAGCTGCGGCTAAATGTACACACGAGCACCACGCAGCCCACAGGGACAGTGCTAGCCAGGGGAGGAGAGATAGAAAGGGGCCGGGTGGTGGCATAGCATTGAAATAGAGAGGGTGTTGGTGGGGGTTGCGAGAGTCAAATTGTGTTACAAAAGTGTTAATTTTGAACGGGAAACACACTGTGAAGCGTTGGAAATGGACCAGGAAATGGGTATGACCTTCCGCGACTACAGCCACTGAAAAATCGACCATTCATTTATCCCATAGAGATTTACAAAAATATTATTTTGAGCCTACCAGCCATCCAGGATCCTGGTGATTCATGACCATAACATATTTTATTCTGTGAAAAATATTTTTTATATACATGTACTGTATATGATATACTACATTCAATAAATACACTTTGTTTAGTCGTTTTTATTTATTTTTTAAATCACAGAATCATGTTTTCAGGTTTTATCTGCGTGATTCACCAGGATCTTTAATGGCTTGATTCTAGTCTTAAAATAATTGAATTGATTAAAATATTATTGTAAATCTCTATGGGGAAAATGAATGGCAAATTTTTCAGTGGAACCAGAAAACCTCACCCACTGCAATGCCCCAGTTGACTGACTGAGTTGATACTCATGTCTGCATCGTTAATACAAAGAGCTTTACTACAACAGAGCGAATACTTACTTTAAAGAGCATTACCCAAAGTGTGAATAAATACTGCTCATTTGTTTTCATCTGTGGTAAATGGCAGTGGAATAAGTGGGATTATCAGCTACTAATCTAGGGAACTCTGCATGGTTTTGACCAGATGGGCAATCTTCTGTCTTCATTTCTGACTTCAGCATGCCTCTCGTTTTGAATATTAATGCTTCTAGAGAGACTTTAGCGCGAGGTAAGAATGGAAGATTATGCGTCCCTGTTTTGGGGGGGACGGAAGGGGACGCTTTTTAGAGTAAAATCTGCCATATCTGCTGGCACTCTAGCGCCTATATTTTGAAATAAAGCTGACGCATCCGTTGTGTTGAGACGTGTCCACACGTGCTGAGGCACCCCACGGTTTTATTTGATAGAACGTGTGGACGTCCTAGGCATCATAAGTGTTTATTACAAATAGCAGTTGGTTGTTTACTTGTTTGCTTGTTTCAGTGTTCAAACAAGTGTTCAGCTATTTTTTTTAAATTGTGTTCCACTTACCTCAACTTTTATACTTACTTATAATCTCGCATAGCGCATTATCTTTCATATCGCGTTGCCACATTTCAACATCTTATTCAGATCATATTCAAAGTTTACCCTGTAAAACCGAAGATTCACTTATTTTTCTTTCTTTTCCTAAGAAAGAAGCTGCATACATTCAAGCTGTCAAGACAGACAGTCGAATAGGACGGTAACAATTCCTGATGCTTCCCCCAGTGGCAGAGTTCAGGCTGTTTGCCTGTGGGCCGAATGGCCCCGTGAATGGCCTTAGAGGATCTAGGCTGGTCTATGTGTGGCCCGGCTGGTCCAAGTCAGCAGTAATGACTGGCTTTGGCCGGCATGCCTGTTAGTGTGAATGGGGTTACTCCGGGCAACACCTTTTCAGCTGGGGTCCTATGAAGTCCCCAGTATGGTGGTCTTTGTCCGCACAAGGGCTGTCCTCTCAGCAAAAAGGGCTCCTTTTTTGTGAGGACTATCAGCTAGTGATGGATTATACCCAGCCCCTTTTATTCATTTGGGCCATCAAACGGACGCGAACGCATACACGCCCGCCCGCGCGCGCACACACACACACACACACACACACACACACACACACACACACACACACACACATACATACACACAGACACTTACAAACACACTGGACCTAATGTCATGTACAATTAAGATGCACACACATGCCTCTCTTTGGCAAACACACTAAATATCATCTGCTGTTGGGAAGAAACCACTTAACTCCGAAATGTTCATTCTTCAGGGGGGGGGGAAATCCCGGAAATGTAGAAAACCTAATATTTTTAAAACAAAGCAATAATGCCTCATCAAAGTTGGTGTTGTGACTTTATATCTTGTCAATTACTTACATTAAAGGGGCTTAGATAGTATTTTATGTAGACACTCTATAGTGTATGCATTGACAGCAACGATATTCATTATCACACACTTTTGACCCACGGTCCCATCACTCCAACTCGGTGTAGATCGTCTCTAAAGAATCTGTATTGTCCTCCTCTGTTCAACTCCACATCAAACCACCCTCTCTGTCCATCTCTTTTACCTCCCACTTCTCTCCCATTTAGCCTCATCCCTTTTACTCGTCTAGCTCTGAACCCTCCTGCAATAAAGCCTGATTTTCTTTTCTTGGTTGCATGCTGGTATCGCACACCTAAAATAGCGGAACTACAAACTTAACCTTAACGCATCATGCAGCAACATGTGAGCTTGTAGAAGGCCCACTGTATTTTAGGTGTACGATACAATGTGCAAGTAATTACGTTTAAATTAGGCTTATACACAATCTTGGAAAACCACCCAAGATGTATACCGGTATCTAAGCCAGGCTGATCACAGGTCTAATTTGACGTGTTCTGGCTCTTCCCTCTGATTCCAAGATCATTTACACTACTATGCACTGTTTTACTTGTCCCGGGACCAGTACACTGTGCCGTTGCAAAGCATTCTGACCCATGCACCTACCTCTTTTCCTATGCTTTCCTTTCCCCTCTGCTATTGTGTAAAGAGATTAAATGCCTGCTGCCCTGCTGGGTTCCCCTCGTGGCACTGGGGCGGACAGAAAGACAGACAGCTATACTTTGATCTCTCTTCACCGGGTGAAGCGCGGGAGAGAAAGTCGCACCACAGAGTACATTAGCAGTCAGCAGGTGTGTGTGTGTGTGTGTGTGTGTGTGTGTGTGTGTGGGGAGGGGTAATGAGGGGGGGGGGGGGTCTGATGTCTGGGTGGTGACAGCACTATGTGATAACATCATCTAATAAAAGCAACTAAATATTTCAAATGACAGATAATGTCCTTCCCCTCGACCCTCGTTCTCCCATTCTCTCTAGTTATGGGTCCACAAACCAGCAGTACAATGCCAGCCCCCCCTCCATCACCACCACACTCCCAAGGGGTCAGCCCCTTACCCAGGCTGACACAGTAACCTCCAGACGACCTTTCTTTCGCTTTGCCGAATGCTTGTGCCTGTAAAAACTGCATGAACCCAGTC
This sequence comes from Protomyctophum bolini, assembly GCF_963924005.1. Lineage (NCBI taxonomy): Eukaryota > Metazoa > Chordata > Actinopteri > Myctophiformes > Myctophidae > Protomyctophum > Protomyctophum bolini. Next base: position 40,113,040 of record NC_137862.1, read on the forward strand.
AGTCAGAGAAGGAAAAGTGAGGGGAATGAGTGAAATGGAAAGGGTTAAAAGGATGGGGAGGGCTACACTTTTAGGGAGGAAAGCTTCCGTGTGTGTGTGCGTGTGTATGCGTGCGTGCGAGCACGCGCATTTGTGGTGGGCATTTATCAGAGTGAATGCAATGGGGGAAAGTGTAAATAACACATGATAAAATATCATTGCTCTTTTTCTCTATGATGAGTCCTGATGATGACTGATGCTGCACAGTAAGAGTTAAATATCATACTGTGTGTGAGGAGACAGTTAGTGGAGAATCCTATTCTCATTGTCCAAGGAGCTATACTGCTATACGGTCACACAAAAAAATGCCTGGGTCAAAATAACCCAAGTGCTAGTTACCATATGTGTGTCAAAGTGTTTAATTGAAAATATACTTTCAGTAACATTATGAAGCACTGAGAAAACTGTTGCACCTTTCTTCGTCCGAACGAAGAGAGTAACATTATGAACTAATATGCTTAAAATATACTATCAATGTATTACAAATATACTTGGAGTATGTAGTAAATGCATTTTTAGTATTTGATAGTATATTTGAAACTAATAAAAGTATACTTCAATATATTTTAAGCATAATTGCTACATACTCTAATACATACACAAATATGAACAATAACACACAGTCCTTTCCTTGGCACCCCAGTGTATGCTGGGAAATGGACTTCCTCTAGCCACTCCCATTTCACCTGGGAGTATTTATAGCACATTAGTACTTCATATAATTAAACTTAATATACTGTGTATATACTTTTATTGTATTTATAATGTATTAAAACTACAATCTACAAATTGTATTTATAATGTATTAAAAATACAATCTACACATATATTTACTGAAAATATGCTAAGAATGCATTTGGCCAACTTGGGGTGACCTATCCGACCCAACAATGGGGTTACCCTCAGAAAAATTATCCAGAAATATTAACCAAATTTAACAACCCTTGAATTGGGTCCCTATAACCCAGGAAATGGTTATGGCTCTGGAAAATAACCCAGAAATATAACCCAACGCAAGTAACACAGGAATTGAGTTACAGAAATAACATATATAACTGTACTTGTGATGAGATGCGGTCAGTTTTATCACAAGCATGAACATACAGTTTATATAAACACTTTTTAAAAGTAAAATGTTTGTGTCTGTGTGGCTGTGCTTTTTATTTTGTATTTTAGGCCATAACAAAGTTACGGTTTAACAGAGATTTTTCTCACACCAGACTGTCTCTCTGTGACAGGGCATCTATGTTGCGCTTAGAAAAATGTGCTCTTACCAGAAGTGTCAGGGGTGTTTTAACCCTGGGAATATTCTATCCGAGTCATGGTTAGAGGGGTGGAATGTGTGTTGTTGGCGGGGTGGGAGGGCACTGAGAGGTGCCCCAGATAGATACTCTGTCATAACCCATGCAGCCGCGCTGGTTGCAGAGACCCTATCGGTAGTGAAGGCAACACTTATGCATGTTTGTACTCTACCATGCCCTCTACGCCTCCCCCTCTCACTCCCCAGGCACCGTGATGTCACTCCAGGGACTGGACCAGCACTCTCTGGCTGTGCCCGAGTCCACAACACCAACTAACCTCCCCCCTACATACATAGATACTGTGGTCATAATGCTCTCACCCCCCTCACCCAACAATGCCTGTGGTCCAAACCAACACCAACAGTGCCCTCCAAAAAGAAACAAAACCAAAATGAAAAGAGAGCCCTGCACCGTCCCCCCAGCACCCCCCCTGTCAAAGTAGTACAGTGCTGAGCAGAAGCCCTCAGCGGAAGGTTTACTTGAAGATGACGATAATAAGCCCAGCTGTGTTGTACAGTACAGTCAGATTTCTGTGTCCATCCGTTGGCTTAAGCCCGATTTATGCTTTGCCGTACGATGGCGGCGTGCACCGGAAATAGCTGATCTGTAACCTCGCAACACATTGCGGATGCGATGCGTTGTGAGATTATAGATCTGCTATGTTGCGGGCGCCCCGACACCATCGTACGCCGAAGCATAAATTGGGCATTATTCATAAGCGGAGCTCTGTGATTGAGCTTTATGTTTAGTAACATGACAGATGCTATCAAAGGCTGTTTCACGTCAGTCTCTGGAGCGTGAAGGGTAAGTAAGGCGCTGGCCGTTTAAGAGAAAAAATATAACAACATTCCATTTGATATTAAAAAACAAAATGGTATAAATATTGTCAGCTAATCAATTCCCGTCGGGACATGCTCATTTTAATCAAATCCTGTAGGTTATTAGTCCCTTCCTATTCTTTCACTGTTTTTGGGAATATAATTACTCTTATTAGAATGCTTACTCATCCTTCTCCCGCCTGCCTGCTCTGTCAGATGCATTAGCCGTGAAGCAGAAGAATCCTGGAGCCCCGTGCCTCTTTCTGTCTGTCTGCGTTCACCGGACTGCTTGTCTGCCTAGCCTCTGAGATTATCCTGGTTCAGACGCCAGGTGACGTGGTGAGCAGGTGACCATCACCCCAATTACCAAGGAGAAACATGAGATGAGGCCCAGATTTGCCTATTAGCCTACTTTCTGCAGTTCTCTCTCTCTCTCTCTCTCTCTCTCTCTCTCAGAGAGTGACACATGACTCTGTTTCGCACTTACCACACACACACACACACACACACACACACACAATTTACTCATGCATAATTTTCAAAAACAACAAAACAGGACAATATGAAGGAATACAGCAGAACTGCATCAAGAGAAAATGCATATGAGAAGAAGACGCACATACCATTCTGTGTATTCTACAATTTCCTAGAGCAGGGGGGGATGAAAAGCTCTCCGAGTCTGCGGGTTATTCTGAGGGCAAGGCCGGGGATCGTGTTGCACTCTTCTTTGTAGCCACAAAAGAAGAGGAAGGCAGAGCTTCTCGTCAGCCTTTGTTAGGTGCAGGTGGGCTAGAATTACCAAAAGTGATGGGATTTATGCTGTGCCGTTTCTGCATTTTGTTATAGGCAGGGGAGCGGAAGTATTCTCTGAAATTGCTAGCGTAAAATGTGACGTTAGCTTGGCCCCCAGAATAGAAAAAGAACATCACCTCATTATGTGGGCTTTTGGGTTTGCTGAAGTTAAGACTGGAACCTTCAGCAAATTATTTCCCACACAATGCATGGTAACTTTATCGGTGTGAGGGATTACGGTGCTGGGAGGTGATTTGGCGTGGTTCTATAGTGACTGGATAGTGCAGCAAGTCTGGGAAATTTCTACCCATTTCAGCCAGGAAATGTTCTCTTACCATTTTGACCCTTGTCCTCCTGTGGTAAAGAAATGGGATTGGAAATGGAGGACATTGGACTGGTGTCATGGCCAGACATTAGTTTCCAGTGGGCTGCACTGCAGCTCGGCCGCCCAAGAAAATGGAATCTGTGGGGGATGATGCCATGCTTCTAATGTGACCACCACTGTCCATGAATACCGTCATATAATATAGTATATCCATCCATCTGTACTGTGGTGGAGTCAGATATTGTGTATTTCACGTAACTCTCGCAACCGTCGAAACTTTTGCGAATTATTTATTCACGCATGATCAGTTGGTTGCGATTGATCGGTTGTCATTCTGCTTCCGGTTGTAGCGATGTCGACGGAATTGACACCATGTTGCTTGTCGTATATCCGTGACTTAATGGAGCTTATGTTTTCGCGGAATTCCTACAATGGTTGTGTTAAGGTGTTTATGGTAAACATCGTGTCAGTTCCCTGAGCATGTTCCGACATTGGCTAATCTGATTGGAACAGCCAGACCAAGACTCATGTGTTTCAACAGGGTGTTGGGTTTCCCCAGAGTTCTAAGCTGTACAGTGACACGGGCCTTTTTGAAAGTGTGGCTAAAACTCTATGGAAGAAATGACTCGTTAAATTAGTACCTAATACTCTGGTCATTAGCAAGCCGTTACCACCAGCGGAATGCCTTTGATGGGTGCTGCATTGTGCAACTGGGCTCCCTCTGTGTGCTCCATTTGGGGGAATTAGGCTGTTTGTTTCATTTTAAAAGATATATTTATTCTTCATTGTACATCAGGCGATACGTTGCATCACCACAACGTGATGTCATGTGTGTAGATGCTTGTATATCTGCCGAATGTTAGCCTATTTTCACAAAAGGTTTCCTATTTTCACCAACGTTTGGCCTATACTTTCGCCGAATGTTCACCTGTATCATTACACGCACACATTGCCCAGGATTGGGACGATAGGGTACATGTGGCGAAAATGAAGTCACTGTTAAAAAACAAAACTAAAAGAAAAGAAAAAAACAAACGGTGGAATTAATCAGCATGTCAAATTAACGCTCAAGTCCATACATGTAACATGTGCCGGCCCGTAAGAGGAGCTTTTGTGAGTGACCGGTTGTCTTGTAGTAGACCGGTGTCGAGCAGCATATCCCATAAGTCTTTATAGAGTTGAGTGGTAAACTGAGGGGTTTTGTCCATTGTGGGGTGATATTACTAACCCTCTTATGCAAAGCTATAGTCTGTGGGCCGGGCCTGAGGGCTCATTTCAAGTGCTTAGCGCTCGTTTGGGGCTTTGTCACCCTCTCCTCACCCTGTTTGTTTTCCAGCACGGCCTCTGCAGCCCCTCTAGCTGTGGAGCACAGCTGAACCACAGACCTTTAGCCCTTCCTGCCACAAGGGAGTGAACACCGACCGACATCACAGCTCCGACACCACGTACACACAACTGGCGCTCTTATATCGTTCTGTTTCTGTCACACGTGGACTCCAATGACACGCGCACGGACTCACACACATTGACTTGCGTGCCCTCATCGTGGCACATACGCAGACACCCCCCCCCCCCCTTCCCCCCATGCACCGACCGTAGCCAATGGTCTGTCTTCCCGCCACCCACTCCTATACCCCATGTCCAGCCCCTTCTCTTTCTCCCAACCCCCCACAGTAGGTTGCCAGGGAGCAGGGAAAGACTTTATACACGCATGCACCCCGCGATGCCTCCGAGGACTTTCCGGATGTGCTTGTTTACATCATGGCGTGTGCAGGTCATATAAAGGACCCCCCGCCGCACACCCACAGCCTCTCTCTCTACGCTCTCTTCAACCAATTGGTCCTTGAGGGGGTTCCAGGTGGTCCCCATGCTAATTGATGTAGAGTTCGTAACCTAACCGTTAGGTTACGAAGAGCTAGAGATCTATAAGGGTCCGTTAGGTCCTAACGGACCCTTATAGATCTCTAGCTCTTGAGAGCGTACGTATAAGTTCACAATTTCACAATATAGAGAATGTAGATATTTTGATCAACTTTTGCTTGTTATCTCTCCTATGGTAGACTACGACATCAATAAAGAATTAAATTGTGGACAAAATGTTATCCAATGACAAAATATTCTTTAGTTTTGGTCTTAGTTGGTTTAGTTTTGGTCAGTTAGTCTAAATCTCATCAAATAATGGACCTCGACCACTGGCCTGCAAATCATCAGTGTTGATTTAGCTCAGAGAGTGTACAAACGTTACGGGTCCTTTTGGTTACATTTGTGCACTCTGAGTGAGTTACAAATGAATAAATTAACATTGGGGATTTTACTGTGTACCACCTAGTCTGGCACAGTGTTATTCTGGCCTGCGTCCATTGGCCACATCTGTAGTCGGCCTGTCACTGTTACACCAAAAGTGCATCACATCATTATAACACATGCATACGTTTACAATCTGGTTGACATGCTCTGAATCCCGAGCTTGCCGTTCTTTATTTATTTACTTACCGCTGAATTGCTGTATGACATCAGTTGTTATGGAGCAGGACTGAAAGCATGCGGTGAACGATTCGGCGCAGGAACCAACAAACCACCTACAGACATTGTTTTCTACCTGCTGTTGCTGAATGTTCATAGGAATGGCTTCTGCTGGCTGTCACCGGGCCCTCTTTTTTTCCCCCCCTCTCTGTGTGTCAAACTTATCGACTGGCTCTTTCCGCACTCCCCCCCTCAAACTTTGATGTCGGCATTGATTGTTCTGGTCTGCCCCTGAACTCAAAGGTTAGGAGAGTTGAGCTGCACTTCTGGATTGGTTTGACCTTCGCTCTGCACATGCTCAGTGGGCTACCCGGAGCCCAGAGCCAAGCAGGCGCACGGTTAGCCAGGCCCATGAGTGCGTGACAGCCAGACAACGGTGTGATGTCTTCTTCACCCACTGAGGCCGATACGTATATGTGATTGATTTTCCTCCCAGCCTCTCTCCACCGTGTTTCCGCTGCAGTGCACTTAGCAGGGCCGAGTCCAGGCTTGATCAATGCATTGTTTTTCTTTCTCAATCACACTCGAATGAGCGGCAGACACGAAAGGTTACGCAGGCGAGTTTAAGCAGGGGCGGAGGCAGACTTTCTGGAGGCCACCTTGGGGCCCCAACACATGAGTTTGTGTGATTATTATTAGACCATTTTCTGTGCGAGTGGAAAAAGGAGTCTGTGAAAGAGATGTCTAGAAATATTTAGCACATTATGGTTTCCTTGTGAGAACATTTCTAGTGGTTTCATTAGGCATGGGATTTAATTTAACCACATGAATAGATTTGATGTAGAATAATGAAGGAGGGTGCTTAGTGTAGACCGCTGAGGGAATCTGGTCATTTAAATATGTGAGTTATGCATCTCTATAGTCTGTTTGCACAGGTTTGTGTGCAACTGTTCTTGCCAATCCCGGCCAAACTGGAACGTCTATTAGGGCTGGGACTTTAACTGATTAATTTCAATCAATGAATTAGAGACACAATAAAATATGTTTTTGCACCTTTCTCACTGGACGAATCATACTGATGCACGCAATGGGAGAATAAGCCGATCAGAGCCCATTGCTTGGCCCAGTGGATGAGACATTTATATTTAAGGAAACTCACTCATTGATTCACTCGATTAAAAATCGGTACTAATTGAAATAAAATGCTTCTCAGGTCAAATCTTTATGTGATTAATTTCGATTAATTACTTACAATGCCTCAACTTAAGTAGATTAACATTTATATGCCGCTCTCACCACTGCTGTCTTGCTAAAGAATTGCTGCTCACCGTCTGCCCACCGCCCCAGCTACCACCTGTCTACCACATGTACCGGAGATTAGGAGTCCCTGTCGTTGGGAGATGCGCTTTATCAGAGTACCTAAAAAGCAGGCGCATACCACATATCGGCGCATCCCTGAGAGCGTATCGCGGGTTCGAGTCCAGATCCCAATGACCGTTGCTGTGTGTCATTCCCTGTCTCTCTCTCTCTCCCTGTTCCCTGTCTCTCTCCATGTGTCCTAAAGGCAGAAAAGCCAAAAAAATATAAATATTTAAAAACGAAAAGAGTACCTAAAACTAAGCAGATCCAATTAATTGCCAAACCATAATAAATATATTGCTTGTTTTATATTCAATACAAATATTTTATCCATTCATGAGTTGTCCTGACTGTAGCAACATGGAGCACGAGAAAAGCAGTAGTTTGTGCGCTTATGCTTGTGCGTCCTGTCGGTTTTGTGCGTCACAGCCCCGGTCACCTTACCATCTCTGACATTAAATGATAGGTCCTTGACCACTTGACAAGGCCTCACCTTCCCCCCCAAGATAATCTTTAGTGCTGCATGACAGTCCCCGTCTTCTTGCCTGTCTCCAAGGAAGGAAGGAATAGTGTGAGACAGAGATCACATGAGCACGACTCGCCGCTGATTTGTGAGCTACAGCAGTGGTTCCCAAACTTGTTCACGTCAAGGACCCCCAAATTGACACTAATTAGCCCGCCGACCCCCATTTGAAAAGTTATGCCAGGGACCCCCTCAGTTTGATATGCACCCTCAGTTTGATATGCAATAGGCTACGGACCCCCCCCCCCCCATTTAATGGCATTTCTACTGTATCTCTGAGACCCCAATTTGTATCGTAAAATCAATGTTAATTTGACTCTGAGAGTTTACAAATGGTATTTGTACACTCTCTGAGTTACAGACCCATAAGGTTGGTTGGTTCCCAACTATCATTTAGCTGGGGACCCCCTAGAACTACCTCAAGGACCCCTAGGAGTCCCCGGACCCAACTTTGAGAACCACTGAGCTACAGGAGCTATAGAAGAACATCTCAAACACCAAGACAATGTGTAAACTTTAACCATGCCTGCAGATGTTTAGGCAATGATTATGTGTAAACTTTAAGCATGCCTGCAGATGTCTAGACATTGTCTTTACCTAAAAAAACAATATGATGCTGAAGTATAGGATGCAGTCCTGGCTGTCCACCCTGGGGGGGGAGGGGGGGGGGGGCTCTGTATAGTCCCTCTGAATTATCTCCTTGTAATGATGCTGTTAACCCCTACACCCCCAGCACCTAGTCATTAGGAGGGTGATAAGTATCTGTCGTAGTAAGGACTCTCTTAAAGCTGTATGGCTGGAGGCCGTACGGTTTGGGGGCTGGCCGTGCGGGCGGGGAAAGGTTTAATGGGGTGGGGTGGGATTGGGTGTGGAGGACCTTCAGGTTTCAGATGTCCTCCTATGGTGGTTTCTTTCAGGGGTAAATTACAGGTTTTAACTAACTCATGTACAGCATTTATTCCTCCTATGGGCAATTCAATTCAAAGGAGCTTTATTGGCCTGAGAAAACACGTTTGCATTGCCAAAGCCATGTGTCAAAAGTCAAAAGTCAAAATAAAATAACAGTTGGAAAATGGGGAAAGTATATACAGTTGGAGGGGGACAGGGGGTACAGCATTTTGTAAACAGAGCTATGTCACATTGTGTCACTAAATAGCAACAACTTTTGCATTCACATTAGGACAAATGGCAGCATTTTTCCTCAAGACTATTTAAATAGCATACAACCCCCCCCCCCCCCCCCCCCCCCCCAGATTTAAGACGTGTTTAAAGGTAGCAGCTCTGTTTACATGTGCAGTAGGTCTAGCGTTCGTTCTACTTGGCCGACAGACACTCCACCAGCAGGCTGCTTTCCGCCATTGTTGTGCACACACTTGACTCTGGAGATCTTCAACCTCCTTTGACGCACTCAACACCTCTTCAGTACTTTGTTCGTGGAGTGCCATTGGCCAGTCCTTAGAGGGGGGAGAGAGAGAGAGCTGCATGGGCAGCCCCTCTAAAGCTTTACAGCAGTTAGCGTGTTAGCGTTGGGGGGGCTTTACGTGAGTGGCCCTCATTAACCTTCTAGCCTCTTTGTGCTCCGAGTTGGCACAGGGCTGCTCGACTGATAAGCTTCACTAAGGAACCAGTTACTCCGCTATAATCACTTGATTCTAATGACTCTGGTATATAAGCCAACTCTAATCATCGGTGTTACAAATGCCATTTGTGATCTACACAAATACAAGTGCACAGTCTGCACACGCAGACACACACTTAAATGTACACGTCCACATGTGTACACACACTTTCTAGACCCTCTCGAGTCTCGCCCTTATCACATGCCCTACGAAGCACATTTTCAATACATCCCTCCACATAGCATGTGCACGTGCGTGGACTGAGCGCGTGCGCGCGTACACACACACACACTATATTCCCCATGAGCTGTAACAGACCTAAAGCTCTCTGAGGCATTTAGCAGCATGCTAGCAGGTTTCTCCCACACTGCCAGTACTGAGGAAAGTGCTGAAGCATCTAATGCAATTTCAACTCGACAAGGGCTCTCCATGAAATGAACATCACTGGAGTGTACCGCCTATGTTGATGTTGTATTTGTTGTCTCCCTTCCATTTGCGCTAATGCAATGCTCTCTCTCCCCTTCCCTGACCCCACACACTACCCCCCCCCCCCCTTCTCTCTCTCTCTCTCACTCTCTCTCTGTCTCTCTCTCACCACGGTATAGAGGCTGCACTTGCCTCCAGACCTGTCAGAGACAGTGAGTCGTGTCAGCAGAGGGGAGCTAGGAGGAGCAGCCATGGCGGGCTCAGCCTGTGGCTCTGGTACTTCCGGCAACAAGCACCTGGACTTCTAGAAACGCCCCCCCCCCGCTCGGTCACTGGGGGGGGTGGGGGGCGAGCGAGTGAGTATTGTCCTCTTGGACTGACTGACTGACTGCAGCAACCAGGTTGTTTCCCTCACCCGCGTATTGTCGGCCGTAATCACCCTGCCGACGGTTTCCACCTGCCAACTGTCCCATCCAGTGGTTTTTCCCCATTTATACTTGGTCGTACAACGTTGCTGTTCTACGAGCTCGTAGCGCGCGGCGGTCGGGTAGATCATGCCACCTGCTGTGAGCTTGTTGTCCGGCTGCTTGGGACACCGTCGTCGACTCGTCGCACAACAGAGAATAAATTAGGGGCACGAGCAAAATCTCCACGGTACCTCAACTCGTGAGGGAAACACCACTCTGGATCTCTTCTCTTATTTGGGAAATGAGCTCACAGCCAGCTTTGCCCTTATTGTCAGTTTAGACTGGAGATATAGAGCTCTATTTTCAAAATAGTAAAAAAGAAAAAAAGTAAAAAATGAAAATAGAGCCCATATAGCCCTAACCTAAAGCATACTGTTCAAGCTTCCTGCTTTACAAAGAAGATGGCGGGGGGGGGGGGGGGATCATGGTCAGCACTTGGCTTTTCCATACTTAACTTTGTAGCTATCTCTGTCGGCTGTCGGGATGATAAAATAGTGAGGTAGTGTACTTTTAAGTATACTTACCTCGTCAACAACTACCTAAACAATTCACTTCTGGAGTCACTATTTCTGTGCAGAGATCACGTATGCCTCTTCTTACTTTTCAGTGGAATTTCCCTTTAAATGTATGGCAACAAAGAGTTAACCTCACTGAAAGAAATCGTGGAAGAATTGTCCTTTCTTCTTTAATTTTTTTTTTTAAATAAACAATGTATAATCTGTATAAAAATGTGTTATCCCGGAGTCTGTCTGTTGTGACTCCTGCTCAGACTATGTATTTAACGAGAGATGTCGTTAAGAACATATTCTTATGTACAGCACGTTGGCAAAGGGAGGCCTCTTTAAGGAGAACGAGTAGATTAAAAGTGAAAAATGAGGGGGGGGGGGATCGAATTCAATTTAGAAGATAGGACTCCCCTAAACTCGCACATACAAAGAAATAGTTACTTCTGCCTTAACGCTACATTATTGTATATATTTTGGTCAATTATTTCTTTGGATAGATGGTCTTTTCATTAATTAAACAAAATATGGAGAAAAAAAAAAACGTATTTAGTTGTTTCTTTGTTTACTTGGTTGGGGGGGGGGGGGGGGGGGGCTTGGAAACCGAAAGGTTCCCAGTGCCTTGTGTGTGTGTGTGTGTGTGTGTGTGTGTCTGTGTGCGTGCGTGCGTAATTGGGTGAATCCCGGAGTCTGTCTGTCTTGGATAAAGGTACTATATAAATGCACCATTTACTGCGTGTGAAACACTAAAGCAAAGGAAGCACTGCAGAAAGTGTTATGAATCTCTTGATCTCCAGTTTTCAGGTTAGAAATGAGATCAGTCCATCTGACCCCAAGATGACGTCTACTTCCAGTGGGAGGTGAGTAGAAACCAGAGGGTAGTCAGTGGGACCTGGACTTGGACGCTGACTTCACACCTCATCAGGCATGTTTGCTGGATGAGCTGCTCTGCCATGACACAACACAACCCCCCTCCCCCCAAAAAAGTACAAATTAGGTCAAACGTCGGTGACAGAGAAACTAGATAACGTTATGTGAGTAATAAAATATTTGAGTTGTGTTCGTTCTTGTTTTTCACCATTGATGTTGGGCCACAATGTGTTTGCGCTGCTGCATGCGAGGAGTCAGGACTGGCACCGTTGGTAACCATCTGCAACACACGTGTGTGGAAAAGGCAAGTGTATAACCTGACAGCTTCACGCATGGTTGGATTCCTCTTATATGTGGTATATGTCTGTGCAAGAGAGAGAGAGAGAGAGAGATGTCACACACGTAACTGTTACAGGTGAAAAGAGCTGCTGCTGTTGAGATCCAAAATGCAGTTATTCGTGGGTATTGCTGTTGAAGAACTGACAGAATATCTTTGGAGATACATTTTGACACGTGTTTATTATGCTCCTATCCATTTGTCTGTTTGCACTTGTTGTTATAGAGAAATTCTATCTGACTTCACAGGGAAAGTTGTTTGGTGCCAGTCAGTCATGCTTTATGTAATACCATTGGTGCACAGTGCAGTGTGCACACCATATATACAGTATCAGTGTTGGTGGATCATGCACTCTCAGTTCAAGTAAATGGAGGAACTGTTTTTGTTATAATCAAAAGAAATACAATATATGAAAGAAAGGAGATGCAATTATTCCTATGCTCTGCTCTGTTTCAAAATGTGATTTAATTTAATTGACCTCCAACAGTGCAACATGTATTATTATTATTAGAATTAGCTCCGGTGGTCAGCTCACCACCGGAGAGGTGGTCACCTCACCACCGAAAATCCAGACTATGAATAGTCATAGTCTCTTCTCTCTTGAATAGTTTTCATCTAGTTTTAGTCACATTTTAGTCACCTGGAATGTTTTAGTGTTTAGTCTAGTTTTGTCGACACGTGTCACGCTGTGACGTGCAGTGATCTTGTAGATCTGCTATTTTTTGCATGCAACCAAGTGTAAAATGACTTCTTCTCTTGTCCACTAGTCACATCCTATTGTCTAATTTGACGAAATTGTCAATATATTTAGTCTTAGTTTTAGTCAAGAACAAGGACGAACATTTTCTGTCATAGTCGACAAAATCAACACTGCAAATAACATGATTGCAATCAGTATGCAGTATTATTATCATCATATTTTGTTTGACTTTTTCTTACCAGGGACATTATCCAACCCAGCTTGGTCTCCTCCAAGCCACAGTATATGGTGTCTCTTGGATCTTGGGATGCAGTGCTTCTCAACAGCAAGCGTATCTATAGACATATAACGGTAGATGCCTCTTCCGGCTCTGGGGCGGATGCTGTCAAGAGAGGACAAGCCTTTCCCGAGATTCCTTGCAAAGCAATTAAGGCGGAATCTTTCCAAGCTTCCACGTGTGTCACAGAAGGAGAAGTTCGGTAGGCCAAGCAGAGGCACGACTCCCCCTTTCCCAGTGACACTTGCTTTGGCAATGTATACGTGTGTTTCCTCATGCCAGTAAGGCTCCCTTGGATTGAATTGTTATGTCCCGGAAAAGACGCGCTGTGATTGGCCAGTAGTCCCTTCCGCTTGACTTCCGCCCTTCGCTGCTAGGAAGTTCCTAGCTTGGCTGGAGACACGTCCAATGAACTGCAGCGGCCAATGAGGCATCTATTTGTTTGAGCGTATCCACCTGTTTCGACGGGAATGTACTGGGCCACCATGTGTGTGCTTCACTTCCTTCAGCCAGTGTTGCCATGTCGGCTTATTATAAGTGACCTTTGGCTTATTGTTTCTGTAAAGTCGCTTGTAAATATTGGTAGCTGCTGGTTGTGTTTTTTGGGCTTGTTTCTAAAGTGTACAGTAGTTGATTATTTGGGTTTGCTTCCTAATGTTGTTGAAACCAGGGGTTCCCACATGACAACGTCAATTGTCCACGGACATCCATCTGATATTTTGTGCCAGGGACCCCCATACAAGATTTGTGTTGATAAAATGTTTTAAAAAATATTCAAAATATTTTAATTTATTCTCAATATCACATCACAATAACAGATGTACAAGCGCACAACGTGTCGCTGTGAGCTTGTACTGTATATCTGCTATTTTCATTTGTGCTTGTTAGACCTGGCCGGCTTATGGGGCACTGGAAACAGGTCGAGTGAGATAAAGGGTGTTTTTTGTGTCTGTCTGTTCTAAAATTCAAAAGTCTCATCATAACCCATAGCCAGATTGAATGTAGAAATGCTCCTCCTGGGATCTAAGAACATCTTTCAGGCCATCATTCAGCTCGATCCACAGCTAGTTGCGCGTTCAAATCAACACTGGACCAAACAAAGCGAGTGCTAAGTTCTCTGGAACTTTCCTTGACTTGACCTCGTTCCAAACAGGATTCTCACTTATCCCGTGGTATCCCCATGCCGTGTATTATTCAGACTTCCACTAATTGCTGTCTTTCTTGCATTTTAAATCCCCTTTTCGCCATCTGTGTATTGTTCTCTGTAATTATTAATGTTCCTCCTTCCTCTTAGGAAGCTTGTCTGACGTCCCACCACACACTGCTGTGTTCTCCAAACATTATTTCTCCATTTATGCTGTTGCCGGAATTGTAAAAGCAGCGGCCTATCATACGTCCTAGAAAATGGAATTGAGAAAAGAGGAAAAAAAGGAAGGAAATTTCTCTTCAGACACTGATGAGCATCACCTCTGAAGCTGTACTCTTGCTAACTGTTGAGGGGTAGGCAGTGAAGTGCAGCATTGTATTTTTAAGGGCCTGTATAAAGGTTGAATGTTTGGTTTTAGTTCAATGTTTGTTTTAAAAACACCATTGACAATGAAGGGAAAATTAATGTTTGTTTCAAAAACGGCATTAACAATAAAGAGTTAGAATTCCCTCATTGATTATGTAAGATGATAAGAGCGCCCCTCACTTCACACAGGTGTGATGTTAACTGTTTAGGCATGCTGCGTGAATGTTACCTGACTTCACTCACCTGCAAAACACCCCCCCACCCCTCCTTTTAGATTCTCACACTCAAAAACTCTCACTCCCTCTTGCTTTATCTCTCTCTTTCTCTGATACACACACCATCTCAGAATCATACACACAGGCGTGCGCGCACACCGAGAGAAAAGCCCTCTGCGGCGGCAGCAAGAGAAGCTAAATAACTCACTCTGCCACACAATCGGTCCTGTGCCTCTCTGTCGGCACTGAATGCTTTATTCACCCACTTTTTTTCCCACCCCTTTCTTCCCTATTTCCTCCTCCTCTTTGGTACTGTCTCCCCCTAACTTCTTCTTCTTCTTCTTCTTCATAGCATCGTAACTCTACCAAAACAAGGCCAGCCAGCGGTGGTGAATTGCCTGACCTTTCCCATTGTGTGGTGCTAGTGTTGTGCTGTGTGGTCTGTGTGGAGCTGGTGCAGAGCAGACCATGCATCAAGAGAGAGGTTTGTTATTTTGGACACCTTGGTTTGGTGGGAATTGGACATCTTGTGTGTGTAGTTGTGTACGAGAAGACCTTCCACTGGATTGTTGTTCATGTCGGTTGATTTCCAACTTTGCACCAGACAGTGACACATCTATTCCATTATTGAGGAAGTGTGTCCGCTCGCTCAACTGGTTGTATTAGATCGCATTAAACAGGCAAAAGGGAGGGGAGGGGAAAAAAAGCTTTTCTTTTAGACACAATTTTACTGTACAAAATGTTTTATAGTTTTCACAAAATACATTTAGAAAGCTCCATTTTAAATAAAATTAAATTGAAATATTTAAGAGACAGCGACATTTTTTTATCTCAGAAGCATTGCTCAGACGTAAACCCAGTATACGTGTTCATGTTCTACGTACACATTGAAATAAAAACGCTTAACTCAAAAGAGCATGACAGATGATGCTAGAAAAACCCTCCCATGGTCTTTAATTATAAATAATGACTGCAGTCTAACGAACTCGAAGCCAATGTAATAGAACGGAACTTGTTTACAAAATTTTGCAACACAAGACTAATATCCTTAAAAAAAAACATTGTGTACTAGATGAAATACAAAGGCTTTGGTCTGTTTTACAATCAACAATGATTAATTCTGATATGTACTTGTAAACAACTGCCAAACACTTATGTTTAAAACTCTTGTCAAGCAATGTTTAATCATAATTATAGGAATTAAATATTTCTAGTTGCACATTTTTTTTTGACCATAGGACACTATAATACAACTATACCTAAGAGACAAATTGTACCTGACCCTAAAGAAATGTATTTTATGATGCATGAGACATTTATAGAATATTCTTGGGGGATATAAATGAAATCAACTTTTATTGGGAGAAATCCTTCTGGAAGATTTCTATAGGGAAGACAAGTACTTTACAATTTGACATAAACAAACTGGGTTATATCGATAAAGCAGTCTACCATTTACAGGCTACAGGCATTTCTCCTGCCCGTTTTCCACGCGTAGTGTTCTCCATGTTCATCTCTAAAGTCAATCCAGCCACCAAAGCAGGAGTCCAAGCATCGTTCCGCGTCCCACCATGTTTGCACACCTCTTACTTGTTGCCATTGGTCCGTGTCAAATAAGCCTCCTATAGCCCGTGCCTGGTTGGTTGACCTGCCCATGGAGGAGGGAGGGAGTCAGGGCCACAGCCTAAGTGGGTGGATCGAATTTGAACTTCCTCTGCTAATATCCATTATGAAGGGTTGAGACGAATAAATAGTTGGGGTTTATTTTGACTGTTTCAGTCTTCCCTCCAGCTTTTCCTCCTCTTAAATGATATGCAACAGCGTCCAAAGACCATGCAACTGTCTGGTAGAAAGTCTCGATATAAGCAGATTAAAACGATAGTCATGGCATCTCTCAGGTTCTTCTCTCAAATATACGCAAGATCAGCGTGGGTTTCTAGTGGTCCGTCTATCAGTACTTGATCTTGATTTGTCATATTAACATACAAATGGCCATTTACAAACACACCAGAGAAAAAAAGGAAACAATGACTGAAGTTTGAAATAGAAAAAAAAAATGTAAGTTTTTGTTCCATAAAAATGTAACACCGCGCACTTTACAGAGGTCCTTTTTTTCTGTCTTTCCATTGTTGTTCTCTCTCTCTCTCCCAAGTCCTCATGTTGAATGTGCCTAGAACTACACAGGCAGCTCACAGTCCCATCA
Organism: Protomyctophum bolini; assembly: GCF_963924005.1. Taxonomy (NCBI): domain Eukaryota; kingdom Metazoa; phylum Chordata; class Actinopteri; order Myctophiformes; family Myctophidae; genus Protomyctophum; species Protomyctophum bolini. The sequence goes on from NC_137862.1 coordinate 40,129,790, forward strand.
TCGCAAAAAACAAAGCCCAGATGATGTCCCCAAGGCTCTGCCAGAGTGTCTCCTGTCCCCTTCTCTGCTCTGCTGTCTTGTGTATGTGTGAGGAACACTGTCTGTCGGGAGGGAGGAGGGCGGTCATGGAGTGGGCAGTTACAGGGTGAAGTAGCTCTTCTCTCTACTGTAGTCTTGACCAGTACTGAGACATGTCAGGCTCGCCCCCTGGGACTTGGACAGGGACAGACACTCCAGGAGATATGAGTCCTGCACACAGATATAGGAAGGAAAGAAACATCAGTAAAACATCCAATCTGAGAGTCAACAGTACATTCTAAATCAAATGCGTCGTGCGCATGCTGTGCACATTTACTGTGACAGCTTTTGCTATAGTTAGCCTTACAGCATAGTTAAAAGTGTTGCAAATCAGCAGAGGAGCGTACAAGGCGTAATGAGTCACAATGCTCTCCATATGGGTACACAGAAATATATGCCAGCGAGCTCAATAAATTGAGGCTTCGGCAATGGCATTTAAACGGATAGAGGACAAGCGCAAATGAATCAAATTAATTAGCAATTTAGCACAGAGGAAATGCAGCTATGCATGATTAACTCTTCATGAGTATAACCAGTATATATGGCCCTCAGTATAACAGCATTCTAATGGGATGGAACTAAACTATGGGCTGGAGTTGTTGGCTTGACATGATGGCATTGAGCAGAAATGAAATTAGCGTCTTTCGTGCAATTTGAGAAAGAAAATGGAATGGATTGTGATATTGACCCTCAGATATTTAACCAGTTTTTCAAATAGAGGGAATGTGAGCATGGTTATGTAGTACCCCCTAATTACGTGAAAGGTGGCAGATATGTATCTATCTGTAAATCAGAGTGTGCTATTTATTTTTCCTATAATTTTTTCATTAATTATTTCCAACCAAGGTTGCTTCACAGTTCACAACTTTCTGCCTACCTGTTGAGGTGGTACCAGAAGTTGTCATTGATTGGCTGTTCATATGTGCCTGCATATGAGGGGGCGTGTATGTGTCGTAGCTCCGCCCATTCACAGGCGGACTGGTAGGCAGCATGCAGGAATAGGAGGAGGTCTGGCTGGGCTATAATGGACGAGGAGAGAACGTTTCATTAGCCAGGAGGGTGGGAAAATAATTCAGATGATTTACTTAAGTAAGAAGTACCAATGCTGCAATATAGAACTGCTCCGTTACAAGTGAAAGTCCGGAATTCAAAATGTAGCCTACTAAATATTGGCATCAAAATGTACTTCAAGTACCGAAAGTAGGCCTACTCATTATGCAGAATGGCTCATTTCAAAAAGTATAAAAGTATTTTTTAAATAGCTGATCTACAGGGTACACATAATCTTTGATTAGAATTGGACGGAATGATTTAGATCAAGAGTTACCGGTATTCACGTTTTAAGATTTTCGATCTCGTCGGCTAGAATGGGAGGGAACATTTTCGATGACGTCCCACAGGCTGGGAGCGTCTGTTGCACAACATTCGATGTTGCGCAACAGACGCTCCCAGCCTGTGGAGCGATGCGATCGGTTTTGATATCAATAATCTCCGTCCTATTAATCAATCTCCGTCCAGGGCATCACACGTAATTAATTAATAGGACAGAGACCTCCGTCCAGGGCCCTTAAACTGTTAATGTATGTTTCGTAATAATAGTCGATAGCCGAAAGTTTAGGCTACAATATTTGCCTCTGAGATGTAGTGGAGTCGAAGTAAAAGTATTGGAAATTGGAAATACTCAATTAAAGTACACATACCCTCAAAATTGTACTTAAGTGTACAGTACTTAAGTAAATGTACTTGGTGAACAGTTTTTCACACATCAATACAATTGAACACCCTTTACGTCTGTGTGTTGGTTTAAAAACAATATTGAACCAATGGAAAGTATTAAAAGGTGCTTCGGCGATAACCTCCTAACGCCATTGGATTCTCAACTATGCCTATACATAATGAAGTGACAGCCTATAAGATTTAATTTGAAGATTAGCCTATATGCTCCTTGTAGCCTACTTTGCAGATTTTTTTTTAAAACATCTCATTTCATCCCTTCCTAACATCTTAAAAGGAAATATCCGTAGGCTAACAAAGTCACTTTCCTAAAGCTAATACTGAAGGTCACAGGTCAGCACTTACTTGCATAGGTATGTTGTTGCCCATCGTGAAGCTGGGCATTGGGGGCAGCGCACTGTAGGTGTTTGTGAGTGCTGTGTCTGGTCTACCCAGCATTGACCCCGAGGAGAAAGACACTAAGGAAGAGGGAGATAGAAACAGTAACCCATTAAAATCTGCTGAAATCATTGCATTCCACCGGGGCAGGAGACCGTTTGATTATAGCGTTAATTGGTTGCATGCGCAAAGTGACGCCTTTCTTGACAGATTGATAGGCCTGGACAGAAATGTAGCTCTGGTGATTGGCATATATATGGAAGGAGTTTTAGCTCTGCCTCTGCTGTTGTGCCGTGGTGGCGTGATTCGTTAATTAAGCATGAATCAAATGAAAAGGTCTGCTCAATCGACCGTTTGTGTGCATAAGACATCAATAGAGACTTCCATGCTGCATCTTTATGTAACTTGGATGCTCCCAACAAGCTGTGGTGAAATATGCATTTTGATTATTTTACTTAGAACAAAAAAAATAGCAATACCATGTAGAAATATGTAGCCTTAATAGGTAAAAGTCCAGCATTCAACATTTTAATTGAGTAAAAAAATAAGTATTGTAATCAAACAGTATAGACTACCAAACATATAAAAGTACTCATTGTGCAGAATGGCCCATCTTACTGGTTTGCAAGTAACCTATACCTAATGCACAATGTTTTAACGTTTAGCTAATGGTTGCAGGTGGGTCTTATTGTAATGGGTGTGCTATACTTTAATAGCCAATAATCAGTTATTGTACGCTTTATATTATAAATATCATCTGTGTCTGCAAAGTAACTATCTGACAAATCTTGTATAGGTGCTTTAATGCTTTTATCTTATGCATTATTATAAACCTGGGTGATTAGTTTCCCTTTTTTTTTTTTTACTGGCAGGTTTTAATTCACCCGGGTTTAGTGATAGAAAACATCCCAAAACAACAGGGTGTGGTGAGTGGTGGTACAGTAGGTGAGCTGTGGTCTATGTGGGAAGGGAAGGGGCCTACCATAGTCATACATACCCGGCGTGGTGGGCTGTGGAATGGCCTGGTAGACGCTGGTGCTGAAGCTACTGCTGATGGGGATGTGACTGGAGGAGTTGTTGGCCTGACGACGTTGGTTTCGCAGTTTCTCCTCTCGCCTCCATTTCGCTCTTCTGTTTGAGAACCATACCTGCATATACATACTTACGATTAGTTTCCACTGAGAGCCTTTTATTTACACGTAGTCGGCTATAGGCTAGGCTACACCTGCCCGTTGAAGCGGGAGGGAGAATTGGTATAGTTGTAAAGTTTGCAATCAGTCGCACTCACTTGTATTCTTGCTTCAGGCAGATCTATTTTGGCTGCTAGTCTCTCCCGTGCGAAAACATCAGGATAATGAGTTCTTTCAAATTCTGTAAAAAATACAAAATTATTTGTTAAATCACTATATGATTCGGCTATATATGATACATGCCTGTATGCGCATACTAGAGAACTAGCCTATGAGCCTTTCTGAGGCTAGGTTATACAATGGCCTTAAAACGCATATATTTTTCATAGTCCATTCCCACCTTTTTCCAGCGCTTCAATTTGCTCCTGAGTGAAGGACGTGCGATTTCTCTGTAGTTTTCTTTTCAACTGAAGTCGCATTTGTGTCTCATCCGAATCTTCCCCATTTGAGCTGATGGAGTTTGTGTTTTCGCCTGCACCGTCTTGAGGTTGACAGCCATCTGCAAAATGGGGGGGAGGGAGAAACAGCGCCATTAAATTAAAATATCGGATACATTTAATTAGGATAATTAATTGATTGATTCATTAATTGTTCGTGTTCAATTAACCTATCGCAAATTGAATGCACCGCAATGCAACACAATTACTGAGATAAATAACCTACCATGGTTGGTTTAATTAAAAAAATCTAATGTCTCAAGACCATAGAGAATTCCATGCATAAGTTATTCAGATACAATATTGAAAGGGAGGTATTTTGCAGTTGGACTGTTTATAAAATATTGTGGGAAAAACAGCTTCGCTAAGGCTAAAGAGCAGCAGCAGCGCAAACTTATCACTACTCCCAACAATAGCGTATGTTCTCTCAAAAGGCGAAATGTGACAAGAAGATGTGGCGAGCCTCCTTTCAGAGGGCCTATGAAATGTATTAAACCCCCAAACGCTCTAGTCTAGCTCCCCCTTTTAAAGCAGAGCAATGCGTCAATGGCCCGGTCCCATATGGGCGTTGGTAGAGCTATTGAGTTGACCACCAAACTTTTTGAATGGAAAAGAAGACGCTTTTCACAACGATACAATACCGTGGAGGAGTATAGGGAAACCATTAAACTGTGGATGGACACAGCGAGGGACGAGGGCAGTATTGCCATATTGTGTGAGAGAAACAAGCAACCATGGGTCTATGAAAACAAGCCCATAAGAAGCGACCGGGCTATATATATTTGAAAATGTAGCAGATCTACAAGCTTGCAAGTTGCAACCGTCGCATCATTTTCAATAATTAAAAAATAATAATTCTGGAATATATTTTTTTAACATTTTTTCAACACAAATAGTGTCCCTGCATGCCATAACATATTTTCAGATGTGGGTCTGCAGACAAATAGGCCTAATTATTTTTGGGTTCCTTGACATGAAATGAATCAAACAACATTATGAAAAAGCCCAAAATAAGCAACTTCATGTTAGAAACAACAAGCAACCCCGCGGCAACTAGGCCTACCAATATTTACAAGCAAGTTTACGGAAAACAAGCAGAAAGTCGCTTATAATAAGCGGACATGGCAACACTGGAGCAGAGACCATCAGCGAACCCTCCGTGGGCATAATATATAGGAGGGGGGGCAGTGCACTATTGGAGGAGGAGAGAATGACAAAAGGATTCTCTCTCTCTCTCGGCGCGCAGGGCAGGGCAGGGCTATAGTGCTCTGGTCATTGTGTGCACTACGAGGATCCCCATCCAGTCAACAGAGCGCTTTAGAGTCGCAGTGTGTTAACCTCTTATCCACTAGCATCATTAATCACGTCCCCCGGCCAGCTACACGCCACTCAGGATCCACTGTTCTTCAATTGGAAACAAATGAGTGAGGAGAGGAGAGAGCATGCATACATGCAACCCCCTGAACAAGCGAAAATAAGGCCAATCTATTCACTGCGGCCTCCTGGTTGTGAGGTCCGCGGTGTAGTGCATGCCTTCAGTTCTGCAGCTAGAGAGAGAGGGCGAGGCTTATCAGACTAATGTCTGTCCTGTTGTTGTGGTTGGACATCATTATCATCACGGCGAGAAGTTAATGTGAAATTAAGCAGGGGGTGAGCGTTGATAGTCAAAGGAATGGTTCATGCGATCATATTTGACTGCATGCGGTGTTTTGAAATGCAGAAGAGTTTTTTGTATTTCTTTCTTTCAACATTTGTATTTAAACGTAATTAATTATACAAAATATTATATATCTAGATAATTTCCAAGATAGCTAAGAAACATTTGATTAAATAATATTTGACAATTTTCCCTATAGTCCTTTAATGTCGCCAATAATAATATGCAAATTGTTGAGAATACAGCCTGCTATTGCATTGTCAATGCTAGGTTTTAAAAAATTCAGTTATTGCATTTAGGGAAACGGGGGAAAAAATACTAGACTATAAATAATCTGCTGCCAAGTAAAGTTAACCAATGGCATGTATGAACGCTGGCTGCCTGCACGCCATTTCTTTTTTTCTCCACTATGGATAGGCCTATAATCCATAAAAAGGAGAGAATGTGCAGCCTATTATTCGGTCTGCAGACCCACTGACGCTAGGTTGGGATTTGTTTTCTTTATAAAAGCGCTGGGAAATAAACTCATTCTTTAGTATCACGATGTGTCTCAGTCAGTGAGGCGGAAAAGCAGCAAAGAGAGATACCGAACCAATTGCGGCACCTTTCAGCTGCACAGACCGGATCAAAACACTCTTGAGAAACCGCTTAAAACTGAAAGAGAAAGTGAGAGACTAAATCCTATAGACGGGATTTAGTGTGCCATATAGCCGAGGAATACTAGAGAAAGAAAGAGATAAAAGACTCAAATCGGTGGAGTTTTTTTTATTCTTTCCTTTCTCGATAGAGTTGTCTTCTTTGGGGCCATTTATATATGCTTGCTTACTTAGTTGTTGGCGGATGGAAAACATATTGTTCCTCCCTTGAGACTATAGTGGACTCGACTAAATGCTAATTTAATTAAAAATGTGCTAATTTAATTAAAAACAAAACAGGCAAATTGTAACTTATATATAGTTACATATAGTCTAATAGGCTAATAATCATTAATTTAATAATAACAACAAATCCATATATAGTGTTTATTATGATTATTATATTTAATTACAAAACGATAGTAATGTTTAATAATTGAAATTGTCTAATGGAGATTACACCTATTAAGTGATTGCAAAATTATAGTAAATATTTTATTATCATAATAATAATATTAACATGACCCTGTCCGCTTCACTGCTTGCTAATAACAACAGCTCCACGTGTCATCAAACAAATGCAAAGCCATTATTGTCATGTGAATTGCAGGCAGCGCTCCCCCCCCCCCCCCCCCCCCTGACAAAAATATGGTCTAATGCTTCCTTCCTTATAATGCTTGTTTAATGAAAGGCTATCAGTGGCACAGCAACGCCACACATACAGGTGGAGTTCTTAAACCAACTCAGCTTATTTGGTCAGTATACACAGTAAAATCCTCAGTGTCAATTTATCCATCATTAACTCCCGACAGTGTAGCCAAATTGACCTTATAAGCGCCCATTTGGTTGCCAGATAAGGTGTCTCATGCATGGTGTATAGGCCTATAACATAGCAGCTCCGCCATGCATCTCTCCACACTCCTGAATGTTGTCACAATGAGAGACAAAGCTTTCGCTAATGAGCAATTACACATACTGTTCCCATAGCCAATCATGGCGTGTGAAGGGGAAAAAAAACTTTCCTTTGTACTAATAATCCCGCACACCGTTCGTTCAGCACCATTCCATTCCCCCAGCATGCATGGAGGAGAGCAACAAGGACTATGCGGGCTATTGCATGGACAACCTCTGCCTGAAAGGACAAGCCGTTGTCACGCACATCCCTGTCTGGGACAGAGGAGGTATTCAGAGTGCACATGCATCATCATGGCCTATATATATATATATGGCAGCCATCCTCTAATCGACTATAGTCTTAATTGGGGATTTTGTCCAGCTAGGCCATCAAAGCGTGCCAATACAACACATTCCTGTAAAAAAAGAAGAAAAAAATGCAGTGCACCATGTTGCACCAGAAGCTATATTCAACACACCACCAGAAATTAATCCAGCCGCATATAGCCTATACATCTGTTTTGCTGTATAGGATAAATATGCATGCTGTGATTGTATATGTTTTAATTGTTTTTTTGTTTGTTTTTTACACACCTGACTTGATCTGTCAGAGATCTATATCATTACATTAAGTCTGAGAAAATAATAAATAAGGTTGCAATAATACATAATATAAAATCCATAATAAATAAAATCCAGGGTGCGCATTATTGTTGCTCCCAGGCAGCTGCATGCAGCATTGCATTATATAGTTCTATAGCATGTGATAACTGATAATGAGGCTCACCTTGGTTGGGCTGCCCTGGCACCGATGTCCCGGGGTACCAGCCGGGGCGGGTCCCCCAAGTTCCTGTCTGACCGTTGAGCATTCTCAGCTTGTCATACATGCCATCTGCGCCCATCTGTTGCTTTTCACTAGCCAGGTTGCGGAGGACTCTGTTTATCGATGACACCTGAATGACAAACGAAATGATAAGAATGGAATTAGATTAATTTGTCATGCTGTACAGCACACACTAAGTGTGTATAGGTATGCAACCTTTCAGTGACACAGACATCCATGTGATGTGTTATGTATGCACAGGTGCACATGCACATGCATGCACACATAGACACAAATGCACCGTGAGTGAGGAGTTGCATGAGAAACACACAAGCTCCCCGACTCCCGAGGCTATATGTTATAACTTGTGTTTGGATGGTGCACATATGCCACAGTGGGTGCATGTAGGCTACAACTCCACACTATATCCAATGCAGTGGATGTAATAAGACTGAATGGTTGGTTGCCCATCATCTTTTCCTCCACCGCATGAGAAAAAGTCATTTCATGTGTAAAATTAAATCATGCACGGCAACTTACGGACAGTGTGGTACAACTTACACTTACACTGGGTATGTTGTCGTTGGTGCAGACCCCCTCCGACAGGAGCCTGTCACGGATCTCCCACGCGAAGATAGACGGGCACTCCCGCTTGTACTGAGCGATTTTCCCGACCACCTCTGGAGTGGCCACCCTCGGCTTGCTGCCGCCTATCGCCCTCGGTCTTATTGAGCCAGTTTCATAGTATCTGCCGAGGATTTTGCTCACGCAGCCATTGGACACCTGGATAGAAAACAAACGACACAATTCACATACATTATTTAGGACTATTTGCGAAAAATGTGAGATAGCTCAAACAATTATAAGCTTACGTTTTCATTGTCCAGCACTTGGACTTTTGCATCATCATGGGTCTATAAACACAGAAAATATGCCTTGAATGGTATATTAGGCCAAAAGTTGTATATCAGATCGATATACTAAAAATATATACTTTTATATAAAAATGGAAAGTGGAATTGTCTGCTATAAATAAATATGTTGGCTTTCCAAAGGCGATCAGCATTATCCTTATGGAGCATATGCTATTAATAAAAAAACAATAACATGGCATAATTGAATAATATGAGTTTAAATAACCATCTTTCAAGTGAAACTAGTATTGATTAATTAAATCGTATAGCCTATATATCCGCGGTAAAATAAATTGGTCTCACCTGCAGAATCCTGGAGATATCACACGGCCGCGCTCCACTATGAGCCAGCTCCACTATCTTCTGCCTTGTGGAGTCTGGTAATGGTCTACCGTTTACAAACACTCCTCCAAGCTGGTTCACACCACTATGGCCTGGGTGAATGAACACAGAACCACACATTACATTACAGAGTCTACAAACCACCATAGAGCAAATTATGTTTCTTGTAACGGTGAATCAAATGGCATTAAAGCTTTCGACACAAACGAGTTTAATTAGAGGAATTCATTGTCTATATATAGGTTGAAATGACAAAACATGTAGTGATCCAATTATCTAACATTGTTAGTCTCGTTCGGAGCACCCCAACTCAACATAATAATTGCAGTAATTTAATAACGCATGCAGAACAGCGTCGGCTATTATCGCGTTTCAGCAGCTTCAAATTACCGTATAACTGGACCAAAACATATAGGCTATAATAACTAATGAAATCAACTATACAAATCGCACAAAACTTGTCTTATATATTTCAGTCGCGAGAAAATGCTTCAAACCTCAACAAAACTACAAAGCTTCAGCTTTTAAAACATACCGTTTAGCCCTTCACACATTTGCGCATAATAACCAGGACAGTGTGTAAACTATCCTAAAATAGGAATCACGCGTCATCAAGACAGGTGCATTTAAAAAAAAAAAAAAAAAAAAAAAAAAAGATGCTCTGTAGAGAGCTATTGTCTTAATAATATAACATTTTTGAACGAGTCTGTATAAAGTAAATCGTATTTATAAAGTCGTCTCTGTTCTGTTCTATTATATATAGGCTATATATCTCAGCCTGCAAACCTGAATAAGCCAAAAGGGAGAGCCGACTCCCCGCAGAGTGGCCGAGCCGCGCTCCGTGCCTCCGCTATGCCTGCTTCCCCCGCGCTGCCGCCCGGCGCATTGACTGACTCCGGGAGCAGAGGCTCCTTAGCCATAAATAAGCTCCAAATATAGAAGAGGGGGTAAAATATGATGAGCCCTGCCTGACATTTGTCTTTAAAATAAAGCTAGCTGCACGTCAAAGTTTGAGCTTAATTTCTGGAAATAGGCGGAAGTCGCCTCGGATCATGCATGGGAGGCTAATTGAAAAGATCAGTTGGAGCACTTGTGGCAGGCATGTCACTTTATGACACCGCTCCGCTTTTGAAAATCGCATCGTCACGACAAATAGTAGCATGATAAAACGACCCTTTCTGTCCGCATTTGGATATCACTCAGACAAAATTGGACGCTACTCGTTTACCCTTCGAGCGGTAGACTTCGTTTTGAGGTGGCCAGGGGGGCTACGCGCGGTCACAGAAGCGAGGGCGCGCCCGGATTCTTAACATATTAAACCTGACATGCCCGTCCCCCCCACCCCCCTCTCTCGTTTGTATTTGACAACAATGCTCACAGCCACTATAAATCCTGTTGTGTGCAATCGCTATGCTGTCTGTGCCATGGGAATATGTTTTAGACTTATGCTTTATACAGGGGTTATTATAGGCCTATACTTAATCATGTATTTATAAATAAACAGTTAGGCCTGTCACTGTGCTCGGAAACCGTATAGTTGTTTTGAGCGAAACATAAATCTGTTAAACAGAATTACGCATCTCTTTGGCCACTATGTGTAATAATCCTCCAACGTGGATCTGATTAATAGCAAATCCATTATCATCCCTTGCTTTCGGTCTTTGGTAATTCCAGGATTAAGTGGAATTAATAGACTTCTTACACCGAAATTGGCCTATACCCGCATTAAGCAGTCATGCTTTGTGGGTTTTTCCATGGCTGCTTCATCACCTCTGATTTATAACTGTCATATAAATCCACTGGATCGATAAAGCCGTCAGATAAGGACGTCACATTAAATAGCAAACTCTCCTAAGGTTAAGTCTTAATCATGGCACACAATTCCCCAAAGTGCTCATGAGTCGATCTCGCCCGCTGGCGCTGATTATGCGCCTTGTATTCTATTGCAAGTCGACTAATAGGAAAACATATGGTGTCAATTTGGACGCTCCCCACCATATACACCCAGGAGTTATTAGCACAAAAGCCACCGGGGCCGTGCGCGACCTTTAGACAACCCAAAGGGCCGGGCCGGGCCCAATGATATCTCCTCGACAATTCGCATGCAGACAGACATCACACGCCAAAGCCAGGAGAGCATCCCATTAACATCAATCCGCAGCAAAGCAGGAGCAGAGGGTGTTGTTCGCAGCTTTGATAAGGCCTCATCATCATCTCAATAAAAGACAACTGGGCAGGCAAACGTTCTCTGTGATTGCGTAATCAAAGCATAGTGCGCTATATAGCCTGGTGAAAGGATGGATGCGCACAATTAAGTCCGCCTGCTGTCCAAAATATTGTTGCGTATTTGTCGGGTGAATAAAATATCCATTAATATATATATATATATATATATATATATATATATATATATATATATATATATATATATATATATATATATATAAACAGTCATAACTTGTCATATGGGTTTTAAACAGTATAGGCTATAAATACTTCATTTCGCACAGGTTACAGCACAGACACGTCATCAAGGTGAGGAGAATTATATAAGAGGAAATCATTCCACACACCTTCATCACAGATGTCATACACCTCTTGTCCAGCAGCAAGAGAGAAAATGTTTCATGTTTAACTTTTTTGCTTTAATACGCCAACAAGACATTAGAAAACTCAGGGCTATATACTTTAATTAAACATATGAGGCCTATATGAAAATGAAACCGCTTCAACGGTATATGTTTTCTCCCTTAAGGCACCCACGACAATGTGGTTCTTATTCAGTCATATATAGTGTGGCCTACTGTGTATGAGTATCTTCCTTTTAGTTCCTGCTATGTCTTCCCACGAAGAATATGGGCTAATCTACATAAGACATTATTGCTATTCCTCATGTTTCATGCAAGGCCCTTCTCTATGCAGCTAATCTTGTATGCAGCCTGGCAGTCAGCTCTAACGCTAATGCATACGGCTGTGCAATTATTTAATACCAACTCAAGCAGAAACAAAAATCTCCCTTTCAACCCAGCCCCCTCTATTCTCTCTCTCTCTCTCTCTCTCTCTCTCTCTCTCTCTCTCTCTCTCTCTCTCTCTCTCTCTCTCTCTCTCTCTCTCTCTCTCTCTCTCTCTCTCTCTCTCTCTCTCTCTCTCTCTCTCTCTCTCTCTCTCTCAAACAAGACACATGATTAACTTGTTCAATAATAACTAGCCTACATACAACCTACAACAGCAATGAAACGGCCATCAAACAACTGAGGAAATGTGATATAATCGCCTTCTCAGAGTGATGTAAATACACAAATTTTTTCAAGAGAAAAAAACAATCTATCGCATAGATTATTAGATTATTGTGCTATACTATTCATAATGTCAGTGGGTGTTGGTTTCATGCAATTTTAGAATGTGCGGTTGTTATCAAACATTTAAAAGTGAAATATCATGTAAAACAACTTACTGTTCTGCATCATTGAGGCAACGCCAGACTCCCACGCGGCTTGGTTGTGGTATTCTATAAGCATCACAAGGAAATAACAAAGTGGTTAGCAAAAAATAATAAACCTATAATAGCTACAGTATAACGTTGTTGTTGTTGTTGTTTTTGTTTTGTTCTGTTGTTTTTTTGTATTATTTGCAACATTGACAAATAATTCTCATCTCCTTTCATTTAATTTCCGGATAGTCTGGTGTTTATATTGCCTTTAGAAAAAAAATCAATTTCACACAAGAGTTATATCCTATAGTGTGTATGCATTTTAATATATTAAACTTGCCTGTAAACAGAGTTGACTGTCCACTTAAAACAATTTTGTCAATCATCTGCCGTTTTCACTACTTAATGTCTCCCTAGGACAAAGCAAAACAATATATTAGTACAGCCACAGCTATACTGACGTCTGCGCCCTACATTTAGAATTGTATTAAATGTTGCTGCCAAATTAGTAAATTAAAATTGACATGACATGGGAGAACTATTTTTATCTTGGTTATAAGGGAGGGCTGCTTCCGGAAACCAAAACAAAACCTATAAGGCCTATTCTATTGCTTTTTCGCCATTTCCTACGTTTCTCTCTCCTATATCATAAAAAGCCTTCAGCACAGCGACAGACCAATTAATATTTCTAGCAAGAGGTTTATGATTTTCTTTTCTTACCCATTACCCTCCTCTTGTGGACCCTATCGTCTAAAGTGTACAGTGACACACGCTGTCTAGCTCGCCTCAGTGCTCTGCAAAAGTCCTAAAGCGGGAGGGGGTAGAAAGCTGGTGTACAAAGCCTGCTGGACTCCAACAATACACCCCTTTCTGTCCTCCATCCATACCCCCAAACCCGGGGCGAATACTCGGCCCTCCGCGACTAGCAACACAGCTTCCCACTAAACGAACCAACAAGTTCAGAATACAAAGAGAGCCGAAGGCATGCACCCACCCACCCCAAACCCCCTCCGGGAACATACACACACCTCAGTGTCACCACCACAGACGACCGTGACCTCGGTCGGCGCTACTGTTGTGCGTGTGAATGTGTTTTTTTTGTTTTTGTTTGGCAGTGTTTTTTTTTTCCAGGAGAAATGAAAAAGTAATTTCTTCTCGTTATAAATATTTGGTAGTTTATATATTGTGTTTGCTGGTTGCGGGGTTGTTAGGCGGTTTTAAAAGACACAACAGCCCAGTAGGGCGCTCAATTGGAAAAGACAAACGCAATAAAGAAAGCTATTGAATGGGGACAGCTAAAAAGGGGGCCAGGGCCAGGGAAGGAACCACCAAGCACCGTCTGAAGTTTCATTTTCTCCCTCTCTACCAAAGTAGTAGGCTAGTGTTGTGTGCAGTGCCGGGTAGCGGTACTGGCTGGCTATAGTCTGCATGTAGACAGAGCCATTTTGCTATCACATTGCATTTGAAGGCCTTGCTTTACTAATAAAGGCGCTATACGGCATTCAGTCATTAATCAAAATCAGATTCCTTCACACTGGCCCATGCACCACCAATGGTATGGTAATTGCCCACGTTATAAGTTATTTAGCATAGTCCTATACGACTATAGTTCATCCTATATGATTCCTAATGAATCAATTTATTTGTGTTTATATGCCAAACACAACATACTTCAACACGACATCCGTTATCTTAGCGCCATAGAGTTATATATAGGTTAGCTGCACATCTTCTTTTCAGAAAGGGGAGTCGGCGGTTTACAGCTTTTAGTGTAGGATATTATAGGGCCCTGAAGTTAATCATTTATTTAAAGTCAAAAGCTCAAACGTTGCCTGTTGTTTAGGTCTAATCTGCATCTCTTTTCCTTTAGTAATCCGACAAAACAATGCCTTCTTAATTCAACATGTTTATTCTGATCCCACGTTCATAACATTCAAATGCATAATTGGTTTTCTCATAGGGAATATTTGATAGTTTTTATACATTTTCTCCTTTTTAATATATTACAGATAACTAAGTATGCCACGTAGACAAGTATTTAAAACAAACACTAAATATCATATAATTTGTATCCTATTATATAATTTGATTTGCATATTTTTTGTAGACTATATAATTGTCTTAACTGTGCGTGCATGCTATATTTACACTTTTTCACAGTTTCACAAAATAAGCCTATTATATTTCTGACAAAATAAGCGACTAGAAATGCAGCAATAAACTATATGCATATTATGTATATGTAATAACACTGGGATGTATGAATCATATAGTGTCCAATGTTATGTTGCTTTTCTCATATCTTAGTCTATAGCCTATTCTGCACTTTAATAGCCTATATTCGCTTATATAATGTCCCTATGAAATATTATTAAAAGAATGCAGGAAACACATAATTCAGTTTTCTTTGACACACATAAAGCTAGAAGGGTCTCCCCCGAGTGAGTCTTTTTTTTTTATTTTTTTTTAGAAGGCGCATGGGTGACTCGCCTGCATGAATCAAGCTGACACCTTTCCTCAACGGGTCAGTGCGCCCCATTCTCCACGATGATCACTGTCCCTGGCCTAACGTGACTTTTTACTCTTTGCTGTCATAAATAAAGCGGTAAGCTAGCTATAGCCTATCCGTAGGCCTAAACACAACAACAAAAACCGAGCACATAAAATAGACAGCTAAGTTAAAGGCTATAGTTCGCACGTCCGAGAGAAAATAGCCTGCAAACTCCAACAGACAACAGTTTTATATAGGCTATACACACAACCTCTACACACCTGTGCTTGAACCCCCGAGTCAATGTATAATAATAATAATAATAATAATAATAATAATAATAATAATAATAATAATAATAATAATAATAATAATAATAATAATAATAATAATAAATAATGTTAAGTGTGATTTGTGTAATTTTATTTTATTTTAATAATTATGCCCTACATTTATAGCTGTTTTTAGCTGTAGCTATCAATTTTTTTATGTTAGTTCAAGGATCTCACCTTTTTGGGGCATCCTGCGTCGCTGTCAAAGTCCTTGGCAAATAGCCTATAGTTTTCCACCCCCAGGAAAGACCAAAAATGTGTATCGGTCTCTTGCAAAACTTTCGTGGAGGAAAAATAGTTTCCAGTGGTGTGGTGTTTCGGTCAGCGGAGACGGAAGGGATATCCCTGCGAAGGAGACAGAGATTGACAGTGAACTCAGATGTCAGGAGCACGGAGTTAGCGAGAATGTGCGCTCGCGTGTGAGTGAGCGAGCGAGCGAGCGAATGAGAGAGGGAGAAAGAAACAGAGGGAGGGAGGGAGGGAGGGAGGGAGAGAGAGAGTGGTAGAACTAGAAGGAGGAGGGTGGGGGTAAAAGAGAATGAACACACCTATGCTGCTGATGGGTGATGGAACAAGTGTATTAATGTATGTGTTCCTGGTCTGTTCTGTGCCTCGCCTCGCCTCCCTCCACCGCTCTTCACTGGCCCATTAGCGCGACCCGACCTCTGTCATCATCCCCCATAGAGAGAGAGAGAGAGAGAGAGAGAGAGAGAGAGAGAGAGAGAGAGAGAGAGAGAGAGAGAGAGAGTGTCTTCCCAGCCCACTAATCAGCCCACGCATGCAAATACCCTTCGCTCAGTCGCTGAATATTGTCCTATGCAAAGCAACTGCCTCGGAAATGCCCATTGGATGGAAAAGCTCTATTCTTCCAGGCTGAATTCATTGGGTCCGCGCTGGGAATCTCATGCAGGCATGCTCCAACCTGAGGGAGACCACGAAGCTATAGGGAAATGCGCTATAGTAAACCGTGATAAATTGTATAGCCTATAATAGGCTAGGCTATTTGTTTGATCAGGGTCTCCGTGGACAGTATAGTGCTGCAGCTCATGCTTCTTATTTCTTGTGTTGTCTGTTTGAAACTTTTAATATTTTCCTTTCCTTTATTTTTTATTTATTTTTGTCTGACTCAGTGCCTGCAGTGGACTGTGGAGATGAAAAAAAAGTCCTTGTTGTTATAGACTATATCTATTACCGTCTTTCATCAAGTGCACTTGAAATTCGCATGGCTCAAACTCACAAACTCACTAACAGTAATCCAAACGTTTACCACGTGCCTTTGTTGACTCTTTTCGTCCACCACCTTCGCTGAATAGGCTTACCCCTCCTGTCAACAAACAGCAAACACCGGCGGCGTGCGTAAAGAACGCGCGCGTTTAGACAAGCTCTGGTGCATTTTATGGACACACATTTGCGACGCGCGCGCGGGCAGCGTCACTCCTATGACCTGACAGCAAATAGCACGTGTAAATAAAGGCTAAAGTAAAGCAAATGACTGTGTAGCCATGACCACACGCTCCCAAACTTGAGCTAGTTGAATGGCTGGCTATTAATGCACACCTCAACGCACCCGAAAGCAACCCCTCTGTGTCACCGTGTTTGACCACACACACACACACACACACACACACACACACACACACACACACATACACACACACACACACGCGCGCGCGCGGGCTAGCGTGCACCAGTCTTCAGTGCCGTGAATCCCCGCCGCTTATTTCAAAGAAATAGAACCGGTGCAAAGGAATACTGGCTGTATGGATGTTGTGGAGCCAAACCAAAGCCGAAAAAAGATGCGCGTGAAAGGCCTAGACTTAAGAAAGGGAGATACATGGGAATTGGGAAGGAAGGGGGAAGGGGAGGTGAAGAAGGGTCTTATTATTTATTTATTTTCGGGAGTGGGGGGCATGAAATGAAGTCATGGAGGCCTACACTTGACTTCCTTTGACATGTGAAAAAGTAGGAGAAGTCAGGGCTCATCAATAAAGCACTTCGGAGGTGAAAGAGGGCTCCCTAACAACCATCGCATTCCTGACTATGGGTTCAATGAGTAGACAAACGACGCTGCCATGAGAGAGAGGGGGGGGGGGGGGGGGGGGGGACTGCGGAGGCCTGAATGGGGCCCTCGGTGGGCGCGCCAGATAATGAGCCGAGAGGGACCAGCTCAAACTGTCACCCAGGGTCCCGTGGTGAGGAACAACACTCTGGGCCAATACTTTCCATCAAACAACCCGTAAACTAAACGAAGCACATTCATCTGTTTCTCCTTCTATATGCGTTGGTTCTACTCATTTAGACTGGTGGTGGCCTTGAGTAGACTCACATAATAATCGTTGCATGCAGTTTATAAACTAGACTGTGCGGCCCAGATGACCATTTAAAACAAAATTTGTTTTATATAGAGGCCACCATGAGTTTTATAGGCTTACAGGCCTATACTCTATATTTAGGCCTATACCAACATTATACATAGAACGGTTAGAACCTATAGACTTTAAATTTAGCCTATATCCAAATGTCAGATTTGCTGCAGGTTTTGTTTATGGAAAGCTACACGCTACATGTTTGCTTGAGACCTGCTACTTACAGAATAGTTATTCAAAACAGACACGTAGCTTAACTGTATATAGAGCAATTATAGGCCTATAGCTACCACGTAAAATGTTAAAGATAACAGGATTTTATACTAAAACTCACCAGGGCATATAAAGTTAAACACACGCCCCCTCCCTGCAGTCCCTATACACCAATTACACTAGCCAGCACTTTGTGGTGCAAATGTTTTGCCATTAGCTTGCTACAGTGTGCAGCTGACAAAAATGCTCACCACATGCACTGACCCGCTCCACTGAAAGACAGATTCCCGGATGAGTCAAGTAGTTTTCTTTGGAAACAATATACTTCCCATCAGATTATTGATTTCTTTAGTTAAGCTGCAAATCCGCTCCGGAGAGCTAATTCTTCGTCTCCATTCTCAAGAGATATATGTTTTTCCTCCAGTTTCTCTTCCGTAAACCTGCTCCCTGCAAGTATCAATTGAATTTAGACACTTGGTGAAATACACTGACAGTTTATTTCTTTGCTTATAAATTAAAGCCCAATTGTACAGTTCAGATAAGTGTCTGCAAACGGATAGACTGATGATGCAGAAAAGCAATTAGCCCAATTCGGATTAGCAGCCACTAATGTCCTGGGCCCTGAAAAGGAACCTTAATCTTGTCGCTATTTTCCCCTGAGGCAATGTGGTCTTTGTAGGCTACCCCTCTAAAAACTTTTAAACAGAAAGAAAGGGGGGAAAAATCATAATGGGAGGGAGTTGTGGGCAGAGCGCGATGACGTCATTTTTAGACTGAGAAAGGGAGGTCTATTAGAAAACATAAACAAAGAGTTGGGGGTCCATCATGGATCTGTCGTGAAAAGACGACCCAGTCAACCAATGAGAGAGGACGTGGAAACGAATGTAATATTGTCTCAATATGTGAGTGCACTATAAAAGCCCGAGTGTAACTCTGAGAGTAACTATAGGATATAGGCCACGACGACAAGCCTAACCAAATTGACTCGAAAGGGACCATTTGGTTGTATTTGGATTTAGGAGTTATATAGTCCTTAAATTATGAATTTCAAATGGATGAAAAATAAAGTGTAGTGTAGTTCGGGATATACATGCCATGCATGCATGCCTTGTTGTCACCATAGCTATAAGTGGAACGGTTTGTTTTGCAAGAGACACTAGAATAGATCATACGTTGAATAAATGCTGCATTGCAGATAAGACTTGTGATTTCCCGGACATCACTTCACCTGCAGCAGTTGATGCTGGCGCTGCGGATTCAAATGAAGACGAGTCTGACCTATATAAAGTTTATAGGCCTAGTTTTAGGAAGATTGTTTTTTTATCAGAATTAAAATATTACTATAATCTGATAAATGTATTATTATTACCCTTATTATTAATATTATTATTATTATTGCCGTTTGTCAGTAGTCATATACAGTCATGTATTATTCATGCTGTATGCCTTTTGAATGGCCAATGGCCTGGCCGATGTCATTAGCCAGCCTATAGAAGATATTTTTAAAGTGTAACAACAAAAACACATCACATTATAAGCTATATTGCTTGGATCAAACCAGAGGTTATAATAGTGTGGTTACCACGTTCTTTATACTGTAATTCCATTTCCAATACAAATCGGTATATATATCATTGTGCAATATAGTGGCCATCATGTCTAAAATGCACCATCACGAAAATACATGTATTGTCAACTTTTTTTTTAAATCAGTACAAATGTGAGCCATGCATGCATGATGCATGTGCTAATGAAAATAGCTATAGTAATTATTCCTGTTAGCTGTTTGTTTAGATTGCTCGTTCGTATTTGTGTATTTGTCAGAGCAGAGAGCATGGTGGTCCTTGATTGATGGAAGCATGAACATTAAGGGTTGCTATAAGGCCTACGTCCCACCTGCCTTTGCTATGCAGCTCCTGCAAAGACATGGGTCAATAGTTCCATGCAGATAGTAGGCCTAATCGTGTCACAGGAGAGAAAACATGGACACAACAAACACCTGCCTATACCTGGACCTCCCGCAAGAAAATAAGTACAAATACTCCTGTAATCTCTGAGACAGGTCCTTAAAAAAACACCTTTGCATGTTAAACTCGGGATTTAGCCTAAAACCACCAAAAATGCTTCTTTTGAGGTTCTTATCTCCATCACGTGACAAATAGTTCTGCTTTTAACTAAGTGTTTTTGATCTTTCATGAGGCTATATCTGCTCTGTTATCATGCATCATGTTATAACAGCTAACAGGATATGTTATAGCCTACTTTTCATGCAGGTAAAATGATGGCCTATAAGTCGCAACCTTATTCCACGACCTGTTATAAGTCAACATGGCTATTTCCACAATCCATATATTTATGGTTTTGGGCCAATAAAGCAGCTTATAGGCTAGTCTATAATAGTCCGAATTGGATGCATGCATGCATGCATATGAATTCAATTTACTGTCCACACGTTTAGATCAGTGTGCGCGTAAAGCTCATAATAGCCACTCTTTAAGAAGCATCATTGCTCAGTGACGATCGCTAATTACACGCTATGTGAGTCTTTGATAGATGACAACATAAATAAGTCACTTTCTTATACCACCATGTTCGACATGGATATTTAGACATGCACCTATAGCGTGGATCCAACTAATTTATATTTTAACCCAAATTTCCTAAAACATTTGGCCTGCCCATTTCCCCACATTAAATTAATAAATGTTAGTGCCACAGCGCCATCGCTTGTAATTCTATGATAGGCTTAGCCTATACCCTTCGAAAGTGAAAAGCAAACAAATTCGGAGCGGTCTCCCAAATGCGCCGTGAAGCTATTCGTGAACGCAATGCATTTAGGTTGGCACTATTTTTTAAATATTTTTGAAATAATAAACGTTCAAACTCACCAGAGCAGCAGAGCAGACCCTGACCGCTATATCCTCTGTGTAAATATTTGGTTTGTTCCTTCACGCTTCATGAGATATCTTATAGTATATCAAAAACCACACAAACTTATAATAGGTCCCGCTTTATACCATCCGTTGAGGAGTTGAAGTGTCAATGAGACTGAGTGGAAAAAAGCTGCATCGCTGACCAACTTTCCCTGAGCATCGACAGCCTCAGCTTGGCAGTGATTGGCCAGACTACAGCGACGGTCCCACGTCACCTTCCTTCCTTCAGCAGGACAGACAGAGCATGGCGGGTCCATGTGGTCCGCAAGCCTCCTCACGACCTCACCGGCCCGTATTGGCCACAACATCTTAATCACATGTATGCAATAACAACCTATTTTTATTGGTGTCATGACATTTTCAGTATAGCCTATTAATTTATTAAAAGTTTTGTTTGTAAATATACGGAGCACTATAGTCTCATTGTGAACAGTGCAGCGTTGCATAGCTACTATAAATATGAACAGAGGAAGACAGTCCTTCATATAACAAATGGAATCACGAAGGCTATAGTTTTCGTATAGATTCACAAGCAAGTGCAACCACAACATTGGGCCTTTAACTTATCAATTGGCCCATATCAAAGGGGAATGCATTTTATTTGAGCAGTAGGCCTACAATTAATGTGTCTGCATATTAATATACGCCAATAGGCTGGCTTGGCCTTTAAGGATACAGCATATTCCCAATAATATTCTAACTATATAATTATACAATATAGGCCACCAATGACATTCCAAAATCACCTGAAAGAAAAGCTCAAAAGTCTCGTGAGGTCAAACTGAGAAGCAGGATGGGGCATCACAGGACACAAGTGGTGGAATCGACCTTAATACACGAGCAAAATTGCAAACATAATACGCAGTATTTATTATTTTAATCATTTATTTATTTACTTTATTTTTTTGTATTAATGTTTTTGTTTGTTTGTTTGTTTGTTTTTGTATTCATTAACAGGAGCGTGCTCATTAATTGTGCAACAAGTGTAGACAGAATGGGAACAACCACAATGAAAATAAGACTATCACGGAAAACATATTATGTTTGTGACCTTATCTAACCCTCTGAATGTCCAATTCATGGAACATTTAAGATTGGATTATATAATGCCCCAAACGTGTTATTTGTGTAGTCTCCGATTATTATTATTATATGTTTCACCTGTAGGAAAAAGTCCTACACTACAACACCGTTTTTTATTTATGTTGTAGCCCGTATACTAGCCCTATAAAGTTGTCATCCGTAACTCGTAATGGGCCTTCGGTTTCCCTTTTACCAAGGCAGGCTAAAAGCCTCACAAATCCCATTTCACAACCTTTTGATGTTTGTGTCAATTTGAACAAGACATGTGAGCAAATGGACAACCGCTCCGCCGCTGGTCTCCCAGGAAGAGAAGCGGGGCGGCGCAGGTACGGGGCAGTCAGAACTGGCTTGTGTTTGGAACCATTATTTGGAGTAACAACCATTAAGGGGCCTTGATACTGTGCAACGCAGCAGGGTTCTCGACATCCGCGCTGGAAACGGCACGGCTCGGGTCCGCCGCTTATCAGGCTGTCAATAAAACGAGATGGGATACGGCGGCTGTGACCAGGTGCTCCCTTTCCCCTTCCCACACAGACACGCTCTTCAGAACCCGATCAGGCGGAAACGCAAATCTGTCCAGCCGGTTTTCCCTCTACCGTCACCACGCATCCAACAACTCTCTCTCTCTCTCTCTCTCTCTCTCTCTCTCTCTCTCTCTCTCTCTCTCTCTCTCTCTCTCTCTCTCTCTCTCCGTACATGTGACAGTGGCTGTCTCTCTAATATACAGTGACACTCTCACACTGTGTGTGTGCGTGCGTGTGTGTGTCTTTAAGTCTTTTAAGTTTTGAAAAACAATCGTATGTTAAATGCATGTGTCTGAGCTCAAATTGATCCTTTTATCTTTTTATAGATGTGATTTGCTTGTTAAATTACAATCTACGATCTGCCTATAAAGAATAATATGCTGTAAATATGGAACCTATATTACTATTATTTATTTTCCAAAACTGAACCCTTAAGCTTTCGAGGGAATGTCAATCCCTTGCTCACTCAGACTGATCAAATTTAAAACAAATTCTGTAATGATCGACCTCCCCTCTCTAGCCATGCAGAACATTATGCTGCTATAGCCTCATGTCTGCGTCATGGCGGGCTGATTGTTTACTGCCGCTGGAGCACACTGTCTGCGACCCGACCACGGACCACGGTTACTGGACAGCAGACACAGCCTGCCTGCCTGCACGCGGGTATGGGCTGGTCAAACGCCCACTGGTTTGATCCATTTGGATTAATAGGACGCAAGGAGGTAAGTAAGTCTGAATATCAACAAGCTAACATGGCTATTGTTTCATATAGATCACTATATATTCTTGAAATAAAACGTTTATTCTCAGTTAAAACTATTTCGCCTAGACATAATTATTTAAAGAAAGGCCTTGATTTGGCAAAAGGTGTGGGACGTGCAGCTGAAATCATTGGGCCCATATAGTCAAATGGGCATATGAGCTCAACCTTTCGATTGATCAGGCATATATATCATCACTTCAGTTTTAGATGGACATAGTTTCCAAACTAAAGAGTATAATTAACCCCACACCATTATCTCGCTCTCTCGCTCCCTCTCTCATGTCTCTCTCCCCCTGTGTGAAATGTTTTAATAAGCCCTACACGCTCTGACTGTGTGCTGTTTGATTTGTTTTCTCCCCATGCCATGCTGCCCGGCCCTGGATCGAGACATTAGCCGAATTCCCCCGGGGTGATTGGATGCAATTTGTCCGGAGTAGACAGGCACCGTCCTGGATGTTAGGAATTCACTTTGGCTCAACGTGACAAGGCTCACTTCGATCTATTGCATCTGAAAGTGCAGCAAGCGTAAAGATGCCATTAAGTGTCCTTATTCTTATTCTTTTTTCCTTTTTTTTGCAAGATAATTAGATCTTCAATTTGTTCAAAAAACAATATTCACAACCATTCAATTTGTCACACCTCTAATCTAGAGGCCTCTAATGATCTGATTGCGCGTGGTCTAACTATACTGCAGTGCACGGGAGAGAACACGAGGGGATAATATGCTCCAAATCTGTGACCCTTAAAATTAGATTAAAGATTGACAGTGGGTTGGATTAAAAAAAACCGCAAGATTGACACCTGCCAAGCAGACTTTCCTGTGATTGATTCAGATGCCCCGTGCTGGCAACAATAATGCTGCTGTTTGCGCAGGGCTGAGTAGGCGCGCATGCATTTATCACTCACTTGCCAGGAGTCGTGGCTGCTGTAGTCAGTGTCCGTGTCGCGCTGTGAGCTGACAGGGGAAAATAGGAGCTAACGAGCTTGTCAGATATGTACTGACAAGACAAATGAGAGCTCGTCACTCCCCCTGCATGCGCGTTTAATAACGTTTTAATGGAAACGTATTGCACCGTTCAAAATAAAGTGTTAATAATAATACGGTGGACTTCTATGCGCGAGCTATATAGTGGACGCGGCGACGCAGTTAATTGCGCACGGCGAGGTACAATTACGCATCAGTTAAAGTGGTGTTGTTGGATTCAGCACCACCGAGAGCAACTGGCAGACCACCTCGAACTTGAACTTTCTCAATTTTGTCGTCCCCCCCCCCTTCCAGTGGTATATTCCCAGAAGTTGAACACATTTTGCAGAAGCGTCCCCTTTCATACAAATTGTGCTGAAGAAAGAAAACACTATAGTCTATAGGCCGTGTCTGGCACTATAGGCTCTAATCATGCATATATCAATCATCATATACATTATCTCATTCCGGCCAATCACAATTTTCGTCCTTGCACTTTTGTTTTAAATGTTTGTGTTTACACAAACACTCAAAAATGCATGCATGGCCATTATCGCCCCTTCAAAAACACTCGGACAAGTTGGTCAGAAGAACAGAAGAATTTGTTCATCAAGAAAGTAATTATCAGGGTCGATTAATAAAGTGGGTTAAATCAACACAATCCACATGATATAGCCGTGGATATACATTGTTTTACCATTATTCTGTTTCACATATCGAGTAATGTGTTTTATTACATGTGTGCGTTCTGCCTTGTGAATTCGGCTGTTGTGCTTTCCAGAAACTTTCTGCTAGAGTCAAGCAGCTGCCTTGAGTCAGCAAATCATGCAGTAACAGGAGAATAGATGGGTCACATCAGAAATCGTCCGTGCACATTAAAAGCATCAATGTTTATTTCACTCCGAGAGTGTACAACATTACAAATACAACCAAATTGACCATTATTGGACCAACTGGTTAAATGTGTATATACCTGCAGACAATGTAGGTCACATTTTCCGTTGTTAAAACAAATTTAGTTTTTATGTGGCCTTCAGAACAAAACGTTGAAAATGCTACAATGAAAAAGTTTCCCTCATACATAGGATACCTGGATACTAGTATAATATTGTCTATGCCGGATTCTGGAAACCCGTGAACAGATCTGAGGGTGTGCATTCTTCTGTGCAACAATTGCATGGTGTGCATGCAATATAAAACTAAGTATAGGCCTATAGCAGGTGTGTTGCAACTTGCACAGTTGCATGGCCCTTTCTCTATTTATAAATATCGTGCTTGTTCCATATTGTTTGCTTCCTATAGTTGACGGCACCTTAACTTTGTGTTTGTCTTATTTATTATATTATTTGTACGTGTGCTAAAAATTCTACTAAAAGTGTTTATTTCGCTCGTAATCATGTAGGGAACTTATTTTGGCGCAGGCTAGCAACTTTGTCAAATGAAACAAGTCCCTATACCACAGGTTC
The DNA here is from genome assembly GCF_963924005.1 of Protomyctophum bolini. Lineage (NCBI taxonomy): Eukaryota > Metazoa > Chordata > Actinopteri > Myctophiformes > Myctophidae > Protomyctophum > Protomyctophum bolini. The sequence goes on from NC_137862.1 coordinate 40,155,437, forward strand.
TTTGAATACATGCAGTGCAGCACCTCCTCAACCTCCTTTGGTAAGTAACCATTTGAGAATTAAAATTATATATGTCAAAATCAATGTTATATGATTTTGTGTCCAATATGCCCAATGCAACAGAGCCAGAGAATTCAACGTTGTCTCTACATAGGCCTAAACTATTGTCATTTGTCAAACTTTTTCATGTCAAGGAAGGACCCCCAAATTAATGTTTGGCTGCGCGGACCCCATCTGGAAATATGTTGTACCAGGGTCAGGGGCCTCTATAGGCCTATACACAGAATATTTGGTGTATAGATGTGTAAATTATAGTGTTTGGGTGAAATCATGTTTAATTTTAGACATAGCCTCATAGGCCTATATATATACTCGCGTTATTCTCACACTCCTGATCATTTCTATCCTGGTGTGGACTGAGGGAGGGGGCGGGAAGTTCGGGTAAAAAATAGCCATCATTTCACTAATGACATCACCTGCCCTGACGCTGCTCTCCGCCAGGGTGGGTGAGCACTGAGCAGGGAGGACCAAAGCACCTGCTCATCAGCAACATCGGGTACACTAGGTAATTACAGCCTTCTTCTTCAGAGTTAATTTAAGAATAAAGTGCTTTCTATTCTAACCGTTAATGTGGAGATAGATTTGAAAGAAAGATATATAGTTATATGATCAATAAACTATTAAGTCTTTGAAATAATGCATGGACAAATAACTGATCTTAAGCTAGGCCTAAGCCTGATTGAGCCTTATTTAAGCAATTTTCGACGTGTGACAGTGACATCGTGTGACGAAGTAGGCTACTATATATAGTCTATAAAGTTATTTTATTTTATTTTATTTATTTATTTTACGCGTCGCATATTGTTTTCGGCAAAAGACACCGTGCTGGAGAAACCATAAATGCGGCTCAAGCGCATGACGTATAGGCTATTTGCATTAAGTTCATATACATAATAGCCGGGCACCACGGGATATGCAACGCCGAATGTGACAAACTCAACACAGATCTCAGTAAAATGGATGCAGGAGCAACTCTGTATATATAAGTGAACTCACAGAGATACATAATCCGGGCTGTGTGTAAAACAACACACTAAATCAGGCAATAACGACGGCAAACCGTCTGGAAAATGGACACATATAGGCTAGTGCAGCAAGAATTCACTTATAGTTTCCTCCCTCCCTCCCTCCATCTCTCTCTGTCTGGAATCTGGATGGATGACAAATTCTATCCTGGAGTAAATATTTTTGAGGATAATTGAACTGATTGTTATTTTGCAAGTTCTTCCGTCTTGAATATAAAAGGGACGGTGTTGTATTGTGCGGTTTCATGCACGCACTGATGATTTTCAGACCAAAGATATATTCATAAATAATGTGACGAATCTTAAAATATGCTAATGTAGCTTAATTCACGATGCATTATTGATATGGTTAGTTAGAAAGAAAGAAAGAAAGAAAGAAAGAAAGAAAGAAAGAAAGATGGAAAGAAAGAAAGACATCATGTTCTTGAGACATAATATGAGTCGGATGGAGATCCAGGCCTGTCAAACATCATGAAGGAGGTCCTTTCTGACCCCCGGCTGCACTTTCACCTGGCAAACCCCGCATAGAAGGGAAAGGGAAATATAGGAAATAGTCATGACTATTTCTCAAAAAGTCAACAGACAAGAAAAGAAACCAACGTTACATTTGATTTGGTTATAGATAATTAGCATTGTTATATAAGCCATGGCTGGCGATTTATTTTTGGGAGGAAGAATTGCCTAAAGAATCTCAGAATCTATAAAAGAAGCAGATCGTGCAGGACAAGTTCTCTGTGGAATATTGGATAATATTTCAGAAGATGATTTGAGGCAATTCACGCAACCCAATAATCCCTGTTATTATCACCCCATAATAGACCACATTTCTGTCGCACAACAAAACAAGTATAAGCATACTCTACTCTACTATTACAATACAAAATGTCAGTCCTAACTTCTCGGAGATATGTAAAACATTAAACGTTTCTAAATCTAATCACAACGACTCGTTATCAGACATGATGTGTAATTAACAGAGTTACAGAGCCATGCATTCCCTCCGCGTGCTGTGCTGCTTTGATATGAGCGGGCAGCATAGCCTATACAGACAACAGCGGTGAGTGGAGGATAAAGTCTTTATTATTGCTTGAATCCCATCTGGTAAGAGTCTTGCCCAAGATCCCCCCTCCCCCTCCCCTCTCAATCGAGGTTTTAATTAAAGACGGTTGAGGGCCATTGAGAACATGAAGGGCAGTAATTAAGACTAACATTGGACCCTATAACAGATGCAAACCCTCCTGCGTTGCTGAAAAAGGCACCTCAAATGAGGCCGCGATGCACTAAATCAAGACGCATATTAGGCTATATAGATAGTGTGTCTGTCTACCTCAGGCCTATGGGTTAATCTGTCGCCCTGAGAATAGAGGCACATTCCCACTCAGCGAGAGAAGTCGAGAGAATTTGGTTTCGTGTGTGTGTGTGTCATGCTTGTTTTCATATTTCTTTGACATCTATTGATTTGAGGACATCTGTACGATTTTGTCGCAAGAAAGAGCCCCGGTCAACCTGAATTAGCGTGATGCGTGCGCACTAGTCCGACATCTAAGGACTCGGAGTGAGACTTGACAAGGGACACAATTATACAGACTGCACGCGCGCGCCCGCGCGAGTTACAATGCGGGGACAATTCATTTGAAATGAACGTTGACACGTTAAAATCATTATACTCGGTATAGCAAGGATTTTTTTGCGCCAGTTCTTTGAATTTATAATTGCAGCATATTTGAAAACAGCTTATGTTTCAGTTTAATGTATAGGCCAACTCATATCAATAAACTTCAATTTCAAAAGAAACATTTCCGTGAAACAAATCACGCACATGGCAATAACTCAAAATTGCTTAATAGCTTTATAATATACTTACAGACGTCAGACAGTGTCTAGCTGTTCCAGGTGTAGGAAAGCATTGGCCGAAAGACATGAGACAACACAAACGAAACGTGTTTTTGTGTTGTATTGTGTATAGCTAATCATTTTAATTATATAACAAATGACAATAGATTCTAAGTGGCCCGTGCGGCAGCTATGAATATAGCCATCCCATTCAGCAATAGCCATGCACTGCACAAGCGCGCGCGTGCACACACACGCACGCACACACACACACACACACACACACACACACACACACACACACACACACACACACACACACGCACGCGGCACACACGTTCTGAATGTTTTCCGTGGATGTTTGGGGCCCCATCATGCACTTCAGATGCGCAGGCAGATGGGCAGGTAGACCTAGGCCTATATATTGCCAAAATCTCCCGCAAACTTTCATGCACGCCCGCCTATAGGCTACCCCGCGGGAGAGCGCGCGTGCACAACGCCATGTGCCACTTATGGCTTTTCAACCTCGACACCTCGCTTCATTCTTATAGGCTATAACTTTATCTGCACCTAAAACGAACCGCTCGTTTCTTTTGAAGATTATCAAACATGGATGGAGAGCTGCATTGGCATGTGATTTGTCTTAATGGTGCATTTGGAGTTGAGGATCCTCTTCACTGCTTAATTGAAATGAGGACTCCCCACTTGCGAGCGCGCGCATGCACGTGACGCACTCATGACACCGGCGTAGCCCATACACGTGTTCACGTGAAGGGCATTCTTGCAATTGATAAGCGATCAAGGAGGACCAGCCCAGATCTGTATAGTATCGATTAGCCTATAGTTTATGAATCAAAGCTTAAACACCCCAAAATGTAAGTAGGAGTAGGCTAAAGTAGGCGAGAGTAAGCTAAAGTTGTTTTGTAAAAGCATATATTCTATATCGAAATGTGGACTATATCGAAATGTGGACTGGATTATGAATATGATTAATAAATGTCCCCGCTGTTTGGAACAACTAGACCCGTTTGGACACTGGCCTACTTGGAATGATGCAAGTTGGAAATGCATGTCCCACCAGGTAGTATGTCTGTGTTCCTTTTATGCCCATTGAGGCTATATGGAGTTATTTGTCAGGCATGCCCAAATATTGTCACATAGGCCTACTTGTGATGTACGTATAGGCTACAAAGACTTGGTGCATTCATAGATAGATACACTGTATAGAGTCCGGAGTGATAACTGATAATTGAACTCTGAAATGGTAAAAAATTAACGGGTTAAACGAACACTGTGGTGCTGTGTGGATATTTCACTTCACCGTGTATCCTGCATGTCATCGCCACTTGTAGATCTTTTGTGCCCCCTAGCGTCAGATAGAGATAGAAAAGCTTTTGAAAACCACACCATCTAATTCATTAGGCTATATGCCTATTATAGCCTATATATGCTCATGTCACGATGTGCCAAATCCATATCGAAAGATGACCTCTTAAAACAAATGTATTCGCGTTCATAATTAAAGACAAACAGTAGCCTACTGGACAAATGGTAATGTTTGTTTCTAGTTGTCTCTGCAGACTATAGGTTATACTTATGTCGTCCTATTGATGTTTTAGGGAAATTTAGGTTATTATCGTTAGGCCTAAGCTTGATGCTTAATTGCTTATAGTATAATAACTCAAGTTGCTGGGTTAACATCATAAGCTAAAATGACATTCAAAGTGCTATGACATATAGCCTACTACTGTCTGGCAGGACTCGGCTATAGTTCATTGCCACTGTCAGTATGAAATTATGTAATTATTCAATTACGAAAAGGATAGCCTATACTTTCACACAACAATTTCTAAATAGCCTGTAGTCTATAACAACTGTTCCTGATCAGTGATCACCAATGAATCTTCATTTTGGTAATATTGGAAAATATAGGTCTCATATCTTGACTTATATTCTATAAAGAGCATGCCTAAGCCTATTAGGCCAGGGGTTAGTTTTAACCTGCCACAGGTTAGTTTTAACCTGCTATGCATGTTGGGAGCCACATGTTCGTTTTAACCTGCCACAGGTTAGTTTTAACATGCCACACATGTCGGGAGCCACAGGTTCGTTTTAACCCATGCCACATGTTAGTTTTAACCTGCCACACATGTTGGGAGCAACATGTTAGTTTTAACCTGTCACGCATGTTGGGAGCCACATGTTAGTTTGAACCTGCCACATGTTAGTTTTAACCTGCCACACATGTTGGGAGCCACATGTTAGTTTGAACCTGCCATGGGTTAGTTTTAACCTGCCACACATGTTGGGAGCCACATGTTAGTTTTAACCTGCCACGGGATAGTTTTAACCTGCCACACATGTTGGGAGCAACATGTTAGTTTTAACCTGCCACAGGATAGTTTTAACCTGCCACACATGTTGGGAGCCACATGTTAGTTTTAACCTGCCATGGGTTAGTTTTAACCTGCCATGGGTTAGTTTGAACCTGCCACACATGTTGGGAGCCACATGTTAGTTTTAACCTGCCACAGGATAGTTTTAACCTGCCACACATGTTGGGAGCAACATGTTAGTTTTAACCTGCCACAGGATAGTTTTAACCTGCCACACATGTTGGGAGCAACATGTTAGTTTTAACCTGCCACAGGATAGTTTTAACCTGCCACACATGTCGGGAGCCACATGTTAGTTTTAACCTGCCACACATGTTGGGAGCCACATGTTAGTTTTAACCTGCCACACATGTTGGGAGCCACATGTTAGTTTTAACCTGCCACGGGATAGTTTTAATCTGCCACACATGTCGGGAGCAACATGTTAGTTTTAACCTGCCACGTGTTCATAAACCTATTAGGGCCCATATACATATTCATTGTCATAATGTCCTTCTAATTGATTTCCCATCTGGTTGCATGGAGACATGTTATTTATTTTCCTCACTGAGAATGTGAAAGGTTGACAAAGAGGCATCATCATTGCCTTTGTGTCAAGCTATTTCCTTGACTAGTATGACTATAAAATCATTCATAAATACATGACAATAAAATATATAGATGAATTGGATTGGGTTAGGGTTAATTGAAGCATCCACAATAGTTGGCAGTACACATGCATACATTGTGTTATTATATTGTATCGCAGTATAGGCCTATTTGTGTCTTGCAGTATTGCAACTAAATGTTTCTCTATTTCTCTCCATCACTCTCTGTCCGACCACGTGGAGGAAATCAAGCATTTACTTGACAATTTCTGCCTTTGAGTGCATGCTTTAAGTGGAGTGTTTAAAAAATAATCTACACCTAAGATAGAGACGGACCAGGACAATTTAACAGGCAATTTAACTGAGCGTGCATGTGTTACTGGAGCTGTCTGAGAGTTTACTCCCTGCCAGAATGGCATGGCATGATGGATGCAGGCAGTCTGGGCATGGTGAAAACGCACGCACGCACGCACGCACGCACGCACGCACGCACGCACGCACGCACGCACGCACGCACGCACGCACACACACACACACACACACACACACACACACACACACACACACACACACGAGGAAGAACCCAATCCTATTCAATACACACTACACAGATCCGCAGCCTGTACCCATGCCATATTTTCCCAATACGAACGCATATGGAGCCGTCGGTGGCCAACCCCCTTCCATTAAGTCAACATCTTGTGCTGGCGGTTGGAACAGTGTGGGGCTGGAGTCAGGTCGTCCAAAAGCGTCAGTAAGAGGAGGCAGAGGCGTTTGTCATCCTCCTCTCTGGGCACCGTCCTCCTGGAAGAGAGAGAGAGAGACAGAGAGAGAGAGACAGAGAGAGAGAGAGGGGGGGGGGGGGGGGTGACGGGACAGAGGGTGGCTGAGCTGCGGAGCATCTGGCTCTGGATGCTCCAGCTGCAGGGATAGGAAGGGACAGGAGCTGCACTGCAGAGCCCAGGGAGGGAGAGACTCGCTCTGCAGCCAAAACCACCACAACACCACCTCTATCTGCATGCAGCGTGGCGGAAGTGGGGTGTCAGTTCTCAGCTATCGGCTACATGGAGATGTTGTAGATGTCATGCCGCGGAGAGGTATAGCAGGACACATTGAGATGGCATCCAGAGGAAATGAACAGTTTTAGAAATGAAATGGCATGTTGTTAGAGCCAATTTAGTTATTTCTATCTTATTTATTGATTTGCTTGGACACTCGTTGCTGCCCCCCGCTGTTTGGGCTATGAAATAGTTGCCACAGGCCCACAGCTCACACAGCAGGATGGAACCTCTTGATAAGGAAGAGAGAGAGGGTGTGACAGTTGGGAAAATGTTTGGACACGCACACGTGTGAGTGAGGACGTTAAAAAAAAACAGTTTTTTGACCACATAATTATAAACAAGTCCACAACACAATAGAAAGAAGAAATAAGAAGAGAATAGTTTTGTTACGTTATATTGAACTCTTACATTTACACTGATTTATTTACACACACACACACACACACATACACACAGCGAAGCTGATCGTTGTTGTTTTATAAACAACGCTGTGTGCAAACAATAATGGACCCTTGAATGTGCGTCTGAACTACTACACCGTCTCTGAGCCGGCGACTTGAAAATTAAGGTAGGACAAGTCTCCATAACACATGTATATGCATTAAGTACAAACATTTCGTGTGTAACCGATATGAGGAGGTTATCTTGGTACCGCTTTCGTTTCTCCCCTGGGTGCGTTTCCCTCCAGAAGTTTGCCACAGAGGGCCTGTTTTGGGGGACAGGGTTCTGGAATACAGATGTTATACAGTAGCCTGCCCATTGCTGCTGGTGTTGGGACATTGTTGTGGAGATACAGTATAGTATACTTGGTAAATTTCCTTACTCCAGGTCCAGAATGCTGATCTTTGTTCACCTATTCTAGCTGGTCTGATGATCTTCTGTATAGCTTTTCCTGGGATATATCGTACCAGAGCTTTGAAGTGTCTGTCTGCTGTATGTATAGTCTTGCTTTCAGCACCATGAGTGAGGACAGAATATACTGCTTGATAGATAAACTCTAGGCTCTAGAAAACTCTAGAGTCTAGGCTTCCATGATATTATTCTGTGTTTCTGCCCTGGTGAACTAGAGCTTGCCAAGATATAAGAATTGATCCACAATCTCCAGAATAGCCATAGCAGTATCGGAGATGCCTCCAACACAGCCTAAAATGCTGGTATCAGTATCAATACCAGAATTTATGTCTAATAAGTTCTATGTACCAATCTGATGTCTTCTTGCAAATTTTTGGCAAATGTTCCCCCCACATTAGGCATGGGTGGGTTCAAGTTGTTAAGGCCGTCAAGATCTCGGCTCCCACCTGAGCATCTGACCATCCATGAGGACGTGGCTTGGACTGCTCTTTGTCTATGCAGTCCCCCTCAAGCATATATACCGCCATGAGTGGCAGTAGCTAGAGACAGCATCGCTCTTGGGTTTCTCTCTACCACAGAAAGTAGGTGCTCCCTGGGGAACGAACGAACGCACGCACACGCACGCACACACACACACACACACACACACACACACACACACACACACACACACACACACACACACACACACACACACACACACACACACACACACACAGAGTTAGTTGGGATCTGGACAAGCCCCTTTCCATCTGATGTCATTCTCGTGGCAAGGACAGAGTCAGCTCCCACAGAACAGACACCCTGAAGCAGTGGCAAATAGGCTGAGCACAGTGTGTGTGTACATTACAACATATGCATGCATTGGTGTGTGTGTGTGTGTGTGTGTCTGTGTGTGTGTGTGTGTGTGTGTGTGTGTGTGTGTGTGTGTGTGTGTGTGTGTGTGTGTGTGTGTGTGTGTGTGTGTGTGTGTGTGTGTGTGTGTGTGTGGTTTGCACAAACACTCCACAGTGCAGGGAAGGTGCACTGTAATGCCAGCTGACAAAGATGCAGAGGAAAATGTCACCCAAATGATGACCCACAAATCAGAGGCCACAGTCACACGCAGTCACAGCCTAGAGACAACATTTAGCATCCTGCCTCAACCCACAAATGTTGATTAGCCAGTGGTGGATATTTAGCACCAGAGCCAGTCGCCTTTGAGGAGCACTTTGTCACAGATTTATTGATGATTCAAGGCCCAGGGATGGCATTTAGCATTAGTACATAATGGTACTGGTCAGGTCAGGCTGATTGAGGAGAAGATTAAATGAAATGTTTTGAGGGGGGAACAAGAGTGAAAATCCTCAGAGGGGGAATATATCCTACCCTGTTAATGCGTGACCTTTGCTGAGGAAAGATCTAGGGGTCTAAGAAGGAGCCCCTTCATCAATCTGAGACGTCCTCAGGGATTAATTAATCCCATTCTCCCATTATATCTCTGTAATTTTGTCTCCGACTGCATGGGAGAGGTCCTGCACTGCAGAGTGCAACAGCGCTGTAACTGTCCCAGAACGAGAGACAGGGTTTTCAGCTATAAATATAAATAATATTGTATGGTTTTGCTTAAGTATGTTCATGCATATTTTGGGTTAATTTCATGAATAAATAGAATTACAATTGGCAATAAATATGTTAAAAAAAAAAAGGTTACAAGGTAAAAATGCACCCTTTGGAAGGGAGTCACATGACGTCATCACCTGTCAGTAAGGGTCAGAGGTTGAACTGAGTTCCTGGAGAGAAGTTGGATGTTTTGGGAACGTCAGAGAGAGAGAGAATTATAGTTCATCTGCACATGGTTCAAAGGCGCACACGGTACATATATTCTTTATTATGTGTTCTTTTTGATTGTGGTGTGTTGTATATTGCTGTAAATGTGGCATGTGGAACTGCAGACTTTATTGACAGTTGGACTCACATGTGTGGACTCTCACTAACTAAGGACTCTGCTTCCTTGTGTATGGACTAAAACAAAACCTGAACAAAATGTCTTTGTTTCTTTATTGTAGTTTTCAGGGTGTCTTGGTGACTGGAGGAGTTGAAAGTCGCATGGAAAATAAAACCAATATCAGACATCTGTATGATGCGTGGACATACTTGAACCTGTACAGCTACAAGCGCAATCTCTCTTCTAATCTCGGCCAGCCAGGTGCAAGTACGTTTCCTGTCAAGAATATATTCCTCTTTTCTGTTTGTTTGTTTGCAAGGTCTATACTGTGCAGGTATTGTTTTCCAGGAATCTCTATAATAATGTATCCAATATAGTCAAGGGATGGACTGTGGATATATATACGGTTCATAGTGGACGTGGTTCATAACTGTACCCGCTCCACAATCACACCAACATACATACTACAAATGTAAGAGTCTGTAAATACAAGCCAAAAACAAACAAATCCTTTTTCACTCCAAGTTATTATGCAATGCAGTCTCTTACAGCATCTTGAAGACATTGCAGTGTTTAGCTAGCCTGGCGTCGGCCAGACACGTAGCGTGGAATCACTCACTCCTCCGATACGGGGAGGAAGCGAGAGTGTCGGAAGTAAAGTGAATCTGCCCGTTATCAGTATGGCCAAAGCCAGGCTATAGTGGTTAGCCAGGGAAACCAATTAAATTAGCAGCACAGATCAAGCATCTGTTTGATGTCACTGACGCTGTGTCATGGGTGCTGACATATGCAATTGTGTTGATCAGCTCTGGGTGTGCGTCTCTATAATGTGATGAATGTCACACTCCCCAAAACACAGAACAAAAAAATGAACGCTCTTTCCTAAAACTATAGACCATTAATGCCAATCATTTTCTCGGGCTGAGAAAGGCTGGAGAGGGCCAGCAGCGCATGCAACACAGACCCCACAGTCTCAAGATGGCACTCCAGCCCCCAGACAGTCCACCGCTAATAACCACAGCTAATCTTCTTTTCATGGTCTTCATTACGAGCTGTCAGAACATAAATTGAGAGTAAATTGCCATGTTTATTAACACAGTACTAAAACAGCAACCTTAACTGTTCTGCCCCTTCATGCAAATGTTAATGGTTAACAATGACCAGGAAAATAAATTAAAAATCTGTGTAAAATGATACTGCAGCACACGCACGCACGCACGCACGCACGCACGCACGCACGCACACACACACACACACACACACACACACACACACACACACACACACACACACACACACACACACACACACACACACACACACACACACACACACACACACACACACACACACACACAGCCCCCTTCCTATACAGTACATACACACACACACACACACACACACACACATGCACAGATCTTCACCGGCACCGCCACAATATAATATGCCTCCTCAAACATTATGTCCTCTGTTGATGTCCCCCATTGAGAACCTATTCAGACAGACACTTGCTTGCCACATATTTGCAGCTTGAGTAACGATGGTTTGGGCTATGCTCCACGGAGCACCACATTGACAGGGTTCTGAGTCCGAGACTTTCTGCGGCCTTTGCCATATAACACAGTAATTACTAGATCAAATCTGCTCAAATTGAGGCAACGCTGTTCTGTGATCCCTCCTATACTAATCAGCATGTTGAGGTATGGCTGTGGGACTATAAATTGCTGACTTAATTAAAACCAGGACCTCTCTGTCATCTAATTACAGGGAGAAAAGGTTATTGCTTCAATGCAATTTTCCAAATATGATTCCTTCACAGTTATTAAAGGCCCAGGCGTCCTTTATTGTTTCAGATTTTTCAATATGGAAATGGCCCCGGTGACAGACGTAATGACTCGGGGAAAACGCTTCATCTCGATAGCGGCCTGGCACGGCCATTTGTCTGAGATAAGTGGAGCGGACAGGAACGAGGAAATGTCATGGGAGGCATCCCATGATTGCCTCCACTTTACAGTTGTCATTAAACAGAGCAAAGGTTTCTTTTCTCCTGCGCGGCAGCAATGAGAAGTGTATTAATCTATCTAGAATGGTAGGGGCGGTGAGTTATTATAACTATGAAAATGCACACGGGAGGGAGGGAAATGTGGAGGGTAATCACAATGTGACGGACTCCATATTGTCTGTTCAGTCAAACCAGGAGGGAGCCTAAAAATCAACGAGATCAGTCATAGAAAAGAGGACATACACTCTTCTGCCTACACATGTGTCACGTGTGACGTTTCAGTCTGCGCCATTTTGAATTGGGGCTAAACGGTCAGTTGAAACCAATGGGAACAAGAGCAGAAGTCGTCAAAAGTCTGGGTTTTTGGTCGTTAGTTTCATTAAACTGTTGTTTTATCCACTTTTCAGATTTTAAATATCAGCTGACTACTTCGCACCAAGCGTGTTAGCTTGGTATAAACAAAAGTCGGCGCCCCGAAATACCCGTATGTTCCTTTTCGTGGCTGGGGAACAAGGAAAAAGTCCATTATGTTGCAGTTCTCGACACTACAATACTTGACCATAGTGTTGGTGTAGGATGATGAAAAAACAATAAAATGTAGGTTCCGTCTATCTGTCAGTGAGATGTAATGAGGCAAGCATGATAACACATGGGTTTCTTTACCACAAAACAAAAAGATCTACAGCATCTATGAGTTCACGAGGCATTGCAACGTGGTGTGAGCTGGTATAGATCAAATTTACAAATCTATCGAGTTGCACAATGTCAGCCTGTTATTTGCAGGTTAAATGTTTGACTAATTACGTCAATATGACCAAAGTGATTAGGCTTTGTAAGACACATAATGGCTGAATCGACAAAAGTGGAAAAGGTGATTAAACATATACTGTCGTTGTAGTCACAATGGGACTATGGAACAAGTACCAGTAAAATGCAATGCACCCTGATGGATGAGGTTACATTTCAAAACGAGTAAAAGTTAATTCACGCCAAAAAGACCACAAAATGGTCTTAAAATTCTTATTCTCATCAACTTCAACTTAATTGTCACGTCACAGGTTTACAGGTGTAAAGTGGGTGAAAATCATTGCAAGCATCCATTATTTACAGTTCCCAACTTAAGGAAGGGGAATAATTATAGAGATAGAAAGAACGACAATAGGTCAGATATGTAAAATATTTATATGAGCAGAGTGAAATATATATACATATGGTGATTGATGATAAACAATTAGGCACTGGAATGGGGCGGGTGGAATAGCAAGCAGATATAACAGTCTGCTGTTAGCTATCCACTTTGAGCATTGTGGCACATAAGGCCTTATCCACTTTTCACCATCAGCTCAGCTGCTGCAGTCCTCGCGTCAGACCATGATGTCCATCCTGCTTGGCATGAGAAATAAATAAATTCTTTCTCATGCCTGCAGGTGGTTTTTAAATTGGTCTTCCTTTTCTTCGTTGTCCTTCTGGTGCCCACATGTCAATGCTATATGTTGAAGTCGTTGTTGTGGTCCTGCCGTAATGTGTCCAATGATCATCCTCCATCTACGCAGCTTCACTTCCTCACTCGGCGACTTCATCTCACCTCTTTCTAGAACATTTTCAGTACTGACGTGATCTTGCCTTATGGAACAAATAAACTGCCTTGTTGTCTCCTTTGTTCATTGTCTCCACCAGGCCGAAGGCATGGGGAGAGAGTATGTTTTGCACTCCATCCGTCCGTCCGTCTGTGTGTCCGTTCGTCTGTGGACAGCTAATCTCCGGCACAGTTGACTTGATCGCAGCCATACTCTGCACACACACTCCCTTCATGCCACAACTGAACCTCTGCCCCAAGGTGTTCACATTGGCCTCTTGTAGCGCACCTTTGTGCAATTTTTTTTTGGACAGTACACCTACAGATTTTGTTCAAAGATCACGCAAATTGGTACACAGTCTCTATAGAGCCATTCAACGAAACGGGTCTTTCAGATTTTTCAGACTCCATCCTGATTGGCTATAAGATTGGCTTCCAAAGTTCGCAGGAGTGCTCAGTTTCAAACACATCGTCTGATTTCCGTGAAATTGTGCACGCACATTCCCACTAGGCCGAGGAAGAAATGCCACTTGAACATTTTCAACTCAGCCTCATGGTGGCGCTATAACTGGCCTATTAGTGTTTTTACCTCTAACTGCGTGGATCTGTGTAAAACTTTGTATGCACACTCCCTAGAGGCCAAGGAAAAACCTTGGAAAAACCCCACCACACGTATAAAATGCATTTTCTGGCCAGAACTTCAACTTTAAATTCTTGTCTATGAGATCTTCTCTTGGCAATATCGGTAGACGGTGCAGTGGAGTAAAAATCCCTTTCTGGGAAAAAAAAAAAATTATACGTGTGGTGGGGTGTTCAGAGTGCGTCCACTAAGGAAAAACTTTGTATTGGTGAGTATAGTAAAACGTTCTTTATATTTACACTATAGACGAGAGGCTGGTCTGCATTTATGCGAGCACCAGAAGTCGACAGTCGCATAGCTCTAAGTGCGACGGCATTAGAGCTATGGACCAGAGCTAAGTGCATGGACCCTTACGGGTCTGTAACTCTAACAGTGGACCTAATAAATGCAAATTGGGGGTCCTTGCAAAGAAAAAAATGCCAGGGATGTATCAGAAGTTACAGTTTTAAATGATGGGCAAATAACAACAGGACATGGCAGGAAGAGGCTACTACAACAGGACTGTACAATCCTGGACACTAATGCCCTGTGTCTCCCAGCATAGGGTTTTCATAATCACATTAACCAAATGCCTTCTGCAGTGTGTGTAATCACATGGTTAACTGAACATCCCTGTAGCTGCGGCCCCCTCCCTCCCCTCCCCTTCTCTTCCCTTTCCTCTGTGAAATATTCATGATGAAAGGCCCATCCACAATCCAGTTATTTTCTTAATGCCTAGAGTTGTTCATCCATGCTACTATTCTATGGGATTAATTCTACTATAACGTCCCAAGTACCTTTTCCCAAATATACATGTATACACTTCACAAAGTGGGACTATACTGACCCAAAGGGAACAAAATGTTAAATTCCATACCTGGATTTAAATTTGCCTACTTTACTTATGCTAAAGAAGAAGTGAAGAAAAAAAGTGATAATTGACAGATAAAGTATTTCAATTTGTGAGCTTGAAATTCAAGTTGATCATGTGATGCGTCTCAAAACTCAAATTAGCCTGCAATTTTAACATATCTCAAACTTTACCGTCAAACTAAAAATGTACAGTCAGTAATAATAAAGAGATTTGTGTCCCACTGGGAAAACATATTTATATTTCCTCATCTCCGCACAACACACTGATTCAAATTGACTGGGCAGGGCTAATTTAAATACATTAACTATTCATTAATTGAATAAAAAGGCCAGTTAGCCCCAGGGTCATTTTATAATCATAAACTGGGGTGTACAGTTTATGCAAAACAGCAAAGTGCCATGTGCTGGCTTATTATGCTAATGACAAAATGCATGTTTTTTTCCCGGCCATCCAGGGTGATTAGGCATGACAGTGTCAGCAAGTTGTTTCCAGGGTACAGACTCTCCAATGCTACTGCATGTTGAGATGAGGTATATCTGGATAATGGACTCTTATAGACCCTTCAGTTGAGATATGATTGCTCTTCTCTCACACTGCCTCTATCTCACACACAGCACTGTTGCAGTTCAAGTTCTCTGTCTTTTGGCCTAATTATGTTGCGGTCTTGTCTTGGTCTCAAACAATGAGACATTTCTAAATGTTTGAAACAAAATCACCTGCTATTTAAGCCTGCTTGCAAGTATATGCAATAAACAACAAAAAGAGAGTATAGGCAACTTACTGTGGGGATAATTCTGTGCTGTGGCTGTGGCTTAAAACATACAGTACATTCTCTGTCTTGGTGTGTTTTGTATTGCCTTTACAAACGTGTAATGCTATACAGCCTACAGTCTAAAGAGAATATTCATTAGCAGTTTATCCTACCAGCATGACGCCCTGAGGCCATTTTGAGGGCACGCATCCGCCTGGATGATGGCAGACTGCTGGGCGAGCGCTGGCACTTTGGCATGGGAGGTCAGGTCGACAACATATGTAATGAATTCTGAAATTAAATTAATTAAATCCATATATGGAGTGTGTAGTGTACGGGGTTTGATGAGGTCATATGGAATGTCAGAACAGGTTTGTGTTTACACAAACGATCATAATTGTCCATTTTTGTGTTAGGACATATTATTTGGGTTCACACACACTAAGGGAAGTTGTATTTATACAAGCAGGGAGAAGAGACCTCCTTCTGCTTGACCTTAACCACTCCTCCCTCATTATCAACAACTCCTCCCTCCTTATCAAACTCACCTGCCTTACATTATCACCCGGCGAATCCCTGGTGCAATCACCACAGTATAAATACACCTGCGATCGGAAAGATGTCATGATAAGACATTAGGAGAGCTGAATCAAGATCAAATCAAGATTTGGCCTTTATCTCTTGGACAGCAGGTCACTAAAATTGATTTTTCCCGGCATACCTTGGATCATGACACAACTCCCCATAGAGTATAGGCCATGTCATGCCCAATGTCTGCCATTTAGCATTTTCTTCAAAACTATGATTTTTTTTTACTCCTCCTCCTACAGATTTATCCAACACTCACAAATTGTTCCACATTATCTCTGGAGTCATGCATCACATACAGATTTGTGATGGCTTGCAAAGTTTGCAGGTGTTTATGTCCCCATACTAATAATTTCAAGAGCACTTTAGGCAATTGGATATTCTAGCATTGATATTTTACTTTTTGATCGACCTTTGAGATAACTTTTAGTGCTAGATAGTTTGTCTAATTTGCAGCCTACCGGTATGTAAGTAACTTCTATAGGCTGTATAACTCTAAAGTCCACTGAACCCATATCTTTAGTTTAGCATTAGACCTAAAGAGTATTGACTCTGTTTTGCCAAGATGACAGAAAAATAAAACGTATTGTATTGTCTGATAAGGATGTTTTGTAATCTTTCTACCAATAATAATCATGATGAGACGCTAAAGAGCTGAATTATCAGCAAACTAATTATCTCATTTTCACAATCTCAGAATATGCAGTCTGGTACTACACCTCCCGAAAGCTGATATAAGAAAGAAACTATCATCTGTTTGTCATTTCTGTTCCTGAAAATATCTTTTAAAATATCTTTAAAACATATTTTTTAATTCCATATACTGATATGCAGCAAGCAATATCGAAACGGAAGTGAGGAGTAGTCGGGACATCTGCTTGCTTTAGTCCTGTATCGTCTGGTTTGAGAGACTAATTTCCACGTAACTAGATATTCCGCCATTTTACATTTTGTTCAAACTTATTTTGTTCTAATCTTCCCACAGGTTTTGTCCAAACCAAGGAAGAAGGTAGGAAGTCCGCACACCGTTCTTTAAGCTCCCAGTAGTTTATTAGGATATCAGGAATCAACGTTTCATCATCAGGAATCATCAGGAATGAATATACAACAAAGTAGGCTTTGGACAAAACCTCTTAACTCCATTGGATCTGCTAAAACAACTAACTCCACCACCTCTCCCCTCTCATGGAAGTAATTGAAAATATATAAGGTCACAACTTTGATGAGGCAGTATTGCTTTGTTATAAAAATATAGGCCTGGGCCATATGGCTCAGTGGTCCAGGCACCTTGGCTGGTAATTCAGTCTGGCAGTGTACCGCGGGTTCGACTCCCGATCCCAACGGCCCCCCCATCTCACTCCCCATTTCCTGTCAGCCTACTGTCTGTCCCTCATTTCCTGAAAAATGAACATTTTGGAGTTATGAGGTTTCCTCCCGGCAGCAGAGATATACAGGTTGACAAGCTTTCTTTGCAATGAAGGTAATCAGAGTAGTCAAATGACCCCCCCCCCCTCACATCTACTGACAAATAAGATAACATACAACGTTTGTAGAGCATAGTCAAGTATCCAGTCCAGGGTGGGCTGAACAAATGGTGCAGGAAAATAAATAATTAACTGTGAACCAATAAATATCAGAATAGCAAAGAAACAACTAAGCCTACAAATGATAACCATACAAATCAATAATACAGATAAGGTACAGCAATTGCAGTACAGATTAAAGGACATGGCAAAAGGACAAAAATGCATAAACCTTTTGTCCAAACCTCACACACCATGCACCACCAAGTCACATGCATCATACAGATTTGTGATATTCCATATTGCTTGGCTTGTACAGTTTGTGGGAGGGATCTATTTTGCAATAAATGCCAAAAATCATCAGATGAATCCCAAATTTTAATCACATATATTGAGGTGCTTCTGCACAGCGAAACCGGGCAAAGGAAAACCTTGCAACTAAATTGTGTTATGGAACGTAACCTACTGTGAAGCTGTTCACATAAAGTTTACCTACTGCTACTACAGGAAAAACATGCACATGTACATATGTTACTATTTTATTTTATTTTCTATACTCTTTTAAATGCTCTTTCATGAACTCTTATTCTATCCCTTTGTTTACTGTGCTTGCTCATGTTGTTTTGAATATATGCTATATATATGCTGCTGCATTGTCTGTAAGGAAGCCAAACAAAAATATATTTTTACTCTCATGTAGGCTACCTGTACACAAGATGTAATAATAAAGTACAACTTTGAAGAACAGCAATTTCACATAGATATATTAGAGGGCACCAAACATGTGCTACAGAATTCACCATATTAGTGTAGGCTCGGCCGGGAGGTGAACCCAGGACCAATAAATGGCGCGTACATTACCAATCGGCTAAAGAGCCAGGCCCGATAAGCAAGCATGCATGCAACGCAGCAGCGCATAGCCTACAGTCGCCCCTGCACCTGCAACAACCAGGAGCTATAGGCTCGACTGACTAGAGGGACCTCCACAACCAGGCAGGTAACGTGCTGTCGACTACCCGGAATAGGTCTGTAACGCAGAGGAACGACAGAGGAACCTATTCACACCGCTGCCACCAATGTGGCCTCGGCCTGGGAGGCGAACCCGGGACCTATGTATCCCAAAAGGCACATACCAGTCGGCTAAAGAGCCATGGCTCGATAGGCAAGCAGCAACATAGCGCCTACATTAGTCTACAGAGTCTAAATACCTAACCGACACTGACTTTGCTGATGACATTGTGCTTATCAGTCAATCATTGGAATACGCTCAGGCTCTCCTTCAGTCTCTTGAGCAGGCCTCCAACTGAGTTGGTCTTTATCTCAACGAGACGAAAACTGAATATATATCTTCTTCCAAAAAGGACTTTCAAACTAGGAAGGGTATGGCCTGGTCAGCCTGCAATGACATGCATAAGATCTGGTCATCCCAGCTTAGTAAGATGTTAAAAGTAAAAATATTTAGGACAACCGTTGAGCCGATTCTACTCTATGGCTACGAGACATGGACACTTTCAAAGAAACTAGAGAAACGGTTGGATGGCACTTACACCCGCCTTCTAACGAGAGCGCAAAATATGTCTTGGAAGTAATAATATACGGCAACCTTCCCTGTGTTTCTTCTTCACTAGTCCAATTCAGGATAGGCCTAACACTGTTTGCCGGCCACTAGAGCTGACAATGAGGTTATATCTTCCCTTCTTCTCTGGAGTCCTGCCTCAAAGTAGACCAGAGGTAGAAAACTGTCTTTCCCTGATGTCATCACTAGGGACACAGCATGCATCAGTAAGCAGGAACTGGGGTGGCAAGACCGGGAAGTCTGGCGTGGCATTGTAAAATCCATGATCGCGGTCGAAATATTATGATGATGAGATCTCCATATGTGGAGCTGACTGTTCTGACATTCCATGTGTTGATCTGACCTCCTCAAACCTGTACACTCAAGACACGGCCATCCTTAGATCTCCATATATGGAGCTGACCTGTTCTGACATTCCTTATGTTGATCTGACCTCATCAAACCCAAGACACGCTCCATATAAGGCCAGTACAGAATTCATTCCATTTGTTGATCTGACCCCCCATGCTAAAGCGCCAGCAGTCTGTCGGCAGATGCGTGCCCTCAGGGCGTCTTACTGGTATTAATGTGAAATGGCCTGGGCATAGTTGAAATTAAACATCCAGTGCATAATTGATTTCAGATCTTGAATGAGCATAATTTCATTCAGATGTTTCATTCAGTGTTTTATGATAGATATAGATTATGCAGATGCCTTCTGTGTTGGTTATGGACAACCGTGGGTCCGACCGACTCGACACCGGGCACTGCACTCCCTGTGATGGTCATGGTGGTGTGGTTGAAGTCGGTGGGGCTAACAGTTCTCTAGTTACGTGGATTGCAGACGTACGTACAGACGTACACAGAGACTAGATTATTATTATTCTTACATGTCAGAATCGATAAAATACATCTACGAGAGTAAATCTTACTCTGGTAGTGTCAGTGTGCATTTTGTGCACAGTCACAGTATTTCATTTTCGCAGGCATCATCTCCCTGACTGGCACTGCTCCAGCCTGCAGCATGCACTGTCTGCAACCATAGTCTGCAACTCATCTTGCAACGTGGCGCCGGAGGTCCTCTCGTGTGTTACCGACAGCGGATGGACCAATGGCATAGGTACTCTCAACAAAAGAGGCGGGGTGTTGTCTGAAATCAGCAATGTGATTGGCTCTGCGTGAGGGGGCAGCGTGAAAACAATGTTTGGTTGCGTAATATTCTCAGCAAACCACACACACAATATTGCCGAAAACCCGCTGCAGTGTAGTTGACAAGTTGTTCTTAGGAGTGTTGTAGGCTAACTACCGTAAATGCTCACAGACAGTGCTGAGCTTTTGCTGCTGGATGCTCTGCCGGTGTTGCACTCCTTTGGTAAAGGCAGAGATAGACATTAGTGTGGAGGAGGGACCCACGGTCGAACTACCTGCACTTTTGCAGTTTACAGATTCTGTGTGTTCCATAGTAGTAGTGCCATCATCAAGCTCAGAAACAGCTGACTTGACCTCAGGCAAACCCAACCTTTATTTCCACTCTGATGATGATGGATGTGTGTAGTAGGTACGTGGTGTGCGCTCTGCTTCTTTGTGCCGTTATTGCCGTAACACTAGTGCACGGTAAGCCAACGTTAAGAAAGGAAAGGGTCCACCATATCCCCGATCCAGAAGTGAGCAGGCAGCAGCAGCAACCCCACGAAGACAATAGGAGCTACCAGTACGACCATGAGGCCTTTCTTGGCAAAGATGAGTCCAAGACATTCGATCAGCTCACCCCCGAGGAGAGCAAGGACAGGCTTGGGTAAGGAATTGGCTCAGATTATAAAGCTCTCATCTGGATCAGAGAATTCTTCATGCTGTTGTATGATCGTTTTGGACCAGAGCATCTTCTCTATGTCTGCATGCAAGGAATTATAAATGCCAGACATTTCAAAGTCAAGACATTCAAAGCCAATTAGGGCTATATTGGGCCGAGGACATGTGTGTAGTTAATGTTTCTTTCTGTAAAACTGCTGCGTGTAGATATCTAGATTCGGTCCATTAACATTTCAACAAGTGGTACTAACTTGAGAAACATTGCATGTTAGAAAATCTTAATGAAATAACGGAGCATTATCTAACATTTCTAAAGGAAGTAATTAGAGTCGTCGGTGATATTCGCACACATTCCAATGGTTATAATTGCCTAATGCCTAGCTCTTAATTATAGATGGCACATTAACATTTTGAATGGTGTCAAAGTTGCAGTCAAGTCAAAGCATACAGCTGCAGTGCTAGCTATCATCACATACTGTAATGTATTGTACGGGTCTGTACATGGAAACTATGAAGTAGCTCAGCTACTATAGCTCTGGCCCATAGCCTTACTGCTTTGATTTTGCCATGCAGGGCAGAATCAAAGCAGTAAGGCTATGGACCAGAGCTACTCGGCTACCATGTTGGCTACTACAACTCTGAGACCACTTGGCATCATGCAACACACGAGTTCAGTTGGCTGAATGGGCGTAGTCCGTGTTGTGTTGGCGCTTTACTTGCCACAGAATTCCCTTTCCTGTCATGATCCATAAGAGGGAGGATCTATTCTAAGTATGTATGCAACATCACAACGTGGCAACTGAGAGAGAGCATACACTTGTTTGCCTTTTGTAGAATTAATGGCCTGAGACTTTCCAAGTGTGGCGTTTTCAGACAACTCAGACCTCTTTACAGCCAAACTTTGCCCATGAAAAACCTATTTTGACAGTACTTATCCTGTCACTTCATTGAGTTATGGTTGAGTGCCTGTATTGCCCAGTGCCCACTTCACAGGTGCTCTCTCACTGCTGGCTGGGTGTCAGAATATATTATAGGCCATGACATCTGTATTTGGATTATATCTATCTGTATTTAAAGAAATGATAATTTAATGTTGCTGCATGTGCGTTCTCTTTACCTCACACAGTAAGATTGTGGACCGGATAGACGGTGATGCCGACGGTCACATCACCGCCATTGAACTGAAGGCTTGGATAAAAAGGGTTCAGAAGCGTTATGTATATGAGAATGTAGCCAAGGTGTGGACCGATTATGACCTGAACAAAGACAACCACATCTCGTGGGATGAGTACAAGCAAGCCACCTATGGCTACTACCTTTGTAAGAATCAAGTTCTCTATTCAACACATTTTGAGTTTACTATTAGTGTTCTGGGATCACTGATTTCTCTTTCCATCTTGGCAGCCAATCCAGATGAGTTTGACGATGCGACCGACCAGTTCAGCTTCAAGAAGATGCTCCCTCGCGACGAGCGGCGTTTCAAGACGGCAGACCTGAACAGGGATCTGTTTGCCGACAGAGAGGAGTTCACAGCATTCCTCCACCCCGAGGAGTTTGACCACATGAAAGATATCGTGATTTTGGTACGTCCTCTCCACACTGCCATAGGAACATGATGTGTGATTAGACAGTTAAACCAGAGGGTGCATATCAGGCTGGAATACAAAACAACTCGCCCCTTTACCAACTCGCCCCGGGCGTACAGCCGGCGGAACAGTGCGGCCTGGTATTCATGAAGTAATCTAAGTAAATGATGCTTAAACGGTTACCCTAACCTATTATTATATGTTATTCATAACCTTAACCTCAGTAAAACTATGCCTAAACCTAACCCCATTCCTAAACTTAACCCCAGTAAAACTATGCCTAACCCTAAACTTATTTCTAACCTTATTCTCAGTAAAACAAAATAAAGAATATAACTGCCGCACAGAGCAGTCGGCGTGAGGTCGGCGGAAAAAAGCTGGGCGAGATGGAATTGGGGCATAAGTTACTAGAGAGCATAAGAACTTACACATTTTGATTTAGAAATCACCCTGGCAAATACTCTACATGACAGTCCTGGACCTTTGGGGGAACACACTCCCTCTTGGCAGTCAGAACTGCACACTCACTCCTCATTTTCCAGCACCGTCTGAAAACTCACCTCTTCAGACTCCTCCTCACTCCCCGTGTCCCTTCTTGTCCCCTTGCTTTAGATTAATGCTGGTTATACTAATTGCTCATGGTACATTTTTATGTGTTATCTAGACTAGATTGTTTTCCTTGACCACAAAATTTAGAATGTTATTTAGCATAGCATGTAGTTTAGATGCTTGATGTTTACCTGTATGCTAGTTCTTTGAGGCACTATTCAATTCAATTCAAAGGGCTTTATTGGCATGAGAAAACATACGTTTACATTGCCAAGGCACAATACAGCAATACAACCAAAACAAAATGTATGTACATTTGAAAGTCGGAGTCTTCAATAAATCACTTTCTATGTACCAAGATCACTCGATGCAGATAGTGCAGGAATACACACAATCTTTGTACTTCGCCCAGCAGATATGGACCTTTTTGTCATTAGTCATGTTTTCAAAATCTCTGTGGGTGATTGTAATCTGTGTCTCTGATGGCACTACATGGTTCTCTTTGCACCTACTTATGTGGCTATTTACACTGTCGTTTGTTTACCAGGGTTCATGCTTACTCTTATCTCGCTCTGGATAAGAGCATCTGCTGAATGCCTAAAATGTAGAAGTATGATGAATATAATGAAGAATCTTTAACTCTGCCTGCAAATTATTATCTAGAGGGATAGTCTGACTATTCCACTTAAGACTTCAATTTCGTAATGCACTGTCTCGGTGTCCATAAAAGAATGATGACCCATTTGACAGAGTTAATTATTAATAGTTAATTTAAAAAATATTTTGAGTGTTACCAAAGTCATGCTCGAGTAGTGGCATCTTCAGTGATTAATTGTGATGTCAGTCTGACTAAAACAAAGGTAGTCTTTACCAATATAATAGACAAAATGTCTAAAATGTTCCAAGACAGTTAGTTCGGCTGCTACTACATGAACAATCCTTTAAGCTAGAAATCAATTAAATTCCACATAATCTGATGGCTCCAAAGTCCAGCGGTATGAAGACTCATAGTCTGGAGGCTCCTGGAGCCCAGAGTTTCTATTTCATTACTGTCATTGAAGGTTAGACTGCTGTTGACCCTTGCATCCACATTTTATGATATCAATACTTCCTATTTGTGTGCAGGAAACCTTGGAGGATATTGATAAGAATGGTGATGGACATGTGGACGAGGATGAGTATATTGGTAAGTCGTTTATCTGTAAGGCTCATCTACATTTAATAACTATACAACAAAATCCAGAGTGTTCATTTGATTTTGAGGGCTCTAGTTTGTGGGAGGTATACCAGGCACAATAGGCCTTTCGGTAAGCGCCACCCGCCCCTACCCCATTACTGTTGCTAAGTAGGACACTCTTGCTGCTCCTACACTGAGGACCGTGTTATGTTGCCGTTTTTCTGAAGAGGAATAGAAGTATTAACATCAAGAACATCCATACTATAATAACGCCATGGTGAAACGTTGCTGATGAGCATCTTGCAACAGTGCTTCATAGGTACCCAGAACATTTGGGGCATTTTCTTGATACAATACTGTGACACTCACTGTCTTATCCGAGGCTAATGCTAACAGAGACAAACTGTCTCACTCATTCACCCTCCCTGCTACTAAATCATACTATTACCGTCAACTTTTACTAAACAATGGTTAAATCAGTCGTCCAAGCACACCTACAGCACTGTAGGCACACCTACAGCACTGTAGGTGTGCTTTGTAGCAGAAAATCAGAAAATCATCAATTTTGTTTGGCACATCTTTCAGCTGTAAACTAGTGACCGCCGCCTCCTCCACCTCCACATTGTAAACACTGACATGTGCATGTGCGCACCCACGGGAAAACTAATAAAAGAAAATGCCCCAAACATTCTGGGTACCTATGAAGCACTGTTACAGGACGCCTAACAGCAACGTTTCACCATGGCATTATTATAGTATGGATGTTCTTGATGTTAATACTTCTATTCCTCTTCAGTAACACAGTCCTCAGTGTAGGAGCAGTGTCCTACTTAGCAACAGTAACGGGAGGGGGCTTACCGAAAGGTCTATTGGCCTATAACAACAGTGCAGTGTTAAGTTCCACAAGCCACATTCAAGCCAGATTCAGCTCAAACAAGGGGTTAAATTAATTTCGCTCCTATGTCACTAAAATGTGGAACGCCCTACAAACAGCCGTTATGAAATGCGAATCCCTAAGACTCCTTCAAAACCGCTCTCAATGAGAACTTGCAGGTGTCTGCAATTCGAAACTGGCCCCTGTAAAAAAAATCCCCCCACCTCTTTCTTTTTATACCGTACAGTGTACTGTATATTTGTATGTCTTTTAATAAAATGTTTTGATTAATTGAAAATGCATGACCTTTACAAGTCTTAGGGCTTTATCCTCTTAGCGGATTTTGTATTGACCTGTACTTTCCTTGAACTGTACCCATTCTGCAAACTGTTAAACTGTATGGAAAAGTCAATCAATCAAACAGGACAGGTGCTTAAAGATGGGGTGCCGTGATTAGTTTCCACCCTAAAACATGATCATCAGGTATTATTGTTTACGGAGGAAGATTTTTTTCAATAAAGTGTACATTATTTGTTAAAATGTTGTTTTTATGTGGACACTTCCACCAGTTCATTAAGTATGCCTGGTTTGCTTCGTGGGTAGTGATGGGTGTTGATTCACCTGAACTGAAGCCGCACTCACAGCTGTATGATAAAGGTGGAGGGGTTAGTGGAGGAGATGATATTGTGATGTCACTATATCACTGTTGTTTTTTTTCATTGGCACGTTTGACTGTCAAGGTTTCAGGAAGAAACCCTAAATACAAAAGGAAGACATTATTGCACATAAAACAACCACACCAAGGGGTCTAATGAAGTACTGTCACCTCATAAACGCGTGAAAAACTGGAAAAAATACAAAAATCACAGCCATTCTCCCTTCAGATTATTCAAGATTCTGAAGTATTGTGAGGCAAACAACAAGAACCCTCACTGTAGTTCCCTGGTTTTTCAGCACTTTCCCCCCCACATCCCAGAGAAATAGATTCTGCCCCGTGTTCTTTCGTGTCCTAATTACAGAATCAAAGCCGTGCTTGTTGGAAGCTCTGGGAAACTTCTGTGAGCCTGCACGTGACATAAACCCACTCACTCCATTCCCCAGTCCAGATAGAGTGGTGCTGCATGGTTGTGTCTTTTCTGACCCACAGAACTTTGTTTAATCTCTTTCTGGTGCGTCTGGTCATCTCTACTCTGCATCCCCTGATTACAAGACATAAGCAGTGATCATCACGGCTGTACGCATGCATGGCTTTTTGTGTGCCACATGCTGAATAGTTATGTCTATTGGGTCTCTTCCAAGGTTATAGCTTGGAATATTTCATTCTTTTTTGGTAATGTTTTAATGCAGGTTTTCAAGTTTTTTTTTGTTTTGTTTTTAAAGGTTTGTTTATTTATTTATTTCACTATGTAACCCTGCTTCCTCCAATGTTCTATTCCTCTGTGGTTTCAGCTGACATGTTCTCCCACGAGGACGGCGGTCCAGAGCCAGACTGGGTCAAGACTGAGAGGGACCAGTTTTCAGACTTCCGGGACTTGAACAAGGACGGGAAGATGGATCAAGAGGAGATCCGCCAGTGGATTCTACCTCAGGACTACGACCATGCCCAGGCCGAGGCCAGACATCTAGTGTACGAGTCGGACCAGGACAAGGTACAAATATGTCTGTTTTTATGGACTTATGGCATCTTTTTATATATGAATAATACTGTAACTGTGTCCTGGATGTCCCGAACACGTTTTTCTATCGGATTCCGATTATTTTATTTTGAGTATCTGCCGATTTCCCCCCCCCCCCCTGATCTGATATATAGAATACTCTTATGCCATATCACAATAGTACAATATCCAAAATCACAGACAATATCCAGTCTAATATCATGATATTGATACTAGGGATTAACCTGACTTTGCCAGCTGGGGGAGGTATTGGGTAACCATGTTCCCCAACACCGTAACCATCTGGGATCTCTCAGGGAGTTGAGCTAACACCGAACAGCTCCTGTACCGAACCAATCAGCGTGAGCTAAGGGCGGGATATGTGCGAAACCGGATGTGAAGCTATATAGACACGTCAATATGATTGGTTGTGTTTGCACGCCCACACGGTGATAGACAGACGGTCCCATCCAATCTTCTACCAAGTATCTTGCAAAAAATAAACAGCCCCGTCATCGAATTGCCTCCCGAGATCCCAGATCCCAATAAGCTGTGAAACAAACTTGTGTAGCAAGCTTCTTGGATCTGGCAGCGTCAGGTTAACTAGGGATGTTCTGATCATGTTTTTTAGCTCCGAATCTGATCATTGAAAATGACGTGATTACGACAACCCTAGCATTAACCCATTAATACAATCAGATAGGACTTTTCTGTTTGGATGAATGGGCTATCCATGGGAAGTTGCACCTACAGCACCTTGCTGGAAAGATGGCCACGGTCTGAATATCGTCAATATAGAGCTATTTAACCCTTACATTTTTTTAACTAATATTCTCTGTCTTCTCAAGTTTACTGATCCAGTGTGTCTGTCTGTCTTTTCAGGATCAGATGCTTAGCAAGCAAGAGATCTTGGAGAACTGGAACATGTTTGTGGGAAGTCAGGCTACCAACTATGGAGAGGACCTTACCAGGAACCACGATGAGCTCTGAGCTCGCAACCAGTGTGCGTGGTGTGTATGCGTGAGAGATGAGGGTTATTTAAAAAAAAGCTGCGTCTCCAAAGACAAAATCCCAGACTCTTCTGGCCCCCTGCCACCACTGCAAACGCCTCTTAATCCATTCCGTCCTTTCCTCAATGTAGTTGGACAGAGAAGCTTGGAGAAAAAGACACCTTGTAACTGACACCAGGAGGGAGGAGGACTGGTCTTACCACTGACACTAAGGTTCCATCTTAGGATATATACTGTATATTTGCCTGGTTCTGTTTCTGACATTCAGGAATAAAACCAGACTCAGAGGAGTTGTTTTAAAGACCATCGATGGTGCCTTCCAGCCATATTGCTGGGCTTAGCTGCCTCATAGATATGTGTAGAAGATAGTTGAACCTTATATATATATTATTACAAGCAAGAATGTAAGGTTGATGGGCAGCAGGAACATGTATTTTTTTATGGTGAAGCTAAATGTGAAAGCACAGATCGGAACACTTTGTGATTGATTTATTTATTTAGTGAGTCTGGGAGTGATACAGTCGTCAAATGAAGACTGGTAAAATGCAAACATTAGAAATGCTGCCTTTCATCTAATATATTGTCTTCATTAAATGTTTGTACTGCAGACACAAATTGTGTTTTTTTTTGTTTACACTTTCCTGCCAAATCATTTCATTGCTTTTCATGTTGAGATACTCCTGGTTAAATGTTTTAAGAACTGTTACAAATGTGTCTGGTTCTGCACGTATTGATCCTTCAGTATAGCCTGTGAAAGATTATCGCCTTATTTGTTTGGTTTAGGTTTTTGTGTATTTATTGGTAGACTTTCAATGTTAATTTGTTGTTGAGCCTTTTTACTGTTTTACAATTGGGTTTTGCCCTCCTGTACCCATCTAAATGATCTAAGGGATGAATGAGCTTTGGAAGTGGCATATTGGCTTAAATTACAAAAACGTGTACTTGTCATTGTATTTACAGTTAGTTTACATTTGAATATTGAAACACAATTTTGAAATTACACTTGTGTGTGTGTCTTTCTTTTTAAATGCCTGGCATTTTTACTTTGCTCTTAAAAACTATCATCTCTGTGAAATTACAGAGAATCCCACAAAAGTTTTTAGAGATATTTTCCAACTGTACTCAAGCAATGAACTTCTATATATCTTTTACAATTTGCAGGTACAGTACACTACTAAGCAGCTGCCTATTTTACATGAATTAACATGCATATATGCAGTATTAGTTTAGCAAACATTTATTGCAAATCCTGCATTTATTTCTCACTTCTCAGCTTGTTTCAGAGATGTGTTCCACATATTATCTCCCTCCGTCTATACAGTACATGGGAACTAGACTAGTCTTCATTCATGGGGACAGAATCCCAGTGATTCAATTTCAAACTAAGAGCCCATTCACTTTTACGCCCTTCAAATTTAGCCCGTATCTCTGTTCCTTACTCTTCCAAATTCTCACACTTTTTTTTTTTCTCACTGACCTCACTTGCCATTTGGTTCCATTTTGAATCATGAGCTTAACTGAACAAGGCCTAACTTGTGCTGTGTCTACATGTGTGTACTGTACACAAATGTGTGCTTCCATAAAGCTGCAGATCATGCAGACAAGGGCATAGAAAAGCCAACTGCCAGACAGTGTTGATTGGGGATACCCTGATGTTTGTAGATTTGTCTATTTAAGATTTTGACTCGATGAGCATTAACAACTACGGAATATGGGGACACTGTTAACACTGTTTAGTGACTAATTGCGGCACGGACACATACACACAATAGAGATCGGGTTTAGCTGACTTGCTGTTGCTCCTGGCTGTTGCAGTAAAACACTCGTGTAACTGAGAAAGCGTCCTAGCCAGTCATCCTGTCTCCTCGGCCTGCTCATGTGGAACATGTGGATATATGTGTGCCAGTTAGCAAGACAAGTCAAGCGGGACCAACACGATAAAGCTCATTAGGAACAAGGGACAGTGGATGTATGTGTGTGTGTGTGTGTGGGCTGTGATGATGTTTGTAATGTAGGACCTTCTTCAAGCAGTTCAACATGGCTAGTAGGTCACATCTACTCTCAGTCAAGGACTATGTTATGGAAGACAGAAATGTCCATAGGGCTGTTCACTGAATAGGTTTGGTGCTGAAAAGGAATTCTTGCTATTTCTTTTCATAATGAGCAAGGCTGGCTGACACGCAATCCATACAGAATTACAGAAACGAGTAAACAATTTGCGGGCCCCACTTGCATGGTGTCATACATGAATAGAGTTTCCCTTACACATTCATCTTTGCATGTCTGATAAAAAAAAGCCCCGATGCTGAGGAAATGTCAAAGTAGAGGTGTTATGTGGTGTTATGAGAATTATGTATTTGAAGTTCTGGTTCCTCTTGGGTCCTGACAAAAGCTATTAGTCTTTATAATGCTCCATTGCTTTGTGTAATCATTGGGGTCAATCCAGACTTATACATTTGACTAATTTGGATTTCTAAAATACAAAAGTAGCTCAATATGCTTTCCCACGCAACATTAATTGTGTCATGTGTCAGGGTGCATCTGTGTGTACAGCTGTGGGCGTAGGTGGATGTGTATTAGAAGTGTACAAAAAAATGTGAAAGGAAACAAATGTATCCATTTGCATGATGTACATTGTACAACACAGACACACGCACCACTCCTTTCCGTGGCCTGCCTTGCGGTCATGTTTAACAGTGCTGCCCCTCCTGTTCATGAGAAGTTCCTTGAGTGTGACTGTGAGTGTGTGTGTGTACAGTAATGCCTTCAGACGGCTTTCATATGAGTGTCTATGCACATCAACCAATCTCCACTGATAATAATGAGCCCGCTGGGTGAGAATAGGGGGGGGGGGGGTCATCAAATCTAGCATATTAATGTCCAAGACCATCAGTTCTCCATACAGTACATTACTCACTTAGTCTTGTCCACTTAAGCAGTGGTGGTGAGCAACTGAACATCTCAATTTCTTTTAATGAAATAAAATATTCAGAAGGAAGTATAGCAAGTACTATGCTAGTAATTAACAAACATGACTAGGGCCTAGTAATATATGCTGCAGAGGCTTATTTATCTTTGTGATTAACAATGCAATATTGTTTAAAAAAAATATCTCACTTGTGTGAGTCCAAATACCGGTAACTATTTTTAGCCCTGCTATAGTATAGGCCTATGTGAATTTAAGAATGGATTAGCCATCTGTCCAAGAGTTTGGTCCAGAACAGGACAGAACACGATACTACTGGTTAGATTGTCATGGAATTGGCTGTGCACCCTCATCCTCCCCGGAGGCTGAATCATACCAAATATTGTCTATAGCCGTAGCCTATACGAAGATGTCCGAACTTCATTGGAGCCACTATGAGGCGCAATGGACAACAAATCCGGCATGCACAGACATAGAGGGGCAGGTGCTCAAGTGAAAAAAGTGCAGAACCGGCCGGTTGCCTTAATAGTTAGCTCTGAACCATAGTTCTAATGGGTTGCATTTAGACGCATTAGACTAGAGCTATGGATCAGAGCTACTTAATAGTGTGAGATTCATAGATTTTGGGGCATAAATAATATATATTAGAAGCTTTTTATCAAGAATTGATCAATGTCACCATGGTCCACATACTGTACAGTGTATCTTTTTTTTCAAAAGGGCACATTGCTGTCCAGAGGGCAAAGGGCAGGTGCTCTAGCACCACCTAGTGTCTATCTGTGCACCTACAAATGCAGGTCTCCAATTAAGTAGCCAAAGGTCGCTTATAAGCACTGAGCAGACATGGCAACGAAGCACACACACAAGGAGCCCCACTGCCCAGTACCTTCCCACCGAAACAGGTCATATTTCTCTAACTGGCACCCATAAACCACTCAGTTCAGACAAGGTCTGATTTGTTTTATAACACAAATATATCTCGCCTACAGCAGTATTTCGCTTTTGGGGAATAAAATAGATGTTGAAAAAGGTGTTTGTTTTGAGTAATGTTGGTGTCTGTCGTCGTGTCCGTTGCTTAGGAACCTTTGTAACAGGTACTGCGTGATACAGGGACCTTAATGGTTGCACCACTATTTACATTTGAGCCTGATTTGAGTTGGAGAGGGTGTTGGCAATTGCAAACTCATTTAATAAACTATTGGCCCGGTTCGAGAAATTCACGGGGAAATGAGGGAAGACACTTTCTCCCAAATATAGGTAAGAAAGACATACATTATCGTTTATTGCTGCTGCTTCTGCCGCCGTGCAGAAATGGGGTGTTAAAATGTGACTGTGTGCGTCAAGTGTGTCGTCGAAAAAGTAGGTCTTTGAGCTGTACATGAATTAAAAATATCTACAGAATGCCAGTGAGCCAGTCTAAGGTGTAGTGTGAGATTAGGCTATTCCAGGCCCATTGGCCAGTATAAGCAGTAAGCGATGCTTCACCCTTTTTATAAGATACCATTTTTGAGTGGTGCAGGCTGCCACTCCAAGGAACAGCAATGTCCGTCCCTGTGTCCGGACCGGGTGTCCCTATGTATGTATGTGTATTATGTATGTATATTTAGGGTACCAACAGGTGCCAAAGTGGCTCTGTTGAGCTAGAAACAGAGAGAAAGAGAGAGAGAGATGCACTGTTGCCTGCTAATTACAATGTGGAGCATGCGTGCATGGGAGGGAGAATAACACTCTTACTTGTGAGAGAGAGAGTGTTGTCTGCTAATTCCCCCACACAACTCTTGATCATTTCGGATGTGGGGCGGCTCA
Organism: Protomyctophum bolini; assembly: GCF_963924005.1. Taxonomy (NCBI): domain Eukaryota; kingdom Metazoa; phylum Chordata; class Actinopteri; order Myctophiformes; family Myctophidae; genus Protomyctophum; species Protomyctophum bolini. The sequence goes on from NC_137862.1 coordinate 40,188,058, forward strand.
CCGGAACCGGGCCGGCACCCTGCATGGGCGCATTCCTGTGGGTCTGTTAGTTCCCGGGACCCCCGGGGACCCCAGTCCCCCACACAGAGGGGGACTTACACCGCTCCGTTCACACTGGTGTGATTAAATTTTTTGGCACAGAGCAGGCCAGCAGTGTAATGAATGGAACACTGTCTATGCGTTAAATAACATTTTTTTACGCCATTGTGTACAAATACACCCTCCCCCCCCCCAACTCAGCCCCCTTGCTATAAATGCCTTCGACAATTTGACCCCTCAGTCTGCATTCACAAGAAATAAACTGAACTGAACATTCAGTGCGTTGTCCCCCCCCCCCCCCCCCCCCCCCCCCCCCCCCACACACACACACACACACTTGACACTTGTACAGTTACTGAGAAATTGTCCTTATTATGTAAATGTCAAGTAGCCTATATGATCATCCTGTGTTCAGTGTACGCTTGTATAGTTGTATACCGGTATGTGCGTGTCATGTGGATTGCATGTTTGTATTTTTTTGACGACAAAGCTTGAAGTAAGCCATCAATCTTTCATATGTCATCTGGTTACTGTACACAGAGTAGTGAAGCTGATTCTCTCCCTCTCTCTCTCTCTCTCTCTCTCTCTCTCTCTCTCTCTCTCTCTCTCCCTCCTCCTCATGTAGGATAGGACTGTACTCCCCCTAGTGGTGGTGGTCAGAACAATAGGCCACCTTTCAACAACTGCACTTCTGCTCATCCATCATGGTGAGTTTTTATGTGCCCATCAAGGCAGTGTAGATAGGATATCGGCCATTAATGACTACACAATTAGAGAAGAGGCTTTAAAGAGCAATACGTTTCAATTTAGAAGCCATAAACCTAGTGAGTTGATAATTAATTCTAACTGCCTCTGGGGAAATGGAGGTCCTTTGGTTTGGACTGGGGGTCAGAAAGACTCAAATCAGTCTCAAACAGCTTTTACATGGCTGAGTCTCCGCTTTAGTCTCCCACTCATTCTGTCAGACGTCGCCTTATCTTATACGATATATGCACAAAGAAAACTTCCAAGTTTTAATTAAAAGACCGGATGCTGAAGACAAAGTGACCCAGACTAAGTTGTTTTGTAGTTGGTGCAAGTAAAATGACAGAGACACTGCTGTCCCAGGGAGACAGATGTCCCTTGGAACATAGTGTTTGATCTCGCTCCATTCGCCCATGCTTCCCTCACTCTCTTCTTGCTCCCATCTTTTCTCCCCCATCCATCCATGCCCGAGCATCTGGATGCCTTTGGGATCGAGGGGAGGGGAGAGGAGGTCTTGTTCCATGATCCCCTCCTCATCTCCCTAGCTGTACACCCATCCCCCCCCATCCATCCATCCATCCCCCGGAGAGGCCTTTGGTCCTGTGATCCCAAATCTCACATGATGGAGACGCATCTAATCCTGTTAGAACACGGCATCTTCCATTGCAGTCGAGAGTGGAGAGGAAACAGCAGGAGGCAGAAAGGAGATGGAGGTGACAGGATGGATGGACAGACAGACAGACAGACAGACAGACAGACAGACAGACAGACAGACAGACAGACAGACAGACAGGCAGACAGACAGAAAGAAAGATGAATGGCTGCATAAGAAGGGAACATTTCAAAAGCAAGGAAAAAGTGTGTGTGTGTGTGTGTGTGTGTGTGTGTGTGTGTGTGTGTGTGTGTGTGTGTGTGTGTGTGTGTGTGTGCGTGTGCGTGTGTGGCATTTCTTGACTGTTTTGTGACAGCCTGACTTGTTTTTTGCGGGTACAGAAAATCATAAAATTATCACTAAGCCTTTCTTGGAGATTCTGGATTTGTTCGAGGTCAGAATGAGATCAATGACAGTTTGAGTAGAATCACACACTCTTGTGGGTTGGGTAATTAGCTGACTGACACTATGCAGATCACAGAACCTACTGAATGACTTAAACACAGGTGCTTCCGTACGTTGCATGTCTGTATTGTAGTCGCGAATCAGCATTTTCTCTACACATTCCTCCCCAGCTAAGCACCCCTCAAGTATATCATATAACCCATGTTGGTCAGGCGGTCTGTAGACGGTGCCCACTAATACCGATTTAGCATTTTTGAAAATTAATTCAACCCACACAGTTTCAATTTCATCATGCTGTAAGTCAGTACGAGTAACATATTCAGTGTCTTGGTGAATATACGGTACATGCACACACAACCACCATGCCTGTTTCTGATCATATAATAGTTTTTTAATAGTGTGTGCGTGTGTGCGCACGCGCATATGCATGTGTGTTACCGCGTTCGTGTGCATGTTTTTCTCTGACTGTGTATCCTCATGGGACCTTCCCGGCTGCTGCTCCCTCTCTGACAGTCTCTTCCTCTCAAGGTGTTTTCCCTCTCGACTCGCCGTGCATGTCTTTCCGTGTCTGCTCTGTGTGTGTGTGTGTGTATAAAGTTTACCCTCCAGCCAGGCCCCATCTGAGCTCCAGGCCCCTCAAGGGCTCTGCTCTCCCAAAGCTCCCTCCCTCCCGTACACCGGAGCCCCTCCAGCTCCCACCCTGCGATACCACGGGGGAATACCCCCCAAGAACCCCCAGGCACCTCAGACGGACGGGGAGCAGCAGCTCTGCACAAGAGAGAGTGAGCCTGGGGGTTATCTGTGAACACATACAACATACAAGAATAGTTATAATGCTTCGCTAAACACTGGGACAATCCTTAATATAGCGCCTCCTGTTGGCGTGGCATTGTTTTTTACTCACGCACGCACACACACACACACACACACACCCACACACACACACACACACACACACACACACACACACACACACACACACACACACACACACACACCTACACACACGCAGGCCTACTCCTTGTGAGCCTTGGTTTCCTCTCTGGGGCCCTAACCTTGTTAACAATCCCTTGGGGCTCTTGGAAGCCCCTGTGATTGTGCTCTGTATACGTGTTTATTGACCCCGCCAGCTCTGAGAGGCTAAATTGGGGTAATATTTGTTGCAAAGAATCACAGCGAGAGCCGTATAATTATGCTGATGTTGAATGCACCTGGGACCACGCGGGATGATTGGCATGTTGAAAAGCTTGGATTGTTCCTGTCAGAGACACAATGGAACATCGAGTGAACAAAAGCTCACTGAGGTCTCCGCTAAGTCCAACATCCCGTTAGTCCGACCTATCCACATGTGGCCTGGCTATGTGTCTACGTGGCCGGTTAAGACTGAGGTTAGGGTTAGCGACCTACGTGGCCGGTTAAGACTGAGGTTAGGGTTAGCGACCTACGTGGCTGGTTAAAACTGAGATTAGGGTTAGGGTTTGAGATAGTTCAGAGTAACGGGAGGTCGAAACAATGACATGTTACCGTCTCCGATAGAGTGTGCGTGGTTCCACATGCGCTCTCAAGAGGGGAAGTGGAGGAAGGTTAGGCCTGCTGTCTTACAGATGTCTTGGGCTGTGAGTTACCAGGTGTATGTCACCTGAGATTACCCACGCCTAAACCCCTCATGGCGAACAGCCAGCATTACAGCTGAGGGGGCATCTGGTGTTTGTGTGTGTGTGTGTGTGGTGAGAGCATGCGCCATGCAGGTGAATTTGTGTGTGTGGCGTGTGTGCGGGCTTGCATCTGATGTATTTGGTGAGAGCATGCGCCATGCAGGTGAATTTATGTATTTGTGTTTTTGAGTGTTTTCCGCTGCCGAGCCAGAAGAGGCAGAATCAGAGATTTGACTTGCTTCGGCCATTCTCCTGAATATATATCTAAGTCCTCTATAATATTTAAATCTTAGCCCGGACGGTTAGCTCGACCGTCTGGGCACCTAGGCTGCTGAGTCAGCCTGACGGCGTGCCGCGGGTTCGACACCCGATTCCAACGGCCTTTGCCGCGTGTCTTCGCCCCATCACTCTCCCCATTTCCTGTCAGTCTACTTTCATCCCATATCAATAAAGGCAGAAAAAGCCAAAACAATATATAAAAGAATATATATATATTTTAATCTCATGCTAAATAATTAGCGCATTCAAGTGAAGCGCTCAAACGTGAGTTTGTGTTCACGTAAAATTATTTCTGTGATTCATTCGGGGGGTGGTTCGTGAGGCCGGATTCTTATCCTTTTTAAATTTACAGCATATTGGATCACCAGGGCCTAGCCTCAATCAAACTACCAAAGCAAGGAATCTAGATTAGGTGGATCAATGCAAGGTTGAGGTCAGCGTCTCTTTGAGTGCGTGTGATAATGATAACGATAATGAATGAGGACATTTAAGGCACGGGGCTGCTCACGCTCTTGCGGTCTCTAGTTAAGAGTGTACTGAAGTGAGCAAAATGTTCAACTCCAACTGTCCCTCTGATCTCTCTCCACTTCCCCGGTGCCCCCGCAGAGATAGACCAAAGAGAAGCACTCCTTAATCAAAGTGCATTGGATTAGCGAGGAGCGGCCGGGAAAACAGAACATCACAGAGATATCTCCTCGCACCCATCAGACGGATTGGAAAACAAGTCGAATCACAGGAACCACCACTTCAAATGATTGATCCGTGACCCCGAAATAAAAGGATGGCATTTTAATCTTTCTGTTCTTCTTGTTTGGCATGTATCAAGGTCTGCTGTGTGTGTGTGTGTGTGTGTGTGTGTGTGTGTGTGGATGTGAATCAAGCGTTGCAGGTGTGCATGCGCTATGTCTGCATGTATGTCAGGCAGCGTGGGTGCATGTGTATGTATGCGTCGCAGAGGTGCACTCTGGTTTCCATGTAAGACCATATATGCGGCCTCTAAATATACTGTGCCTGTGCGTGCTTGTTTAGATTGCTTTTCTAGATATATGGCGTCATTAGCCCACGGAGCCATGTGCAACGTCCCCCAGAGAGCCAAAGCAAAGTCATATTTTATTAATACACCTGCTGTGTGGCTGTATCACTCTCTTATAGACCTGCACACAAGCTGACACACAACTCCGTCCACATCATGCATATTTAATAACCTGGGTGTACTCAGCAGCAACTTTTACTGTTTTTGTGTGTGTGTGTTTTCAAACATTAGTGTGTTTATGATGGGGCAGGAACGGCTCAGGAGGTAGAGCCGCTGCCTGGGGAACTGAAAGGATCCTGCAGGTTCCATCACCCACTTTGTGTCAAAGTGCCCTTGAGCAAGACACTGACTGCATGGACCCCTATAACTGCTCCCAATTTGCAGGGTGCATGCGTTTGCTGTCAGTGTGTGAATGGGTGAATGTAATGCAATGTAAAGTGCTTATATAAATGCAGTACAAAGGCATTATTAATGCAGCCCATGTACTACTACGGCCACTCTGTGTAGGCCTGTTTAAAATGACAATTATTCATCTGTCCGCCGTGGTCTGAAAACCCACCTTTTCAGAATCCATTTCAGCCCGTAGCAGTATGGTAGCAGTACGGTAGCACTTGCCCTATAGCCTCGATGACCAGACAGGCGTGTGTGCAATGGCTCGACTTATGTAAATTGGATAGCAATTTATCTAGACATAGCACGATCGTGTATACGCATAGTATCATTTAGATATCCCACTGTTAGAGCTTACGTATGATTCTTGATGACTATTTTTATAGAAGAGCATCTTCTAAATGCTTAAATTGTAAGAGTTGTAACAAATTCAATTGTAACAATCGGTGATATAGGAATTTATTTTGGTGCCTATATATTTTTTGTCAGGTTAGAACAACAGTAGTGTAGGTCTACGGACATCGTTAAAAGTGATTGTCTGATATGCAGTGAACATTATCTGAACATATGACATAAATATACAAATATCCTAAAGGTAAAAAAAAAACCCACATTATGTGGTGGGTCAGAAATAGGCTCTATAGCTCATATTAAGGGGCATATATGCTACTGTACATCTTATGTAAGAGCTTATTGTCTGAAATGATGTTTTTCATCCAGTGCCTGTCGCCCTCAAAAAGGTTAATACTGCCATCATGTGGCTCGGGGAAGTAAACATTTAGTATCTAAATCAAGTTGCATTTATTCATTGTGCGCATGTGCAAGCATGCATGTGCATGTCATGTGTGTGCATTGGGGGCCCAGGCTATGCACTAGGGGGGCTGATAGTGAAGTATAGTGCCAGTGCTGACACTAAAGTATGTGTCTTTTCTAATGAGATGTATTGGCCTCCAGATGTTCCTAGTTATGGAGATGTTTGTCGGAGATTTAGGAGTGTGAGACCTCAGACCTGCACCCTGTCAGAGTCACAGAGGGGTGCTGTTTTACTGTCTGGCCCCATCCCAGAGGTGGCCTCTTAACCTGTAGGTATAACACCAATAGCTCCATTCACACATACGCACACGCGCACACGCGCACGCACGCACGCGAGCACACACACACACACACACACACACACACACACACACCAATTTCACATGACTCATAGCGTACCTCGTGACAATTTTGTGTATTAACATTTAATGCATAAAATGTAACAAGTTTAAAAACAGGTGGGTTGCACACATCCAGTCCCTCGCTGGTGCTGCTGGACAATAGGTAGATACAGTTTAAAAGATATAGGGCTCCATTTTCGTCACCGCTAAACCCCTTATCCCTAAACTTATTTTCCTTTTATTTATTTTTAAACTATTTGGCATACTGTATATAACATTTTTGAATAGTTAAAATGGCCAGTCTACAAGCTCACAACGTGTCAATGTAGATTGGCTAGTTGAACTATTCAAAAATGTTTTTCAAAACTGTAAAAAAAAAAAAGGCAAAGTTTAGGGATAAGGGGTTTAGCGGTGACGAAAATGGAGCCCATTGTGTGCACACAACTCAGCTCCACAGTGTACAGTATGTGTGTGTGTGTGTGTGTGTGTGTGTGTGTGTGTGTGTGTGTGTGTGTGTTTGTGTGTGTGTGTGTGTGTGTGTGTGTATATATATATATGCACGGTTGACCTTCTTCAGGTGAATTCCCCTTGAAACTGCTGCAGTGTTCTTTTTCTTTTATTTCTTTATAAATTAAAGGACAATCAACCAAGGGTTCAGGTAAAAGATGAGTGTTAAACATTTCTCATTTGCGGCATTCATTTGTTTTAACGATTTTGACAGGGGCATTCGTACATGTGGCTAAATATGTTCTTAATGTCTTTCTTTTTTTACAAACCTTTACAGGGATTTTTTAAATATTATTAAAAAGGGGGAGGTGACAAACAGACATGTTGAGCTTATGACACACAGTATAGATCCCCCCTTGTGGTCAGTTGTTCGTTCAGACACACAGAAAACAACTACTGCCAGATGTAATCTAGTAGGACTACAGTAAATAATAATAAAGAAATTGCCGTAATTTTATTTACAAAAATGACATATTTAGCCACTTGTTCGAATGCCCCCACCGCCCTGTCAAAATTAGCTAAAATGTTAAAACGAGAAAAAAACGGCAGCAAATGAAACAAAATTTACGCTCATCTTTTACTTTCTCTAATAACAACCTAAAACATGAACCTTGGTTGAATAAACAAAAACTAAGTTGTCCTTTAAGTACTGTGTAGCAGAGCTGTGTGTGTGTGTGTGTGTGTGTGTGTGTGTGTGTGTGTGTGTGTGTACGTACTTCTATCTTTTAAACAATGTAATATACAAAAATACAAATGGAATGTTTAAAAAGGCAAGCAAATATATCACATATATATATACAAAGCAATAATGTGAATATGATGCAGGAATGAATACAAAACGTTTACATTACATTACCCACAGCAATGATTCTTTGTGTTCCACTTATTGAAGAATAGGTGGCAGTGCCGTCCACCCATTTCCTAAATCCAGTTTATATGGTCCAGCACATTTTCATAGTGATGTCACACAGAATCCCACAAAAATACAATACGCCAGTGCAAGTGTGTTCAAATATCACAAATACCGTATTAATTAACCACATGAACCCTATCGTACCTATTCCGGGCATGTCATCATCATCACAGGCGAACATTTCGGCAAAAATGCAAATAGGTGAACATTTGGTGAAAATAGCACATCTACAAGCTCACAACACATCCGCAAGCCGAACTTGTGGATCGGTAATTTTCATTTTACATACAACAAAGTATAGAGTTTACATGGTTAACAATTTGCTCGTCTCACAGCAAGATTGTTTAACTTAATTGGCTCAGAGTGACTGCATATTAAAAGGGAAATGGTCTCCATCTTTTATCTAAATCCAAACAATCGCAACAACAGCAAGTGCTAATTGAGCTGTGTCTTGAAGACCCGGGAACCAGTGCTGTTGTCTGGTAGCCAGTGGTGGAAAGTAACTAAGTACATTTACTCAAGTACTGGCATTTGTATATTTTACTTGAGTATTTTCGATTTCCAATACTTTTACTTTCACTTCTACTCCAGTACATCACATAGGCAAATATTGTAGCTTACTTTTACTCTTTGAAAACCTTAATTACTAGTTACTTTATTAGGTACTTTGATGACTATTATTACAAAACATAGCCTATATATTAACCACTCAGCCCTATACATTTCGGCCATTTGAAAATAGCTGATCTACAAGCTCACAATGCACATCTGCTATTTTCAAAACATTTGTATAGATTTGAAAACTTGAAATGGGACATTCTGCACAACGAGTCCTTTTAAATTAAGGTACATTTTGATGCCAATGTATGTAAGTATACATTTTGAATTCCAGACTTTTACTGTGGTGCCTGCAGCTCAGATGGCGGCCTGTATCTTGGTCAGGTTCCTCTGGTGCATGCTATGGTGGCGCATCAGCTCATCAGAACGAGCAAACTTCTTCAGACAGTTGGACCAGCGGCAGGTGAAGGGCCTCTCGCCTGACCAGGAGGTTGATAGACAGGAGAAATAGCATTAAGTCATTGCTTTTGAGCGTTCAGCATCTGGGTGGGTGGGTGGGTGAGCGATATGGTGATAAATAGGTCTCCACGATATGCTTTTTCCAGAGATATCGTATATATATTGATATAAAATGAATTCACATTCTATGATTTGCCGTTCTGTACCTTAATTTATAGTTCTGTGGAATGATGGTTTTGTTTGACAAAAATAATGTGCGTTTTGGTCTAAATGGTCTGTTACACCTTTTATATTTTAGTTTTTGTTACCTTGTAGGTGGTTGTGCTGTTAACACTTTTTATGTCCCGGCGAGGTATAACGTTCCATTACTACCTCGCGCTAATAAGTCTGATCTCTCTTTAGAAGATTTAGACACAATAGCAAGTTTTGTCGGAAGGAAGTGAATGGCTGCGCAAAACATGCCCGGGAGAGCTGAGCAAGGCGTTGCCGATAGCAACGGCCGCTGTCAAAAAATTGAAATTTGCGTTTTATTCCATTAAAAAAGGACCTAAAGACGTCTCTAGACGTCCTGGGTCTCCTACGGGTGTAATTATACAGATGTGTGGGGACGTCCTGGGCACAATAAGTGTAAAAAATAACCATAAAAACCAACATGAAAAAGAATCATAATATTGTGTATCGTGATTCTGCTTGAAAAAACATATATATATATATATATTTAATGTATATTTTTATCCCACGATTTTGTAACCCATTTTCACCCCTGTGTCAATCATCTAATGTGATCCTGGGCTCTACACACCCTCCGCCAACCTGGGGAGAGGACTTAACTCGTGCTTCCTTCATGCTTGAGTGTCCAAGTTGCTCCTTTATACCTGACAGGGGGGAGTTTCCCTGGTTGGACGTAGCGCGTGGAAGGAACACATTATTCCAACCAGTTCCTTTCCCCTCCATCAGGCGCCCCGGCTGGCCAGGGGGAGGCAGTTTAGAGACCCGGATTAAAACATCTTGATATCATTATTTTCCCATATCGCCCACCCCTACCTAGTTCAGCATCTTCAACTCTCAACAACAGCAAACTGTATACTTAGATAGCCTAATGGTGGTGACAAAACTACTGTCTCAGACAAACTTAAAGCTATTCAGTTCATGTTGACGATACGAAACAGTGGGAAGAAGTAGAAAATGAAGGTAAACTCACTTGTTTTACCTGTATGAGTCCGAGTGTGAGTCTTAAGGTGGTCTGACCGTGAAAACTTTCTCTGACACGTCTCACACTGAAAAGGCTTCACTCCTGTACACACACACACACACACACACACACACACACACACACACACACGCACGCAGAGGTGTTTGTGGAGGACACAGAGTTGAGTCAGAGTTGAGAAACAAGACGTGGGTGGAGTTAAGGGTCAGAAGTTTAAACAACGAGATCACGTGATGACACACTCTGCAATGTATCATTTCAAACACGTCTGAGTGAATATATGAGACAGCAGCACACGTGACACAACTCATTTGCACAAATGTAGGTCTGATTACTTTTTGGATTCGTCGTTGGGCTAATCATTTTATAATCGTTTTTATTTTTTATCAACGAATCGAACATTCGAATTGTTTATCATCAACTAAATGGATTAGTCTGATTAACCACTATTTCTTTGTTGTTTACATGTTCAATGGTGTTGTATTAAAAATAGCAAAAGTATAGCCTATCTACAAGCTCACAACCCAACGCCTTGTGAACTTAGAATGTATTTTTTTCTAAATCAAATATTTTATAAATAATAGATTAAATCCATTAGTTCAATTAACTGTCTAAAGGTGACATGGTGAGAGTAGGTTAGGTAGGTTAGTTGATCACAGCATATAAAAACAGTACCTGTGTGTCTGCGCTGGTGTCTCTTTAACTGGTCTGATCTGGAGAATCTGCGTCCACAGTCCGTGAAGTCACACTGGTAGGGTTTCTCTCCTGAAACAACCACAGATAGTGGTGGATAAAGTACTTGATTGTTTTACTTAGTAAAAGTATCAATACTGCAATATAAAACTACTCCAATACAAGTAAAAGTCCGGAATTCAAAAGGTACTTTAGTAAAAGTACAAAAGTGTAGGTATCAAAATGTACCAAAATAGAAAGTAATCATTGTGCAGTATTGTGTATTTTAGTGTAATAATAAATGTGCAAAGTAACGCGTCACGCCTGTCACAGACATGCGCAAAACAAGTTCAGTCAGGAAACTCAGTGCAGTTGCTGCCGGCCGTTCATTGGGCCTCTGCGCCTCAGCAATCACATTCTTATTCACATCATCCAATCACACTCATTACAGCTTCATACCGGCTATTTAAACTGGAAGTTTGCACTGCTCATCCTGCTTGCTTGCTTGTTGCTGCACACACTGATACTGCTCCACTGCTGTCTGCTTAAACTTTTCCACCCCAGCTACCACCTATCATTTTGGATCTGCTGATTAGGTACGGGGGATTCGGAGTCCCTATGGTTGGGATTGATGTGCTTGATCAGAGTACCTAAAAAGCAGATCCAATAACCTAACAACGCCATGAAATAAGAAGTATTAGCAGTAGAATAAGATATTACATAAATGTCACCTGTGTGTTTGCGACCGTGCATCTGTAGATGGGACAGTTTGAAGTATCTCTTACTGCAGCCGGGATAGGCGCACACAAAAGGACGCTTCTCGTTGGTCTCTGATGATGACCTCATCACTGGGGGAGGAGCAATACCAGGTACACGACGAACATCCTGGAAGAAAGCAACACATGAGGCCTGGGCTGGGAAATGATGTGTGTGTGTGTGCGTGTGCAATGCATGCGTGGTTGTGTGCTTGTGCATGTGTAACTCAAACCTGAAGTCCTCTGAAGACGCCATGTGTGTGTATGTGGTACTGGGCGCTGCAGCTGAGAACCATGGGGGCGGTGGGGTCATTGTCATAGCCTGTCCCATGACTGCTATATGGGTGGAAAGAAAAGACGGTTCATTTCAATTCAAAGTCTTTATATGGTGGGACGGACGGACGGACAGACGGACAGACTCTCTATATGTTCTCTTATCCTCTTCCTGCGCTTATGACCCTCTCCAGAGTCCATACACTACAGCAGGGGAAATGGCCATGTCTCGCGACTCCCCAGGTTGGGAACCCATTTGTGTGGGTCACGGACCAATCTTTATGGGTCATGACTCGACGTATTTATTTACGGCATATTTAAGACATGCTGTGTGCTTGCGCACTTGTACACATTTGGCCTGCTTCTTTCCCCAAACAATCATATATATATATACAGTACACGAATTAACTGATAAGAACTAGATCGAACCAGGGCAAAGGAAAACGCTTGAACCTTGAATGATGCGTTTTTTGTATCTTGACATTTTTGGGAAAACTTTTTAGTTGGTGATGGTTTAATTTTCTATATGTGTGTGTGTGTGTGTGTGTGTTTGTGTGTGTGTGTGTGTGTGTGTGTGTGTGTGTGTGTGTGTGTGTGTGTGTGTGTGTGTGTGTGTGTGTGTGTGTGTGTGTGTGTGTGTGTGTGTGTGTGTGTGTTAATTACTGTAGCTTATTGTGTAGAACTAGAAAGGTCATCTGGTAATCAGAAGGTTTGCCAGTCCCACCCTGTTTATGTGTCAAAGCACTTCCACCATGAAATGAACCCCCCATACTCCCCAGCACTGTATTAATAGAGCCCCTTGCTTCTAATAATTAGGGTGGGACTCATTTGCAAAGGAGCAAAGGACTAATTTCATGTACTGTAGGCTTATTTGACTCTTGAGAGTGTATACTATAATGGAACCAAATGAACCTGTTGGTCCATTTGGTTCCATTTGTACACTCTGGGCAGATTCACACTGAGTCAGTTTAATTCAAACTTTTCCTGAATATTATTGCCTGGTCCCCGCTGCATGGCCATGATTCACATTGACCTTGATTCTTCCACACTTGAGTACACTTCATTCAACTGTATTCAATGCTTGCACATTGCTCCGATCCGTATCCGAGTACACTTCAATCGGTCCCGAGACTACCTCCATATACGGTTGGGTGATCCGCTCCCGGGAACGGTACGCAGCATTCACACTACCACAGCATCTGCCAAGTGGTCCCGAGTGCACATCCGTGACCATAGTGTGAATCTGCCCTCTGAGTTACAGACCCTGATAAGGGTCCAATTGGTTCCCAACTATCTATCATTTAGCTGCAGGGGACCCCATGGAACTCCCTAAAGGACCCCTGGGTGTCCTTTTCTCAAGGGTGTGCAGTGTGTGTATGTAGGTGTGGGGAAAAGAAGACCTCGGTCAGTATGTGTGGATGGATGGGGCACTGCAGTTCGGGCAGATACAGTAGAGTAGGGGAAAGTACAGTGACAAATATTATACCCCAACAACTATTTTCTGATTCCACTCCCAAATGTGTCCAACGAGAACATCACTTCACTTGATCAATATATACACACACCACACACTTTGAACAGTCACAGACTTCTTTCCGGAGTGGTCCTTCGGTGTAAAGGGCTGGTCTACGGTACATTGATTGGTGTGTGAGACAGAACTCACCTTTTCATGGAAGATGCAAGCGGGTTCACTGGATTCCATGCTACACACTCCAGCTGAGATGCCATTTGGTACAGGCTGTCACTACAACATACAAACGCAATGGTGCTGTGAGCTATAATTATCGTTATCGGGATTGATACACCAGAAGTGTCTTAGTATGGTGTTGAACCACCAAGAACACTTTGTATTACCATGAACCGTTTCAGTGAGCCTTGGCATATATAGTGCGCAACCCTTTGAAACTACTGGAGGGATGGAACACATAACAATATCATTCATTTGGTGTTTTGATGATGAACCCACATAGGTGTTGAATTGGCCTGAAATCCGGTGACTTCGAAACAGAAGATTCACAGCATGTTCATACTATCTGCAAATCATTCCGTGAACCCTTCTTGTGCCATGAGGCAAGGATTCACAAGGCGAGTTCGCCCCTCCCGTTAGTAATGCAGGAGCATCTATCTAGACCGTGTGCGGTGGGAGAGCTGGCGAAAGAGACCATGCACTCCCATCGGGATAGAAATGCTGTAGGAGGCTAAAGTTCAGGTCACTCAGAATAACTTTGGGGACAAGTTGACCCCTAAACCATGCCAGGAAAATACCCCCCACAGCATAACAACATAACATCAGCATGACTGGACTGGACCCCCTCACTGTCCGGGTCAAGCATTCAGGCATGTACTATTCTATTGGTGGACTATGCCACTCATGCAAAACAAAAAAAAAACAGTTTGACATATATTGGATATAAATGTGTGCGTGTGTTTGTTTGATTTGATTGATTGAGCTTGCGTGGCCAATGAGGAGATGGCATTGAGGGGAAATCCAAATGGTTGTCCTATTAACACCGTGTCTGCCCACCGCACTCCTCTGCACAGAAAAGTGGGCTGTGTGCCATTCTTCAACGTGGTGGATCACACACACACACACACACACACACACACACACAATGTGTTGAATGTACAGCAGACAGGGTTGAGTGGATCCGTGCCTAGCACACCACGGCCCAGTGTGTGTATGACATCACTCTGTCCTCAGTATCATTAGGAGTAGGAGGCAACCAACCCGCCGCTTCGGGGGAATTCTGGAACGCTTTTCCTCCAGAAGTCCTTGACGGGGAGCGCTCTAATCAGCCATGACCTATGTCCTATGAAACTATGGTAAACTCACTGAGAGACTTACTGACATCTCACTATACTGTGTGTGCGTGTGTGTGTGCGCGCGCGTGTGTGTGTGTGTGTGTGTGTGTGTGTGTGCGCGCACACGCATGTGTGTGTGTGTGTGTGTGTGCTTGAGGGTTTCCAGTACATCCCATGCCTTCTAATAGCAGAACAGTCTTATCCCATACGTTGCACACCCCCCTCTTATCAACTGCTGTTCCGGTATTTTGGTTTCACAGGTTCCCCCTCTCCGAAAAGAAAGTGCTGTGGCATTCGGGGAATGTAGTCCCGATTTCATGATGTTTTGATGATTAAACAAAAAATAAGTTCCGAGAGAGTCGCCCCCCTTGTCTGGTTTCTGGTTAACCTAGGCTACCTTATTTCCGTTATGTGTCATTTGTAACAATTACTCCCCCCCCCCCCTGCCTTTTCGACCAAAATCAAGCTGGGAACCGTCTGAGAATTTAATCCCAAGCAGTCTTAAACGACTGATGCAGAAGGACATGAATACGGTAACACGCATACCAGGACACATTAAGGAAAAAGATAATCTCACAATAGAACAAACCAGGGCACTTAGGGAACTAATCAACAACAAACAAATCATTATCAAACCAGCAGACAAAGGCTCCTGCATAGTAATTATGGATCGACACCAATACCTTTTAGAAGGTGAGAGACAGCTCAACAATCAGGACCATTATAGGCAATTAGACCAACCCATTTACATGCAGACAGCTACGAAGGCCATAGCCATCATAAACAGTCTTAAGGACAAAAGGCACATAAACGCCAAACAACACCAATACTTAATAGGACAGGATAGCCCACGGGCTAGGATATTTTATCTTTTACCAAAAATACACAAAAGCCCGGATTCATGGACAATACCATATGAAATTCCACCCGGGAGACCAATTGTGTCGGACTGTGGCAGCGAGACGTATCAGACAGCAGAGTTTATTGAATATTTCCTGAACCCACTGTCGATAAAACACCCCAGTTTTATAAAAGACACTTACGATTTTGTGGACAAAATTAAAGCTATTAAAGTAGGAAAGGAGGCCCTTCTATTTTCAATAGATATAGACAGCCTCTACACAAACATTGAAACAGAATCAGGACTCCAAGCAGTCAGGGAAGTCTTTAGTAAATACCCAGACACAAGTCGACCAGAGGAGGAAATACTCCAATTACTAGACTTAAATCTAACCCAGAATGATTTTTCCTTTAACAACAAATTCTATTTACAAATCAAAGGCACGGCCATGGGAAAGAGATTTGCACCATCTTATGCAAACATTTACATGAGCATATGGGAACAGACCGCACTAGAAAAATGCAGACTTAAACCGACACATTACTATAGATTTCTAGATGATATATTTGGAATATGGGAACATAGCCAAGAAGAATTCCAGGAATTTATTGATGTTTTAAATAGCCATCATAGATCCATAACGATAAAATATGTGACACACACAGAAAGGATTGACTTTCTTGATGTAACAATCTTCAAGGGCCCAAACTTTAACACAAATGGGAAACTAGACTTAAAAGTATTCTTTAAAGAAACAGACACTCACGCCCTATTACACAAAACGTCATTCCACCCGACACACTCCTACACAGGAATAGTCAAATCACAACTACTAAGATTCCATAGGATTTGCACGCAAAGAAGTGATTTCAAAATAGCTTGTAAAACTCTATTTAATGCCCTCAGACTAAGAGGATACACTAGGACCTTCCTCCGGAAAGCCCAAAAAACCTTCTTAGAAATAAAAGTGCGAGATACAGGCCCCAAATTGGCCCTGATAACCAGTTATTCAACACAGAGCACACTAGCCAACAACAGAATAAAAAGGAATTTTGAGAACCGAACAGACGATCTTCTAAAAGATTATAAAATTATATCGGCCTACAGAAAAAATAAAAACCTTAAAGATTATCTAGTACACAGCAAGCTAAAAGAAATCAACACACCAGCACGCCAGGGACCAGAATACTTCAAACCCAAACAATTAGTAAAAAATAGAACCACAAAACGCGTCTTGGAGATTAAACAACAAATAACAGCCAGAACCAGCAACTGCATTTATTTAATCACATGTGAAAAATGTGGTTTACAATATGTCGGAGAGACAGGTAAAACAATAGGTACTAGGCTGGGACGACACAGATACAATATTAACAATGCCAAAAAGACAACCACAAGATTGGTGCAACATTTTATGGCGCACGGCATTGGAGCTCTAAAATGCGCTGGACTTCAACACAATCCTAACTGGACAGTAGGACAAAGACGTTTTAATGAAAAACAGTGGATTAAGAACCTCAACACGGATTTTCCTCGAGGCTTAAACATGCCTAAAATTAGATCTTGAACACTAAAAAACTTAAACTCAGGATTAAACTGGAGAAATCTAAAAGTGATTGGATCAGACTTCCTTCGGATACATGGCGAATGCATTTATTCCTTGCATTGTGCCTACACATGTCGCGACCTGCGGTCGCGACATGTGTAGGCACAGTGCACTGAAATCTTTTAATTCCCCCCCCTCAGCTATTTCTTCTCCTTTGCTTTAGTCTCTCTCCTTCTCCTCTGGGTGGATTCATCCAGATCGGCAGTAGATCACCCTGTGTTTGTTTTGGCCTGCTGAGCACCAGTGGGCAGCACTTAACCTCGGAACAGATCAGACTTCAGGATCCAGACTGTGCAGCAGAGCCAGAGCCAGACGCAAGGCTTAACGTAGGATCACCAGAGCGTGTTTACGGCTTTAAAATAACCTACACAGAGGAACCCAGTGAACACGTTGCATGTGGTGTTTGTGGAAAGAATCTTAAGAGTATTGATTTGATTGACGAGAAGGGGAAAAAAGTTGCATAACGGAGTGGGATACGTATGCTGGCTAATAGCACTGGAATATGAAAAGAGTGATGTTAGCAACAGCCAACAAACAAGTGTTTTTGGGCTCAGACACAGACACGGACTGCCATGCAGACCACTTGGCAGTGTCGACACTATGACGAATAATGTTCGTCTCTAGCTTTTTTCACTGACGAAAACTAAATGAAAACTAAGCTATGGTGACTAAATGTATTGACAATTTCGTCAACAAATAAAAACTAGACTAAAATGTTAGGAAGGGACTAGTGCACAAGAAATCCAGTATAAGTCATTTTACACTTGGTTGCATGCTGAAAATAGATGATCTACATTCTACAAGCTTAAGCGCGATGCGTTGTGAGCTTGTAGATTGGCTATTACGACGACATCAAGGCCGGCCCGGCAAAATACATTTTAGTCGACTAAATCAACTGTAGATTTAGTTGACTAAAACTAGACTAAAGGCTCATTCATAGTCTGGATTTTCGGTGGTGAGGCTCACCACCGGAGCTGAAATAACGTTGAGCGGTGGTGAGTAAAAACAGAGAGGGCTGTGGCGGTGGTTTGCTCTTCACCGCGGCTCGTGACGTCATGTTGTAGTTCGGTGGTCACCTCACCACAACGACTGACATAGAAACATGGGTTTTTTCAGAAAACTGTCAGGATTTAGAAGACATTTGTAGAATTGTTCCCAGGTCTAATGACAGTTGGTAGGGCGTTCCACATTTTTGTGGCATAGGAGCGACATTGATTTTAATTTAGTCCCTTGTTTGTGCCGAATGTGGCTTGCACATGCATGGTTTGTTGAACTCCCTAAAGCAGCGTATTCAGTATATACCTGTTGTAGTTCCTTAGAAGCAGAGCTTGGCTGCTCGGACAGGACTCTGAAGGGTTGTGGCAGCCGAACATAGGAGGGGGGGCTGGATACTGTTGGTCAGCTGAGGAGAAAAGTGACACAGTTCAATCAAATAAACAATGTCATGCCCCCAAAAATATCTGACATATAAGACATATAAGGAAAGGAGGAAGTCTGCACACCGTTTTGAATGCTCCCAAAATAATGTATTATACAAAAGCGGTAAAGAAAGCACGCACACGCACACACACACACACACACACACACACACACACACACACACACACACACACACACACACACACACACGCGCGCATGCTCAGAGTAAAAAAAAACACATTTCCTCTCAGTTATCCAAACATCGCTTCCATTTTCAGGGAAGCAATTCATTGTAAAGATATAACAGGCAGGCATACTTATAGACACTCTCTCAGGCCGAGCACTGTGCAAACAGTTTCAGAGAAGAGCACAAGGCAATCAGAAACGGTGCTCCTTTTCAGGTTCAAGTATTCTATCGGTCCCCAGACAATATGGTGACATTTCAAACAGTCTCGCATAAAGCTGCTTCCTCCAGTTATCATCACTCACAAAGCCCTTAGCCATATGGGGGAGAGAGAGAGAGAGAGGGACGGAGAGAGAGACAGAGACAGGGTGGGGGGGAGAGAGAGAGACAGAGAGGGTGAGAGGGTGCGGGAGAGAGACAGAGAGAGAGAGAGGGTGGGGGAAGAGGGAGAGAGAGTATATAGCAATTTCAATATTGTTCTGATATGATAAATGATAGTTTCATAATAACTTGGTTGATGCATCATCAGGGAGGGTTTTTTTATATGAGTCAATGTGGTGACCAGCACTTCCACAGAATACTGTATGATACACCCAGCAGTGGTTCTCAACCCGTGGTCCGGGGACCACCAGTGGTCCTTGATCTGTAGAATCTGGTGTCACAGGTCTAAACATATTTCAAAGTCTTATGTCCGAGAGTCTAAATCTCATCAAATGGTGGTCCGTGGCTTTCATGCAGAACAAATAATGGACCTTTGATGTGAAAAGGGTTGAAAAGCGTGTACTGGCATAGACAGCAAAGCGTGCAGTAGATGCTTACCCATGTTGCTCAGCGGTGGTGACATGGTGTCCTCATGTTTGAAGGACATGCTGCTCAGCTGTGGGCTGTGGTGAGACGGAGTGTGGCCATAACTGGGGGTGGTATCCAAACCCACAGCTCCATAGCCTGGGGAATGAATGTATTAGTGAATTAATTTCATTGCATTTTTGTCATATTTTAGCCATCTCAAATGCTTTAGTGTTAGTCTAGTTTTAGTCAACTAAATGTCATGATATTTTAGTCGACTAAATCTACAGTTGATCTTGTCGCCAAAAATGTGTTTTGGGGGGCCTTCATGGCGTCGTATATGCCTGATTTTACACTTGGTTGCACTCTGACAATAGCAGATCTACACGCTCACAATGTGTCACGCTGCGATGCGTTGTGAGCTTGTGGTTCGGCTATTGTCAGAGTGCAACCAAAGTACCAAACATAAAATGACTTCTCTTTTAGTTTTCTTGTCCACTTGACTATAGAGTCCCTCCCTAACATTTTAATAACATTATTTGTTGAGTCATATAGTTTTAGTCATCATAGCTTAGTTTTTTTATTTAGTTTCTTTCTCGTTTTCCACCAGTGAAAAAAGGTTAGTCGACGAACAATTTTAGTCATAGTTTTAGATCGCCAAAATCAACACTTTAACACATTTTGGGCGGGAACCCCTTTTGGTGTTTAGCTATTGACAAATAGCAGATCTACAAGCTCATAGCGGCGAGCTATGAGCTTGTAGGTCTGCTATTTTTGAAAAATCGGGTCAAAATGGGTTAATGAATGAATGAATGAATGAATGTATAAATACGAGCGCAGGCAATTATAGGCCCATTATACTGTGAAGAAAGCTTGTGTGATTTAATGGCCCATACATTTCTGAGGCAGACTAAAGCTTCCTCTCCTTCTATCTAGGCCTCCTCGTCCTTGGCAGGGCTGCAACTCTGAGCACTTTATCAATCCACTAAATCCTCTTTCACTGGAACAAATTGTTTCTTTCTTCTCTCTTTGGCCACGGGGGATTTCATATTTATGATATAGTGGAAAATAAAATGTGGCTACGCTGCAATAGATTTTTTTAAATGGGTGCTCAGCACTGCGAAACCAATTTGAGGACTAACAAATGTGATACAATTAAAACTATTGGGAGTATACAAATGAATTGTCGATTTAAAAAAAAGTGTTATTATTGCAATTACAGTATTATAACTGTGCAATGATGATTACTGTGTAACACAATGTAGTTACTATACAATTAAACCTATTACTACACTGAATTCAAGACCATTTTAAGAATATCAGTTGTTTTATTAGTAATACCAGTTCAGTGGGTTAGTGTGTCCGCCCTGAGACTGGGAGGTCGGGGTTCAATCCTCAGACAAGAAAATATTATAAAAAGAAGATGGTATACACTGTCTTGCCTCCTGCTTGGCACTCAGCATCACGGGTTGGACTGAGGGTACGCCCCTAAATCCAACCAATACTAGCGTCATGTCCAGGGGGTCAGTGTAAGTAAGTAAGTAAGCCGAGCCTTGAGCCATGAGGCCCATAGGCCAGCAGCCCATGTGCTGTTTCTGTAGCGTGAGGCAGCTTCATGTACAAGTACACCCCCCGCTAGGTCGCAGGAACAGTTACCCCCAATCCAACACTTGATGCTGAGCTGAGTGCCAAGCAGGGTAGGGAGGCACTGGGTCCCATTTTTCAGTCTTTGGTATATGACCCGTCCGGGGATCGAACCCCAACCTCCCAGTCTCAGGGCGGACACTGAGCTGGTCAGTGTACTTGTACATCATGTCCAGGGGGTCAGTGTACTTGTACATCATGTCCAGGGGGTCAAGCTGCCTCCCGATATGAAAATACCTACTGTACATTCTGCAAGGCTCAGGAACTGTTGGTTCGCGAATCCCAAGTATAGCGTTGAATTTGACAGCACATTTTGATTCACTTTTAGTCAGGCTTTTGCATACAATTGGATTTAGTTTTGTTAGTCATCTGAAATGTTTTAGTGTTAGTCTAGTAAATATCGTACGATTTTGGTCGACTAAATCTACAGTTGATTCAGTCGACTAAAATATATTTTGGCAGGCCTTGATGGCTGATTTTAAACTTGGTTGTGTGCTGAAAATAGCTGATTTACAAGCTCACAAGAGCTTGTAGATCTTTTAGTTCTGCTGGATCTCTGCCACTCTCTCTCGAACATTTTAGTCTAGTTTTTATTTGTTGACAATTGTCAATAGATTTAGTCTTCGTTTTAGTCATCGTAGCTTGATTTTTATTTAGTCTTCAACAATTTCCGTCATAGTTTTAGTCGACAAAATTAACAATATTCCCAAGGCAACTTAATTGTAATATTGTAGGCTATTTGTAATTAATCTCAATATAAAAGTCACTTATTTGACAATATACAAACACAGACACACAGACAAACCATAGAGGTCACCAGGCTTTCCACCTTGGAGGAAAGCCTGTTCACCTTGGAGGAAAGCCTGTTCTCTGTTACAAAATTGCCGTGTGAACCGGTCTGGAACGGATGATATCGCTACGTCATGTTGTAGTATTGTTTTGTAATCATCAGGCAGGAACAATCATCCGGGACTTCCTTTTCCCTCAAACCGGAAGAATAACAATAAAAGCTCTCGTAGCCTGTAGCTTTTATTGAGAAAAATCGGGTTGAGGGGAAAGGAAGTTCCGGATGATTGTTGACTACAAAACAATGACTACAACATGACGTAGCGATATCCTCCGCTCCCGACCGGATCATAAACCTGAAATGGAATGCTGCCCAGGCTACATAAACACTAGTCATCCATAATGTGTTGTCATGGGAACCACAAAACTTCAAGCAGGCACCTCAGTCTGGCAATAAATACTGACACAGTGACACCACACATAATGTATGTAGACAACCCCTCAGCCGGGAAGTGTAAGTGTGTGTGTGTGTGTGTGTGTGTGTGTGTGTGTGTGTGTGTGTGTGTGTGTGTGTGTGTGTGTGTGTGTGTGTGTGTGTGTGTGTGTGTGTGTGTGTGTGTGTGTGTGTGTGTGTGTGTGTGTGTGTGTGTGTGTGTGTGTGTGTGTGTGTGTGTGTGTGTGTGTGTGTGTGTGTGGTAGAATTAGAGAAATATACATTTATTGTGAGGATAACTTTCCTGGTCCTCACTCGAGAAATGCTAGTTCTAAGGGGTTAGTGTTTTCCCTCATTTATACTTAGCTGATGTACAAGCTCACAACGCATCGCAAAATAACTTGGTTTTGAGTTTGTAGATCTGCCATTTCTCTGCTATATTTTCAATGACGTCTCAAAATGTGGATGTCTTGTGACTGCATACAAATAACACTACTGCATGATGGTGTGCGAGTGCGCGTGTGCTTGCGCGCATGTGTGTGCACGTTTGTGCGTGTGTTCGGAAGCCTAGCTGGGCTATGTACATAAACTGACCACGGGTGGCCTAACAATAGCTGGCACGACAAAGAGCAAAGCCAAACAACTTGCCAAATACTGCTCTGTTTCGGCTGTTCTAGGCAGTTTGTCTGTGGAGGAGAAGATGCCTTCATGTGTATCCTTATGGTGCCCATGTGAACCGTCAACCCTGTTGTATTTGTTTCCCTGTAAAATGTATTGTAATTTGCGGTTTCAAATACAGAACTAATATGTGTGTGTATGTGTGGGTGTGGGTGTGGTGGGTTATTGGAACGTCTCTTCTCTTCCTTAAATCCCCGGCGCAGCCTGCACAACACAGTGCATACAGCCTACACAACACAGTGCATACAGCCTGCACAACACAATGCATACAGCCTGCACAACACAGTGCATACAGCCTGCACAACACAGCAGGCTACCACTTCATCAACATCTACTCTCCACTGCGTGGGTAAACAAGACTCCTCTGAAAGTCTTACATGTCAGCAGTCACATCCTAGACCCAGCCCTCTGAGTAATACACACACGACACATCCAAATCCTCAGTGTTCCTTTAACCCAAGACTGAGACCAGATTCTACAAAATGTCTTCTAAATCATGACAGTTTTCTGAAAATCCTGTTTCATCAGTGGTTCTCAAACTATTTCATGTCAAGGACCCCAACATTTTTAATTATATATTTGGCTGCCGACCCCCATCTGATGTGAGTGCGCAAATGGACCCTTTTACTGGTCCGTTTTGTTACATTTAGTAAACTCGATCTCGGAGATCATGCATGGATAAATAATGAACGCAGGATTTTACTGTGTAAAGGCGAACACACATTGAGCTACATCAGCTTTATAATATTAGTTTTAGTTTTTCCTCTATTATATGTCACAGAAGATACAATCATATCAATGAC
The DNA here is from genome assembly GCF_963924005.1 of Protomyctophum bolini. NCBI lineage: Eukaryota > Metazoa > Chordata > Actinopteri > Myctophiformes > Myctophidae > Protomyctophum > Protomyctophum bolini. The sequence goes on from NC_137862.1 coordinate 40,211,738, forward strand.
ACAGGAAACGGAGAAATTAAATTTGAATTAAGATTAATAACGTCTTATTTCCTCTGGGTCGTTTTTGTGAGGTCAAGACTAGACCCCTCTTGGGTAAAGAATAAAAAATCCCCAAATACTAATGGAAGTAATAAAGCAAACTCATGACTTCAACTTATCATTTTAACAACAACAAAATATGGCATTCTCCGAGACCTATGTTATAGTACATTCTCAATTTCTGTCCTGAAGATTTAAAGGCCATCATCTGGGTTTTTAATCATTTGTGTGTGTGTGTGTGTGTGTGTGTGTGTGTGTGTGTGTGTGTGTGTGTGTGTGTGTGTGTGTGTGTGTGTGTGTGTGTGTGTGCGTATGTATGTATGTATGTGTTCATTGTGTATTTATGTTTGAGAGTTAATTTTGTTTAAGGAATGGGACACTTTTCGTATATGTTCCTAAATATACTATATGGCACGCACATACACACACACACACACACACACACACACACACACACACACACACACACACACACACACTTGTATTCACAAATTAGACACCATCAAGGACAATATCTTCATAAGCAACCATTGTTGTTCCTTCATGGTATTCTATGGCTCTCACGAATACAGATTATCAGCCAAGTTGAAATCAGTGGGCAGGTTTTTCCCACGCCCTGTATAGCTGCCATACCCAATCCATAACCTTGACTGTTCTTATAGTCAACATCGTCCTCTACACAAACACACAATATACGCAGTAGTATGTACAGTCGTACTGGAAGTTTGATTCTACAAGAAACTCTGTTGTGTGTGTGTGTGTGTGTGTGTGTGTGTGTGTGTGTGTGTGTGTGTGTGTGTGTATATATATATATATATATATATATCAATTAGACTTTAAATTACTTTAAAATCTGAAACCTGAGGAGTTAATCATGAGGGTAATCGAAATTGCTAACACTATAGATATATACATGTACCGGTATGTATTGAAATATTAAATTCCAATATTCCCTTCAATAATCACGTACACTATAAAGTACAAAGGTGGGATGAAAAGAAGAAAAAAAAGGCCAAATTAACACTCACTGCCAGATTATCAGTTTGGAAAAATGCTAAATGATCACTTCAACATGAACAGTGTTTATGATATTTAATGGTGCTTCAGTCGTAATGTTTCTGAGACAGTTTTCACCATACTAGCATAACGTTTATTTTCATTTAGTTGAATAGAAGGCCAAACGAAAACAAGCAGTTTGAGGTCAAGCTGAGTATAGCAGCAGTGGATGAACACTGACTGGTCCATTTCTGACCCAATATACTGTAGTGGATGAACACTGACTGGTCCATTTCTGACCCAATATACTGTAGTGGATGCAACACTGACTGGTCCATTTCTGACCCAATATACTGTAGTGGATGGTCCATTTCTGACCCAATATACTGTAGTGGATGCAACACTGACTGGTCCATTTCTGACCCAATATACTGTAGTGGATGGTCCATTTCTGACCCAATATACTGTAGTGGATGGTCCATTTCTGACCCAATATACTGTAGTGGATGAACACTGACTGGTCCATTTCTGACCCAATATACTGTAGTGGATGCAACACTGACTGGTCCATTTCTGACCCAATATACTGTAGTGGATGGCACATACTGTAACATCTTGTTTAGTAACAACATGTAATAAACTCAAATGGGCATACGTCATACATAATAGATACAGTACATACAGCCTATACACTTAAAGGTGCACACTGCTTAAAGTCAGATAAAGGGCCCTTGGTAATAAGTAGATTTAATTTGTGATAGCATGATATAAGATCATTGTTGAATGAGCAGTGAGGATGCAGAGATGAGCGGATGCTTACCTTGGTTCCTGGCCGCCGGTGGACTAGTGTCCACACAGCCGGGGAGGTAGGTTCCGTTAGGGAACACCCGGGGGCCACCGGGGGCACTGCAGGGGCCCGTGCCCGTGAACTGACCGGAGAAGTGCACCGTGAAAGCCCCCAGACCGCAGTGCGGGTCCTCCAGGGGGTCTGTGCCCCAGCCCGGCTCCTGCTTGATGAGAGAGTGTGGATGATGATGATGATGCGACGGCAGAGAGCCGTAGGGGGAGCCGGCGGGGTGCAGGTCCAGGAGTTGGGTCCACTGTGAGCCCGCTGCGCCGCCCACGGCCATGCTGCAGCCGCCGCCGCCCCCGCCCCCTGGCAAGGAGGGCACCGGAGGAGGCATCGGAGGTAAGAGGGTTAGGTCCCGAACGTCCGCCGACCCCATGGAGCCCAGGGCCCCGCCGCACGCCTCGGTCAGCATCTGAGAGAACGGACGGCCCCGCAGTGGTTCGTCCTGCAGAGATCCTCCTAACACACTGAACCAACCAACCAACCAGGAGGCTAAAAAAATAAAAAATTATAATCACACCCCTTTCAAAGCTTTGATTTAACAAGGCGTCTCCACAAAAGCGCAGCAGAATATTAAAAAATAAATAAAGGATGGAAAAGCCTGTGTTCTCCTCAGCACTCAGTCTTCACAACAAGAACAAACACCAGTGTCCATTAAGGAGCCATGTTTCTCTCTGTCCACTGGTGGTCCTTGTTGAGCGCTCAGTCGGTCTGCAGTGGTGACTATAGTGGTTAACTCTGGAGGACAATGTAAAGCTCAAGTGCAATGGGTGTTCTGTGTGTTGCTGCACCAAGTGGGATAGTGTGGGGGTAACGGTGCCTTGTCTCTCCTGAAGGCTCAAATACTGAGCCTTACTCGCGGGGAGGTACGTGGGAGGAGCAAGGAGGACGTCTGGAAAAAGACGACTCCCTTTTCTCTTGTCCCCCAGCAGACATACTGTAAGACTGCAGCGCTCAGTAACTTCTGACTAATCACGGCCACGCATTTGTTTTTATACGTGTGTGTGTGTGTGTGTGTGTGTGTGTGTGTGTGTGTGTGTGTGTGTGTGTGTGTGTGTGTGTGTGTGTGTTTTAGAGGGACATTTTTTATTTAATTGAAATTAACCAGTTTGTAACCCAAATGTAAACGATAGCCCTGCCGTAAATGTCCCGATGGTTGGATACATTTTTCCACTTTTTCTTATCTGACGGACTGAACTCCTGATAAAAAGATGTGAGACTTCTGCCCATGTTTCTGGAAGAGAATGAACATTTTCAACGTTAAAAAATGAGACCTGCAACATCAAATACATTGGGCTCTGCATTGGGCCTTCAAGTACCGAAGTATGTCAGTGTCAATTAGACAATCACCAAACAAAAAGATCTAAATATTTAGCATGAATGAATTCAAATGTATACAGCCCACTGTAGTTAAGTGTGTGAACCTTGTATTGCCTCAACGTGAATTCATTTCATCTCCCTTTCTTTCTCATCATGACGTCCCTGAAATAATCACTCTGAGACTCTGCAATCAATATTCCAGTATGGTATAACACTTTGGTAATAAAATAATAGTTTTTATTTATTCTATAATTAAAGCTATACTGTTAATAAAGGCTAATACTATTGTAGGCTGCCAGAGGCTGCATGATGTTTAGTAACTTAGACAGCCTTGGAGTAGTGCCCGTGCGTGCGAGCGTGCGTGTGCATATGTGTGTTTAAGAAATAGAGGTTCTGACCTTAACTCAAACCTAGTGTGGAACTTCAGAGGAATGCAGTATCACAGAGAAGGTTTCAGCACAGCTGTTATGGCTCTTTGTATACCTATTGGGGGTTGAGTTGTACTCCTCTCTTAAATGCAACGATAGCAATATATACTATTATATCATCACTGTCGGGAGGAAACCACCTAACTCCATTTTTTAGGTTTTTGATTTTGTTCTTTTCATAAATCAGCACTTCGGAAAAACCTCTTAACTCCATTGGACCCTCAAATTGTCTGATAAAGCACCTAACTCCACCCCCTCTCCCCCTCTCATGCAAATAATTGACAATATGTAAAGTCACAATACCAACTTTGATGAGACAATATTGCATTTTCTTTAAAATGTTTTCTTCATTTCCTGAAAAACGAACATTTTGCACACACGCACGCACACCTAAAATATTATTTAAATATTCCTACACACAGACGTTATATATGATAATTGTACACATATACGTGCGACACACACACGCACGCACACACACAATTTTTGTAACCCTGTTACAAGCCTTGTAGCCTCGGAAACCCAGACGTTTTTACACAAGCCTTGTAACTGAGTTCATGCTTCCTTCAATGTATGAGGATTGAGCAGGCCAATTCTTTTCACCTGATAGTGACGTTTCCCCGGTAGGATGTAACGTGTGGAATGAACACGTTATTCCAACCAGTTCCTTTCCCCTCCAACAGGCTGGCCAGGGGGATGCAGTTTAGAGGCCGGATTACTGCATATTATTTGTGAGGGTACACCTTAGAGAGTAAGAATAGATTCCCACACTTGCATTAAGTTGCTCAAAGGCGATTTCACTACCCTTCCGGGTAGGAACAGAGTGCATTCTGGGATGGATTGCCCCAATAACATGAACGCACTGGTCGTTGACTATCATTGCGCCATTTGCGCGCGTTCACGTATGAAACATTCGTTCACGTGTCATGGGCCCAATAACATGAACGTGCGCAATGATAGTCAATGGGCTCGAGCTGCAAATTCGGCCACTATGTCCATTTTGCCTCAGGGTTTCCTCCGGGTGCCATCTCTATTCATATATACTAAGGAGTACACGGGGAGAACATGCAAACTCCACCCAGAAAGGCCCTTTTGTCAACCCCACCTATAGGGTATTGGGTTGGCGCTGATGAGAGAGGAGGCCCCACTGGAATCGAACCTGGGACCTTCCAGCTGTGAGGCAAGGTTTTTTTTCTGTCCCTTTGGCACAGCGATTACACGTCTTTCAGCAGGAGCGGAGAGTCCAGCTGAAAACATCCTGATGTGGACTATACGTGGTCACAATAACCTTGCAACACATCCTCAAATTTAAAGCCGCAGTCCGTAACTTTGTCTTTACCCAGGATTTGAACCCAGATGTTCACACGGGAGAGACCAACTGCTAGCCCAAGATGGAGTCCCTGCTTGGCTGGGGGACACCGGGCCTGGCTCTTTAGCCCAGTGGTTCTGCTTGGCTGGGGGAGACCGGGCCTGGCTCTTTAGCCCAGTGGTTCTGCTTGGCTGGGGAGACCGGGCCTGGATCTTTAGCCCAGTGGTTCTGCTTGGCTGGGGGAGACCGGGCCTGGCTCTTTAGAGCATGGTTCTGCTTGGCTGGGGGAGACCGGGCCTGGTTCTTTAGCCCAGTGGTTCTGCTTGGCTGGGGAGACCGGGCCTGGCTCTTTAGCCCAGTGGTTCTGCTTGGCTGGGGGAGACCGGGCCTGGCTCTTTAGCCCAGTGGTTCTGCTTGGCTGGGGAGACCGGGCCTGGCTCTTTAGCCCAGTGGTTCTGCTTGGCTGGGGGAGACCGGGCCTGGCTCTTTAGCCCAGTGGTTCTGCTTGGCTGGGGGAGACCGGGCCTGGTTCTTTAGCCCAGTGGTTCTGCTTGGCTGGGGAGACCGGGCCTGGATCTTTAGCCCAGTGGTTCTGCTTGGCTGGGGGAGACCGGGCCTGGCTCTTTAGAGCATGGTTCTGCTTGGCTGGGGGAGACCGGGCCTGGTTCTTTAGCCCAGTGGTTCTGCTTGGCTGGGGAGACCGGGCCTGGCTCTTTAGCCCAGTGGTTCTGCTTGGCTGGGGGAGACCGGGCCTGGCTCTTTAGCCCAGTGGTTCTGCTTGGCTGGGGAGACCGGGCCTGGATCTTTAGCCCAGTGGTTCTGCTTGGCTGGGGGAGACCGGGCCTGGCTCTTTATCCCAGTGGTTCTGCTTGGCTGGGGAGACCGGGCCTGGATCTTTAGCCCAGTGGTTCTGCTTGGTTGGGGGAGACCGGGCCTGGATCTTTAGCCCAGTGGTTCTGCTTGGCTGGGGGAGACCGGGCCTGGCTCTTTAGCCCAGTGGTTCTGCTTGGCTGGGGAGACCGGGCCTGGCTCTTTAGCCCAGTGGTTCCCAAACCTTTTCACGTCAAGGACCCCCAAATTGATACTAATTCGCCCGCAGACCCCCATTTGAAAAGATATGCCAGGGACCCCCATAAGAGAATATTTTTACGGCTCTAGCAGTGATTTTCAACCCGTTTAATTTCAAGGACCCCCAGTTTGATATGCATTAGGCTACGGGCCCACATGTAATGGCATTTATCTCTGGGACCCCCAATTTATATTGTAAAATCTAAGTTAATTTAACTCTGTAACGGGGACCATTTGGTTCCTATAACTATCATTTAGCTGGGGACCCCCTGAAACTCCCTCAAGGACCCCTAGGGGTCCCCGGACCCCACTTTGGGAACCACGTAACGTATGTACTACACTAGTTGCTACACTATAAGTTATACTGAATTAACATACTCTATTTACAGATTGGCTATATTGGATACAATACGTTCCGGATTGCAGCTTTATAATAACCCAATTCAGATGGGGAGTCTGTGGTCATGAAGGGGACACGGTGATCTCTGACTCACTCCATTCTAGGACAAAAATGAGTGCAAAGGCAGATCCTATCCCCAAAGGAACACCCAGGCATTCTGGAGATGTCCATGAAGCCCATTTGAAAATAGTAGCCGAGAAAATTAATTGTTCCCAAAACTATTAGAAAGTCCTGAGTCGTCCACCCACTACAAACAATTCTGAAAAGTAAAAATAACACACAAAGGTTTGTCCATATACATAAAAATCTCAATGAGAATGAGAAAAGGGGGGAAAAAAGAATGCAATTACCTCTGACCCGAGGAGGCAAACGCTGGCTCTGCCTTCCCCAGTGGAGTCTTCATCAGCAGGGATTCATCAAAGGTGACGAGGGCCAGGCCGGAGAAAACAACCCTTTCACTTCCTATGACGGATGGTAGACCCCAAATACACTCTCATTCTTCACATCAATCTAGCTGTGGGTTTAAAACAACACCGCTGTGGAGAGGAAGGGAAAACGGTCAATACTGCCTCTGACCCTTTAACAACACAATAAAAGTCCATGGTGTTCATTTAACTCGGAGGAGGGTGTACAAAATGGAACAACGTCCATCCGTGAACACAGAGGATTTTACTGCAAGGGTGTCAACCATACACTGGCATTAAGAGCACAAAGACACATGCAAAGGGGGATTTGAGAAGAGACCTACAGTTTAAGTATATCAACCTAGAAGTATGAGCACACGTGTGTTTTCTATTAACTATATTGGTGAGCTAAATGTGCTATACAGACAGCATTCAGTCACTAGATGTCACACTACACTTGTAAACATCTCTGGCTGTGGCACAACGGTTCCTTATTTCCCTGTCACATCTACAAAGCCATTATAGTTTACACATTATTACAGATTACAGACAAAATTATTAAATTATTAATAATGATTAATTATTTATACTTTGTTTGTTATATATTTTGATATATATATAAAGAGGAGAGAAAGACAGACAGCAAAGTTGGGACAGGATCGGGACTTGAACCCGCAATGTGCTGTCAGGCTGCATTTAGGAGCCTATAGGTGTCCGCCGGCCGGACCATTAGGCAGGCCCTGCCCACAGGGTTTTTGTGTGTGTGTGTGTGTGTGTGTGTGTGTGTGTGTGTGTGTGTGTGTGTGTGTGTGTGTGTGTGTGTGTGTGTGTGTGTGTGTGTGTGTGTGTGTGTGTGTGTGTGTGTGTGTGTGTGTGTGTGTGTGTGTGTGTGTGTGTGTGGGGGGGGGGGCACCCATTTAAAAGCTCTGTGGATGCAGCACTGTCTTAATTGTATTATTTCATCCACCATTACATTTTTAACTCAATTTCACCTTGTGAAATGTGGTGATTTAGTTATGATTTAGTAAAATTAGTAATCAGTGAACAGTATCACTGTGAATATCACTATCAAAGGGCCTTGAAGAGAGTTTAGCAACAACAAAAAAAGCTGCAGATGTTATTTTGATGTGCTGATGGCATCAGAAAGAACACTTTTTCTTCCCTGTGTAAGCATGATAACAAGCTGACAACAGACAAACCCACAAATCCGCAGCAATGTGAAATAACATATACAGTAGTCAGTTCCTCTTTATCTCGGCTTTTATGAAATGCATACATTTAAACACGTAGCTCAGAGCATTATTAGTCCTCCATGTCCTCACCACCTTCTCTTACCAGAAACAGATTGATGTTTGTCACACTACCAGGCGCCAACTCGGCATGTGAGTAGCACAGCTTAGCTGTTACTTAGTACCGTCAGGCGTCTAGCTTCTAGCGCAGTGGTTCCCAAACTGTGGTGCGCAGGAAAAGGCTAATGGTGGTGCTATGGTTTTATGGGGGTGCATGGCCAAAAAGGTTTTGGAACCACTGCTCTAGTCTAGCGCATGCGTTTACTTCTGACTAATAGCAACCCGGGGACCACCACTATTGTGTCGGGTGGGCCACGCGTTCCGCATCTCGCGGGACAGTCCCGAAAGTGCATCGTCTGTCCCGTGTCCCCCAAATCAAAGATATTGTTCCATCATATTCAAGGGCATTTGGAGAGAAATGTATCCAGACTCTCAGAGGGCAGATGTGTGAGTGCATGTGTCTGTATTCAGCTAATGCTCATTTCCCCCTTTTTTTCCTTTAAAATCTGTATTTACTGCATGCCCAGTTGCCCACCCAACACCCCCCCCCCCCCCTGCCCATTTGTCTCTCTGTTCACTGTATCTAGCAGAAATAAAGCATGAACGATAATTATTGCAAACAACTACAAAAAATAAATAAAACAACAACATTTGGTATAATCATATGTAGTCTAGTGTAGGTCACCCCAACCGCAAACAGCAACAGCTTGTCTGGACAATAATTGTTTGTGTGCATAAAGTCAGGCGAGGACAGTTTGTTCTCGCCCAACCGCTCTAACACCCCCAAACGTATAAGGCAACAACATCCACGTTTTAATTTAGTCTTATCAACTCTCTGCAAACTTCAAAGTGACCTGCATATCAGACTGCAGATAGGAAGAGTGGAGAAGGATCAGAGAGAGAACAGACATTTGATTGGATTCTGTTTAAAAGACACAACACGGCTCTAGTCTCTGTCTGTGATGTTTGTTTCTATACAAGACCTAGTCTTGTATATTTGTTTTTACAGTCAACAGAATGAAGAAGCTAATTTCACACACTTATGGCTGGACTAAATTGTCTACAGTAAGACAAATACATTGCGCTTAGGCCTTAGAAAACGGGCCATGGGTTGGTAACATGGGTCGACCACCTGGGTCGGCCAGTGGCTCATGGGTCGGCCGGTCGGCCCATGGGTCGGCCAGTCGGCCGCACTGGGACGGCCGGGGGGACAGTGTTTTCCGTTCACCTCCACCAAAATATTGAGGATTCGTCAGTGATGTTACGTCAACATTATATCCTAGTATCGTGATTCAAATCGTATCGTGAGTTGAGTGAATCTTTACATGCCTATAGTATTGTCTCATATAGAAACTCCCATAAGCTCTGTCTCATCCCAGCAGGTGCTTCTGAGTCAGGACCAAGGTCACCCCTATCAGTCCTTTACAGTAAACCACAGCCCCTTCCACCCTGGCACACCCTAGCTGCAGCTGTGGTCTATAACAGTCATCAGGAAACATTTCAGAGAACTTTAGCAGTTCCTGAATGCTTTCATACCCTTGAGCACCATTATTTGATCTGTGTGAACTGAAAACATTTTATGAAATGAATCAGATGTTTGACCACTTAACCCTAACCCTGTATACTTTGTTTTTTGAGTCAAAAAGGAAATAGTCGATCTACGAGCTCACAATGCGTCCCAATGCAACGCGCTGTGAAATCTGCCTATATTTCTACTAAATGTTCCAGCTCATGTGGCCTTGCGTTTAGACGTGTCCGCCCTGAGATTGGGAGGTTGTGGTTCGATTCCCCGACACCCCGGGTCATACCTAAGACTGTAAAAACGTGATCCAATGCCTCCCTGCTTAGCACTCTGAAGCCACTGGCCACTGCAGAGACGGTATGATACACTAAAGGCTGACTTATACGTGGATGAATCTTGATCGAAACTAGCTGATCTATTGAATTGGGGGTAAGTTCCTGTGACATAGCGTCATGTCCAGGGGGTGTACTTGTACATCAAGCTGTCTCACGCTACAGAAGCAGGAGATGGATCCTACTGTATGCCATAGTATACTGTATGCCCTATGGGCCTCATGCCTCGGCAGGGCATACTTACTACTTCAGATGTTCGCTTATTACTGTATGAACAGAATAGGGACAGTGAGGTTCATGTGGTTAATAAAGATCGGGGCATGCAGGACACACAATCACACATTCAAGCCAAATAAGGGTCCACTTATTTTGCATTGTGGGTTTGTGGCTGCAATAAATAACATTATACTTACAATGTCATCGTGACTTCGGAACCTTGCGATGTGCAAGCTGTTTTGTGCTTTTTTGATGCTTTCCATAATGATGGGGTTGGAATCCAGATCAAACTAACTAATTCTGAAAGTAACCCATGAGGACTGAATTTAAGGATCGTAATGAATACAACATGTCACAATAAATGCTTTATTATGATAACTAACTAAATTCCGATCCAAAGATAATAGGGGAGGACATTTTATCTGTGTTAATAATACATTTTGCAGAACGTTGAAAATGTCATACAGGATGTCCTACAGGCAGGTTCAAACAGTTGTTCACTCATTCCTGAATGACCTTTTGAACTATCACTTGTTTTTTCATCGTACTTTTGATCGCCACTTTTAAAGGTATTTGGTTAGTTAGTACCTTCATATGTTTGAAAGTATGAAAATGAGAAAAGGTGCAAAAGACACTCACATCCCATACCTCCAAAGGACACTCACATCTCACACATATAGCAGGGTGCTGGATAGAGCGTCGCAGTCCCGCCCCCTTTCAGAACGAAGAGGCACCAGGAAATAATTCCAATAAGTATTTATTTAAAGATTTGTAAGCCTCGGACAAAGCAGCCGAGCTGACAAATCATGACAATAAACAAAAAAAATGGGCCACAATGGAACAAATAATTAGAAAGGGTTAGGGTTATTTAAGAAAAACTCTAAAAAGAGAGTTGTAACCTGCCCTTTTCTCTTCTTTTTAATTATTTGTTCGGCCCAAAACATTGTGTTTATTGTCATGATTTGTCAACTCGGCTGTTTGTCCGAGGCTTAAATGTCTTTAAATAAATACTTTTTGAAATGTCTATGGGAAAGATTTACAGGGAATTATTTCCTGGTGCCCCTGTTGTTTTGAAAGGGGGCGGGACTGCAACGCTCTATTAAAAGAGGCTTCATTATGTAAACAAAACATAACTGGTCACCATGCAGGCTCAGAAGTCTAAGCCTGGTGACTCGATATGTTACTCACAACTAAATATCTGCAAACTGGAATTATAGGTTTGGCAGATATATTTTGTTTACGTGAATTTCAAATCCCCAATGGGTTTCTGAGAAATCAGGTGTAGACTTAACTCGGGAAGTTATAAACAGGGAACTTCTTCTGTTATGACAATCTCTGTGACCGTCAGTTCAATGAGTTCACATGTCTGATTCACACGTTTTGACTGAATCTCTAAGGAGGTTCTCAAAGAGGAGACTCAGGACAGTACCTTTTTTTTTAAATGTATACTACATTTAACAGGTATTTTACAGTATACAACTATACATGTATACTACATTTAACAGGTATTTCTGAAATCTACAGATCTAAAAATCTATACCATCTACCATTGAGACGCAAAAATATATACTGTATCCCCAAATGAAGACAAATTTGATTCTTTGTTTTAACCGCCTTTTGAACCTCTGCTCGCTCCTCCCAGGCAGTATAAGTGTGTGTAATATAAACACATTCTGATGACAAGAGACCAATCCATCATTTACAAAGCCCCATTCCTGCTCCGCTGACTGGACCAAACCAGACGGGAACGTCAGAATTCCTGGAAGATTGTGGCTTTTTTCTTTTTCTTTTACTTTTTTTCCCTTTTTCGCTGTGGCCATTGGGTTGAGACAGAGCACACATTCCACCATAGGGGGAATTAATGACCTGAGATAGCTCAACACCACTACCGTGAATCCACTTTGATTGATCGCTGCGGTCTTTGGAGTGGTATGAAGTTGGCAGGTGCTCATTAGGCGACATGGCAAGATAACGGTGGTATTTGGCTATACCATCTTCATTTCCCTTGAGATGGTTGAACATGGTTCATATCAACTGATATCAACTCTTTTAACATATAGACACTGAATAGCAGGAATTAATCTAACAAAGGAAAGTGTGTTACCTCATTTTACTCAGTCATGGACTCATGGATTTAGTGTGATTGATTATCTACAGATGGAACAGATAATTGATCACTATAGGAGAGCTAACAAAGTAGGCCACAGCCAGTACCTTGTGACATGAATGTGCATGCACGCACGCACGCACACATATGAGCCCATCCATATTTAATTACAAACTAGAAAAGTGTGCTCCTTGGAGCGCAGATCACCACCAGGCCGGGTTGCCTACCCAGGCCAGGGCTGTGTCAGTCAGTCGTGGGTTGCAGGAGCCCCAGGACACGAGGAAGCTGCAACGGAGTTTGTGTGACAGACAGGCGGTTCAACTTTGCATGTTTGTGGTTGCCCCTGTGGGCAGAAGTGAAAGGGCTTTCGGAGGTGAGGCCCCTCAGCATGCGATTTCAATTTAGGAAAGATTGATTGGATGTTTGTGTTCACGATATGGCATTTTAAAGAAAAAACAGGACTTTTGAAAGCAATTACAGGCAAACACTATACGTGGAATAAAACCCTTGTTTGACAGTCATTGATGACTGTCAAACAAGGGTTGATCGATGCCAAAAAGATCATGTTTCTGCAACAATTTGTAGAATTTGTGGCGTGGCTGGCGCCCTCTATGGGTCTGTGAAACAGCTTTTGGCTCTGTGACTTGTTTAGAGGCCCCGTCGCCACCTGAATGTGTGATAAAAATGTGGGGTAGATTGGACGCCATCTTCATGAGTTTTGTTAAATAGGCCCCTTCCTCAAACTTTGGACGACAATCGGAATAGAATATGACGAATCTGAATGATGTTTATCACATGACTGAGGACTCCAAAGATAACATGTAACAATGGGCAAAAATGTGTAGGAGACAGAGCAGTACGAAAAGGTGTGTTTTGAAGAAAATATTAAATAGAGGGAAATCTTGGACTTTTGTGGGGAATTGCATCATGATCCAAGGAATCCAGGGAAGAAAGTGACTTCTTATAGTGTCACTATCAAGCAGATTTGAAGTTGATTGACACGGATTGACACACACACACACACACACACACACACACACACACACACGGGGCAAAATCATTATCTCCGCCATGCACCCGGCGACGGGGTAATCATAACAGTTCTTAAACTGCTGGCTAATTGCCTGCTTAAGCCTGCTCAAAGATAAATGGCTGTATGTTGAGTTAGCTGAACCCAGGTGTATATTCCTGCCAGGCAGGCCAAGTGATTAGTATCCATGTAAATCAATCTCATAGTCATCGTCCAACATGGCTGCCTACCTTCCACCCACTAATTGTCTGGTTCCCACCGTTCACCTCACCTCCACAGCCTCTGAAAAATCCCCTTGCATGGGCTCATCTATCAGCCAGTGACCTTGTCAGGACTCATCGCATGAGTAACTTCCCAGTGATTTGCTGCTTAACTACTTGTATGCTGATCCAGTTCAAACTGTCTACGTTATGTCTTCTTCTCAGGGGCAACAGATGTTGATTCGGTGACTTTAGATGTTACCAAAATGTCACTGTCTGTACACAGTATTGTGTATAAAGACCCTTTAGTCTCCCTTGCCTTTCGGTTCTCTCTCGCTCTCCCATATCACAAATTCTCTTTCTCTCTCTCACACACACACATGCACGCACGCACGCACGCACGCACGCACACACACACACACACACACACACACACACACACACACACACACGATTATTATTGATAGCTGTCCACAGGAACAGACCGCGATGGTCATTTAATTTGCTTTCAGACAAAGCACACAATCTCAAAGAGAAGTGAGACCTGTCCTCATGTCCTGTTTCTGTGTTTCTCTATCCCTGTCAGTCTCTCTCTTTCCTACAGTACTTGTCCTCTTCCTCTCTTTATCTGTTTTGTGCGTACATTCGCGATAGTGTAGATTATGATGAAACCTTACCTTTTAAAATATAGCCTACTAGAATTTCGCCCGGCTTCGCCGGGCTCATCCCAGTGTCGTTGCAGCGCAATATGGGAAGAAGGAATTTTCAGGAGTTGACAGAGTCCACTTCATGTTTCAGCTGTGTTTTTAAACTCAGTAGTGTGCCCTGCACACAGCGCACACTCGCAATTGCAGGTGGAGGGCGACGCGACACACACACACACACACACACACACACACACACACACACACACACACAGAGAGCGATGTGTGGATAAATCAGAGATTTGGGAAATGTGTTCTGAATGGGCCAGAATATATGTGTGTAGGCTGCAACAATGATTTCATAAAGTGTAGTTTAGTTTAGAACAGGCAACTAATGTAGTGATACACACACACACACACACACACACACACACACACACAGAGCGATGTGTGGATAAATGACTGAGATTTGGGAAATGCGCACGCAAGCACATAATGCACGGCGTTACTGTGACCGCAAGTTAGAGACGTGTGTGGCTATAATGACGCACAGCTGTTATGTAATCGCGCATCTATAAATTCTAAGCGTGTGTGTGTGTGTGTGTGTGTGTGTGTGTGTGTGTGTGTGTGTGTGTGTGTGTATATATATACATTCCGTCGGTAATTCCCTGTAGGCTTCACCAGCGGCGGAGCTACCGGGGGGGGTAGGGGGGGTGGTCACACCCCGGGCCGGACCTCCTGGGGGCCCGGGCTGTCAGATGATCGATGGACGATTTTTTACACAGTCACTCACGACTGATAAAACCAGCGGGCCCCCGCGAGTCCCGCATAGGCTCCCGCAAGTAACTAACTAACTCCTCTTGCTTCTGAAGAAGTCGCCGGTCGCTTTCTTCTTTTTCTTTTTTTCTCTGATGTAAAGAGAAGTTTGTGGCAGCGCGAGCTGCGCGACCCATGCTGCTGCGGCCCGTGCACTCACTCAGCACATCGCTATTTGGTTTTTTTCTGCTGCTGCAGTTTAGAATTAACCAGATACAGAGGTTATATAGCCTATAATAGCCTACACTTTAACAAAATGTCATGTCTGTCTGATGAGAATGTACTGCGCTGGCGAGAGAGAGTCGCTGTAAGCTGTCCAGCCAGGGCTACAAAAGTGGCATCACCTGTCACTCATTAGTAGGCTAATCACTCTGTGTGAGGATTTATAGGAGTGCATATGTGTGGACTTCCTTTTCTCCACAACGGACTGTTTTGATTCTAAACCCCTTGTTGCTTTTCCCTGTGTGCGATCACTCAGCAATAAGGTGAAACAGAACACAAAGATGAGTAGTAGCCTATTTTTTTTTTTAGCACGCAGCACCTCTCTCTCTCGACGTCTCTCTCTCTCTCTCTCTCTCTCTCTCTCGTGTGTGTGCACTGCTGCGCAATGTCACAGACACAGACGCGATCAATAATATATAGCAGAAATAATAGGCAAAATATAACACTTTCCCTCTCTATCTGTGACTGTGATCAGCTCCTCACACACATAACTCCTCTCTCGTTCATGCACGCCTGCTCAAATTAGCAGCAACTGTTAGCGTAAATGGTTTTTTTCCCCGTTGGGGGGGGGGGGTTCGGTGAGGCCCGGTCGTGCTGTCTCACCCCCCGGTCCGGCCCAATGTTGTTCCGCCACTGGGCTTCACGTGAATAATGTTGTGTGCGCGCGTGCGGAGAAATAGTTATTTAATGAATCGCATGTTGGTGTGTGTGTGTGTGTGTGTGTGTGTGTGTGTGGGGGGGGGGGGGGCAGTTGGCTGTGTGGCGAAAATAGGCAAAGTGATCGGTGTAAGGGTGATATGTTGGCACAATCCGATTAATGACAATGAACAATGTTGATGTAACTAAGGGAATCGTCGAGTCATTTATTTTGTAAATAAAGAGATTTAGATGGAATAAGCGAAATAGCGATCGTATAATTTCTCCTGTTCCTTCTGTCTCTCATCAATGTCCTGCGCGAGATCAGATTCTGTGCTGCGCAAGATGACATTGTCAAGCTAGTGTGGGGGCGGGGCTGGTAAGAGACGGCAGTGTTGCCAGGTTTGCGAATTGTAAGCGAGTTGTAGTGTGTGTAAGTAGCCTGGTTAAAAGGCCTTGTTTCTGCCCGTGTTGGGGCAACAGAACATGTCGACCAGTTTCTGTCAACCGCTTTTGGCACGTGACCAACTTGACAAATGTTAAATTAGATATATTTTTTATATGTACGAAAATAAAATGGGATCTTTTTTTACTCGAGTCGTGACTCGTGACCCATAAACATTGGTCCATGACCCACAAATGGGTCCCGACCCACTGTTTGGGAAACAGTGGTTTAGAGGCCCCTCAATGTGTGATAAAAATGTGGGGTAGATTGGACGCCATCTTCATGATCCCTCAAACTTTGGACGACAATCATTGTCAATCGGAATGGAATATGACAAATCTGAATGATACATGTTTATTATCGCGTGACTCCAAAGATAACGTAAAACCATTTATGTGAGTTTTGGGCAAATTGTGTAGGAGTACTCCCTCTCTTTATCTGTTTTGTGCGTACATGCGTGTGCAATTGCATGTGTGTATGTGCAACGTTTTCCCCAAAACACAATGTAGCCTACCTTTGTTCCCTCAGCCCTATGACGCCTCAGCTCTACATGTTCCCTCAAAACTAACACTAACCCCAACTCAACCCGTCCCTAATGTTGCGTTCAAACAGGCAGATGAAACGATACAGTCCACCATTCATTGTCAATGGAAGCCAGCGACGTGAAGCTATGAAGCAGCTATGATGCGTGAAGCTGCCGCAAATTATGGTGTGATGCGTTTTTTGCATCGTTTCATATGCCCGTCTCTAAACGCACCATAACACCTAACCACAAATCTAACCCTAAATTGAGGGAAAATATAGGGCCGAAGCAACATAAGGCTGGGATAACACAGGCATGACCCCAGCACACTGCACGACATGAAGATATACTGTATGTACAACATTGAATGATGCAGCCTGCCTGAAAACGGGCCAATGCACTATTGCACTTCCACAGAAATCTAGCCAGAAATACTACACTCTTACAGTTACACCATATCAGGCATCAGTACAACATACTGTAAACATGGGTGATGTCTCCTGCCAACACAAATGACTAACTAGAAGAATACAGTGTCAAGCAAAGGGCAGTCTTAGAATGATTCAAAACAGACAGACACCCTTATAAACTAATACTTCTAAGTTGTACCAGGTACAATGTCTTTAGCTTCGGTCCAAGATTCTCTCAACAGCTCATTCAACGAACACATTATTTTCAGTATGTACTATACTACCAGGTACATTATATGGACTTCTAAAGCATCATACCACAGCCTAGCATTTTTTTTATACCTTAGAGAAGCCCAAAACAATGTCTTATGAGCACCTGGAGCTTCAAAGCCTCCAAATCTCTTATTCGGGACTTGAAATACACCAGGCACTTGACAACAGCTGTTAATCAGCTAATGAAAGCCTCAAAGTTACACAAGCGCGCTTGTGGAGAAGCAGCCATAAATTCCTGGCTGTGACAGCGCACAAGGGCAAGGAGAGAGTGAGGGTGGGATTTGGTACCAGGCACTAGCCTTCCTAACGGAATGACGCATCCTATGAACTACTATGGTGAAACACTCCACCAGCCATTTCCCCTCAGCACACTATTTTAAGATCTTTATCCCGCTGAAGTGCAATAAAACAGAATCCAGTTCCTTAACTGTAACTGCTGCATGTGAAATATCGGACAAGCAGGTTTTTGAGGAATTATTAAATGGCTGCTGCAGCCTCCACCCACCTTTTCTCTCTCTCTCTCTCTCCCCCCTCAATATATGAACCCCAACACACATAATAAACTTTGAAATACTTTGAAATATGAGTTCTATAACTTCTATGACAGCAGAATTATGACTGTTCAGACAGAGTTCACTACATTTTAGAAGTTAGGAGGAGCACACATATCTAGTTTTAATACGGATGATGCTAAAGTTACTTCACCTCAGAGGACAAACCTGCCTGACACCTGATGCTGGTAACTTCAGTTCATGGTCGTATAGTGAACTGGAGCCCCACTTACTCTTTTAACCTCAATCACCTCAATCACAAAGTGGCCTGTCAATGCAACTATACACAGGATCCCTCTTGACATAGAGGCCTGGGAGCACATCCATGGGTCAGTGTGTTATGTGCTTTGAAAATGTGCCCCCCTGACGCTTGCATTGTTTTTTGGTTGAAAGCACTGGGACATGTCACGGTGGTCCTCTCACAGGCCAGGGGGATGTAATTCAATCAGATAACCTTTCCCAAGAATCACCATTAACTCTGTAACTCTCATCCAAGACATCCAGGACCTAATCCCCTAAAGAGGCGATAAATACATGGACAAGAATGACTGACAATGGGACACACAGAATAGATAAGAGGTGGAAGTCTTGTCATAAGGCTGTCTATAAAGTTGCAGCTATCCAGCACTGGGACAAAAGTATCATAGCATATTATATGACCAACAACGTGGAAATATTACCGTTGTTTAGCAGCGGCATCATTCAGCGACATCCCTTTCACTGTATCTAGCTCTGGCTGCTGGCTGCTCAGATGAGACGGTGCCACATGCATGGGCCAATTGAATGTCTGGGCCTCTGGGGGCAGGAAGGAAGGTGTGTGACTGACATGTAAGTTACATTACGCAGTGATTCTCAGACAGACAGTCTCCCTCTGGGTTCCTTCAGCTGAGGGGGTTCCAAATGGAACCTTACAGGTCTGTAACTCAGAGTTATAATAACCAGTAAGACAAGGGCAAAACGCGACCTCGCCCCGCATCCGCCTGGGTGACGGCAGACTGCTGGGTGAGCACTGGCGCTTTGGCATGGGGGGGTCAGATCAACATATGGAGTGAATTAATTGCGAACGCAGTGATTGCGAACGCAGTGAGCACTTACTATGAGACCTAGCAGATCATGTCTGTCTGTCTGTCTGTGTGTCTGTGTGTCTGTCTGTCCCGCTTTTGTGCCCATATATGGGGCTGAGTGATTACGTCACCATGACTCAGCCATAACCATATAAGGAGTCCCCAAAGCAGCTATACGTCCAAAACCCAAATATGTACGAGCTGCGTTCGCTTCCCGCGTTTGCGCGGCTTACTGGTTTCTGTACTGGCCATATATGGAGTGTGGCTTGAATGTACACTACTGTACAGGGTTTGATGAGGTCAGATCAACAGGAATGTCAGAAGAGGAAGGATGGGTGGGGTGGAATCAACATATGGAATGTCAGAGGAGGTCAGCTCCATATATAGAGATCTAAAGGTTTGTGGTTTGAGGTCAGATATAGAGTTGCTGGCCGGCTCCATATATGCATATCTAGGTGACGATGATCCAGTCTTCTCCATGTATGGTTATCCAGGGTTAGATGAGGTAAGTGCCATGATCTTCATACATGGAGATGGCCATATAGCCTATGGTGGCGTGATGTGTCACAAGGCGTGATGTCACAAGGCGTGACCATATATGGAGGCATGATGTCACGGGGCGTGATGTCACGAGGCGTGACCATATATGGTTACTCTGCCCCTGAGCCACTGATGCCCCACAATGTTATGGGGGTCCTTGCAATTAAAAATGTTTGAGAAGAACCACTATATTACCATTACTGTCTGTTATGTTATAAATGGTAATAGTGATTGTGATGGCATCCTTTGATTGATTGATTGATTGATTGAACAGTTTGCAGAATTAGAGTACATTTCAAGCATAACTCAATACAAAAAACTGTTAACTGTGTGAGTGGACGACGCCATTGTTTACAAGAGGGTCCACCGTTTTCAATTCATCATAACATTTAGAGACCAAAATCCATCCTGTGTTACCAATAGAGGCAGCTCCTTAGAGTGGTTCTCAAATTGCGGTCCTTGAAATTAAATAGTTTAGACTTTAGTTTAGTATAGAGTAGACTAGAGTCTGAAAGTGATGTCAGACAGACAGGTCAGGTGTAATATAAAAAGGGGCTTCTGTCACTTTAACAACATGACCCGGAAGAAGAATCTTTCGACCGGCGCTGTTGTTTCTTTCCTTTCCGCTGGTGTGTCTCTCAGTGTGTGAGCGTGGATCAGACAACAGCTCCATAAAAACACACAAAATGAGCGTCCCGGCATTTATCGATATTACAGAAGAAGATCAGGTACCACTATAACCTTTTTTTAGAAGCGGTTATACCTAATTAACTATGCGGCTGACATTATAGCCACATGCCATGGTGCGATTGTGCTCAAATATTATAGCTTAGCATGCTAGTTATATTGCGAATGCTAACCAGAAAACACGCGAATGGCAACTTACCCCTCTGTACTGTCTGCAGTGTTATTAGCCCCTTTCGGGACCCTAGTTTACCTCGTCTGTATTTGGGACGTCGGTACCGAAGTCCCAAATACAGAAAAGGTAACCAAGGGGCTACACTTACAGCTGTGAACGATGTGTGTACATGTTGTACATATCTGTTTTATTCACAATGATCGTTATGATGATGATGTGGTTCCCACTTCCCAAACCTTTTCATGTCAAGGACCCCCAAATTGACACTTTGACTCATCAGCCCGCGCGGACCCCTCGACGTGAAAATGTATTTTCTTCTGTTTAAAGTTTTGGAGAGATGGGTTACTGAGAGATGACGCGAGACCTCTGTTACCGAACAAACTATGCTTACTCAGAATATAGAAATGTAATACTTATTTTAACAATGCCCCTTACATCAGCTTTTAAATGTATAATTATATAATTTGGTCCCCATGCCTTTAGGGTATTTTACCACTGTATATTTGCACAGACGTGAAATTAAACATATCCTTGCAGATTTATCCATCCTGATTCCTAACTATTAAGAGTGGTGGGTGCTGTGCTGCTATTAGTACTATACAGAGCAGTCAGGTGCAATCGGGTTTAATTTAAGGCAACATTACATTTATAAATTGCTTTGTTGTGTGTATGTGTGTTATATTTAACCAGGCTTCTGAGCTCAGAGCCTACCTAAAGTCTAAAGGGGCAGAGATCTCAGAGGAGAACTCTGAAAGTGGACTTCATGTGGATCTGGCTCAGATTATCGAGGCGTGTGATGTCTGTCTCAAGGATGATGACAAAGGTAATAATAATTTTGATATTTATTTATGAAGCCTTTCTGCACCATCAGACTGTTCTTTTCAAAATCTTAGTTTTTATTGCAATTTCCAATAATATAAATCTCAGATCACAGGGCAGACAAATAATGAACAGACTATGTTGTTGATGTTGAGCAACACATGTCTCTCCCAGACAAAAAAAACAAAAACATTCTCCCCTTCCAGTCCCAATTTAGTAAAGCCAATTCCCCAGCCTCCCTACGAGTACTCCATCTCTGCTAAACCCCCACAATAAGTAATTGGGAAGATAGCCTCGGTCAGGTCTCCTCCGATACCCGGGCCGTCAAGCTACCATCATCTTTTCACCAGTGAAGGGTCTCACTAGGGGGGCGTAACGCATGTGGAGGTACACTCCATCCCCCCACTTCCTCCCCCCCTGAACAGGCGCCCTGACCGTTTGTGGGGATCATCAATGCAGCGACAAAGATAAGCCCTCCCCATTCGGCTTCCCATCCGCAAACACGGCCAATTGTGTTCGTTGGAGCGCCCGGCCAAGCCGAATGCACCATGAAGACTGGTACTCCATGGTGGTGGCCTGACCACTGCCTGTTATCTGTATGTCATCAGGCTGTGAATGTCATCAGGCACCATTCTTTACCAAAAGAATGGTGTGCGGGCCCTACCTCCTTCCATAATTGCCTTTGCACCCACTGTCGAGGTGCGTGTAAATAAGTATGCTTATGTCATCAGGCTGGCCATAGACTGTGATGTGACAATCAAGTTGGGAATTCTGATTGTCCCAGTAATACAAGCGTGGGCGACTGGGCATACCACTAAGCATTTAAAATGTCATTGAAAGTGTCGGTGTGACCCACCTTAACTCAACTACTTCCCATATCCTGCATACTACATTAGCAGGCTGCTTGTATGCATGTATATATGAAACATTCTTCTTTCTCTGCCTACAGACGTTGAGAGTGTGATGAACAGTATCGTGTCTCTGTTACTGATCCTGGAGACAGAGAAGCAGGAGGCCCTCATTGAGAGCCTCTGTGAGAAGCTGGTGAAACCTCGTGAAGGAGAACGACCCTCCCTCAGGATGCAGCTGTGAGTGATCATCACCTGGTTCTAGGGTTGATCTGATCTTGGGGTCGATCACGTCATTTTCAAAAGATCGGAATTGGGTCGGAAGCACAAAAAAAAAAACCGTGATTGGGACATCCCTAGTATCAATATTATATCCATATCAAGATATTAGACTGGATATTGTCTGTGATTTTGGATACTGTACTATTGTGATATGGCATAAGTGTTCTATAAAAATATAAATATCGGATCGGGCAAAAATCCCTGGATGTAAACCAGTGATTCTCAAAGTGTTTTTTTTATTTATTTCAAGGACCCCCTGTTTAGGGCCATGGACCCACATAACTGGTTGATTGCCTATGCTATATAGTTTTTTTTAAATGATTTAACACATTTTGTAAAGCAGACGCACCACAAACAAGAATTACAATGAGGTAAAGATACTCTCTAGACTAGATTCGTTAACGGGAAAAACACTGAAATCCCACCCCTGTTAACCCATTTAGACCTGAGCTCGATTCTACAAAATGTCTTTTCATGACAGTTTTCTGAAAAACCGCATGTTTCTATATCGGTGGTTCTCAATATTTCATGTCAAGCACGCCCAAAAAGATATGTAATTGGCCGCCGACCCCCATCTGAACATATGTTGTTCCAGAGACCCTCCCAGTAGCAAAGATGTGAGTCTGTAACAATATATATTCAAAGATTTCAGGCACATTTTCACGATATTTAAAAAATAGCAGATCTACAAGCTCATAGCGCGGCACTGAGTCCCGCCCTATGAGCTTGTAGATCTGATATTTTTCAACAGCTAAAGTACAAAATAATGCTTAAAACACCAAAAGGGGTTCCCGCCCAAAATAAATAGCCTAACTGTGACTTTTGCACACTTTTACAGGCTGAGTAACCTGTTCCATGGAATGGATGAAAACACCCCTGTGAGGTACACGGTCTTCTGCGGCCTCATCAAGGTGGCAGCTACCTGTAATGCCATCGCCTTCATCCCAACGGACCTGGACCAGGTAGACGCCACTCTCCAGAGTCACCAGAAACACTGCACTGCACGTTGGCGCTAGGGATGTGAAACGACTCTGTATTTGGCGAGTCGACGTCAAATCCAGTCGACTTTTTTCACATCCCTAGTTTGCGCTGTCGAGCAGAAACCGTGTATGTGAAGTGAGGACGGCTTCACCTCTCAATGTATGAATGAATGAACTATTGTAAAGCGCTTAGAGCACTTGGAAAAGCGCTATAAAAATGCAATTCATTGTGTCCCAAGATCGTTACTTTTAGGAGAATTCATCCAATGTAGATCCATTGTATTATTTTTGTCACAAGCCCTTGTTAAAAACTTTAAAGCATAACAAATGACTGATCAACTTAGAAAATATTGATCGACACTTAATTCATTCATAATATGACGGTGTGTCGCGTTGGGTTTAAGACCAAACCAAGATTACTAATACTGTCTGCTCCTGATCAGGTGCGCAAGTGGATTATTGACTGGAACCTGACTACCGAAAAAAAGCACACACTGTTGAGGCTGGTCTATGAGGCGCTGGTGGACTGCAAAAAAAGGTAACTACCCATATACCATAATAGTTGATTTACTGTCAAGACGCTAGTCTCACGTAGCCAGACAACTATTCCACAATCGCCGAATGCTATATACTGTATATAGAGTCTGGATGATGCGTCACATACGCTTTATCGCTTACTCATGGAAATAGCTTCCGTTCTCCAGACTGTATGACGGAAGCATTTGAAAATTGTGAGAGGCAACAGTCTGGCCACGCGAGACTATCAAGATGCTGTCTCTTTCAGATCAGTTATATATATTATACAAAACGTTTTCCCTTGATTTGTGTTACTCTACAGCGATCCTGCTGCCAAAGTGATGGTGGAACTGCTGGGGAGCTACACAGAAGACAATGCTTCACATGCACGTACTGATGCCCACAAGTAATACTGGATCACCTTGTTTTTGTCCCTTTTTTCAGCTATTACCCTATAATATATATATACTTAATTGAACAGGGTCCACAGAGTTATCCATACTTGGTCAATTTTTTTCCCTTCGCACCCCATTTGCCGAAAATAGCCAAACTATAAACTCACAACACATTGCAGTGCAACATGTTGTGAGCTTGTAGACTTTTCTTTCCGGTCAATGTTAGGCGTTAGGGTTCATGTTTTGAAGATATAAATGACATGTGCTTGTCCTCTGTGTATCAGATGTATTGTCCGCGCTCTGAAAGACCCCAACACCTTCTTGTTTGACCACCTTCTGGCCCTGAAACCTGTTCGCTTCCTTGAGGGAGAACTCATTCATGATGTGAGTACTGGAGCATCTGCTCTGTATCATACCTGCAGATACACATGGAAGTGGGGGAATATACTGTAGGGGTAATTCCATATTCATTTATATGTCTTCAAAATGGAAGGCATTAAAATATATTAAAATGTAATAGTTTTATTAGGAGTTTCGCCGCCTCACCTCCGCTGTGTTCGTGCATTTTTCCACATGTAGGCGAAAGCCCACACCAATGGGTTGCCATGCAACTCCTTGCAACCAAGTGGTTGCGAGTAGACACATGTAGTTGCAAGCTACCATTGAATTGAACCAATTGAATCGCTTGGGTCGACATGCAGCGACGTGCAACAGGACATATCACACTGCTGGGACGAACAAATACCACCCAATTTTTAGGACGGCACCATTATTATTAAACGGATAGATATGTACAGTACATAGATACATATCTCGGTATATATAACATTTTCAGTAACATTTTATATGTTAGTGATGTCTTAGGCTTTTTTCACACAACCGTATATTTACACATTGCTGTCGAAACTGTGTATCTCCATATTTCAAGTTTTTTTTTATTTTGGTAAATGAATTATGTACATAATTATTAAATGCATGTCTGTTCCATTTTCTCTGAATGTTGGAATGTACAAACAGTTCTTCCTCATCACTTTCCTTTGACAACTATTATCAGCTTTCACAATTGATAAATCTTGGTTATCAACGTTATCTTTCCTTGTCACTTTCACAGCTATTAACCATCTTTGTGAGTGCAAAACTGGTAGCATATGTAAAATTCTACGAGAACTGCAAAGACTTCATTGACTCTCTTGGTGAGTAGTGTCAACTACGGATGTTCAAGTCCATCGATATCTGCACAATATTGATATACATTTTATTTATTGATTACATTTTGTCTTACCTGAACACATTGCGTATAAATAATTATGAATCAAATACACGGACACACAAAGCTACTCCACTGCTCTGTTGACATAGCCCAGGAATGTGCATATCAGCAGTGTCTCTCTTGTCACACACCACTTAAGCTGAGGTGTAATTAAAAGAGTGCGTAGGATGGGCTCTCAAAAGAAAATACATCGTGGAATGGTGTTTGTGTTAATGTGTACATTTTCCTGACCACAAGCTCCTGACTAGAGATGCAATTAAGATGTGGAAACTCCCAGAGTTATGTGTAATTGACTGTGTGTGTTTAATGATCCCTGTACACTTGTTTCCAGGCCTATCTCATGAGCAAAACATGGCCAAGATGCGTCTGTTGACGTTCATGGGAATGGCGGTGGAATTCAAGGAGATCTCCTTTGACACCATGCAACAGGAACTACAGATTGGTGCTGAAGATGTTGAAGCCTTCGTCATTGACGGTATGCCCACTAGACCTGAAATTAGTTAAATTATTTGTGCTCAGTCTGCAAGTATATTGAAGCATTTTCTAACGGCGCCGTAGGCTAGTGATGAAGGGAAAGAAAGTTTGCATAGTTCCCGTTGCGCCATTGTGATGCCTTCCTTTACCTCACTTCCTGTACACATGGGTGCAGAACTACGTTTACAGATGGATGTCTGTTTACACCTTTTGTGCTAAAAACGTGTATACTCGTCCTCTCAATAAAACCTTTGGGTTGCTAAGGACGTGTATAGGCATCTTTAGGTCCTTTTTAATGATTTCAAACAGGATCGCTGTAATTAATTAACAGCTCTCACGTTGCTAAGCAACACCTTGTTCAGCGCTCCTGGACATGTTTTGCGCATGCGCACATCATTCACTTTACGGGCCGACAACTTGCTATTATCTCTGAATCTACGTCACTGTCCATGGTTTTGATCAGAACGGCAATGTTCTGTCCTAATTTCTGACTTATCCAAGCATCTCGTTTGGAATATTAACGCTTCTAAAGCGAGATCAGACCAGGTAGCGTGAGGTAGTAATGGAAGATTATACTGTGATCTGGTAACTGGGGATCCGTCTCTTTAAGAGAACATTGGCGGTGACGTTGTGCTAGTGACGTCATTGGCTATCAGGGAAACAAACGGCTGTTAGCCACGAGCAGCCACGGGCGCTGCACGCAGGCTCGAAAGAACGTGACTGGACACCAGTAAAAAAAAATGTCAAAATTGGTCACCAGCACCCATTGTGTACAGAGGCAGAAAGGACAGCCCAAAACCATGTTGGATGGAGTAGTAGTCGATGGCCTATGGACCTAAGTAAATAACCCATGTGTACAGAGGGAGTGTCAGTGTCAGGCTGCAGTCGGCTTGCAATGAGGTCTAGTCTGGACTACAGATCATTTTGGGGAGAAGAAATGTTTTTGTCTGTATGACCTAGCTTGGATGCTACTTTCTTATCACTATCTCTGATTTGAATAGATGGTATGCGCATAAATGCATAAATTGAGTGGCAAGGGTTAGGGTTAGCATAAAGTGAGTTTAACATCGTTTAACGTTTAATGCAATCAGATAGAACTTTTCTGTTTGGATGTATGGGCTGCCGAGGCCAGCTGCTTTGTGTTTAATGCTGAAACTACACTACATTTTATGCCTGTATGCTTTTTTTCCTCTGTAGCCGTTCGGACCAAGATGGTGTATTGCAAAATTGACCAAACACAGCGAAAGGTTGTTGTGAGGTAAGCAGTTGAGAAATATTTCTTAGCAAGTAAATCTCTGCTCATATTGAATGTTTTAGAATTTGGCTGAACTGTGGATACAGTGTTGCCTTGCAGACTTGAGTTAAAAAAATATTTATTTACACTTTTGTATCATCTTTCCTCGATGACGTAAGATGTCTCCGTCCTCGACATCAGTTTGTGTCGTCGTTGACCTGCTCTTATGTGTCAAATTAACACTTGAACCCTTTTCTGTTGCTACCCTATCAGCCACAGCACACACCGCACCTTTGGCAAGCAGCAGTGGCAGCAGCTGTTTGACAGCCTCAGCTCCTGGAAGGGCAACCTGGCAACCGTGAAGACCAGCCTGCAGACCCTGTCGCCCTCTGCTTAATACCGCCTCTCCCCTCAATGTCTACACTAACAACTCCTCCACTCCGCTCAGCTCTACTCATTTACAGGCTTGAATAGATCACCATTTTTATATGAGCTAAATAAAAAAAACAGTGGAGATATTCTGTGATTGCCTCTCACTTGTTTAATAATAATAATTGAGCTTTGTGGTGATGAAGCTATTTTTATGTGATCCATGCAAGTACAGGTGCAGCGTTAAGCACGTGTTGCATCCACTTATAAACTTCTTTCAGAGAATATTAATTTGTTTATATAAATTCAAATAGCCACTAATCTACTATACCAAAGTAGTCGGCTGTTGATGGCCATTAAGCTCACATGATTAACCACCTCATAAATAGATGGATCGTAGCACAGGGTAGACTCGAACCGTGTGTGTGTGTTGCGTGTGTGCGCGCATCTGAGAGCATCTGGCTCTTATTAAAGACAGATTGGCAGTATTAGATGAGCTGTGACTGAGGTGAGAAATGGCCTCTTGCTAAATGTGACAAAAGGGCTGGTTTTCTTGGAAAAAAACTGCAGAAGTGACGATAACATGACCTTAAGGTGACCCTGTCAACTTGAGGTCAGATCAGACCATAGCATCAACAGTTGCAGCTTGTGGTCAGGCTGACCCCGGGACCTCTTAAAGCGCCACACATCTCTTGCTTGTTAGTCATAATTCAGTGAAATTCTGAATGGCTCTATTGATCCTTGCACAAGACCTGTGTCTTGTGCAAAGTGTGAAAGTTGCATATCTTAATCCTAATTTAAATCGCTACGGATCGATATGTTGCATTGAATGCGAAGGAATACAAGCTAAACTAAATTCAGAACCCCACAAAGCTTTTCAATTTGTGCTCAAATCTGTTTTCAGGCAATAGTCCAGAGCATTAGGATGTGAGCTCTGGTGATATATAGCCCAGGCATTAGGTGTAAAAGAGGTCTGTTAGAGTTCTTTGCCCCTGTGGGGACTGTGATGAAATCCGTACAAACTGACAAAGAGCAGACTACTGACACTGCACTATTCCAGTGCTTCCCTTCCACACCCAACTCACACAGTGCTGCTTCTATGGTTGTCGGGCTGTACATTTTGTTTAGCTGTGATACCATTCTAATTGTACTGTACTGCGGCGAGGAATCCTTTTCTCCATCACTAAGAATTACTTTACTTTGACAGTCTTGCAATATTGTTTATACATGTGCATTAGGTGTTCTTACAGAGCTGAAAGATTAAAGGGACTTCATCTGTACTGTTAAGGCCTATTCATACACTTTTAGGTGATAAGGTAAAACAGAGATGTGCTAGGGTGAGCGGTGAGTGGCTTATCACCGCAGCATGACGTCATTTCGGTGGTCACTTTATCAACTAAAACTGGAGTATGAGACACAGGAGAGAAATTAGGAGACTGCTTTGTCCAAAAGCCATTCTACTGGCCACTAAACCATCAAACTTGTGTTTGGTGATGATATGTCACAGTCCTTACCCCAAGTCTGCAGAAGCTCACCCCTCACTTCTATCTTCATGTCCACAGGGAGCAGCATCTCCACATCTTATCAGGGGGAGTAAATCATACAACACATTCTCAGGGAGCACAACCTCATCACAGTCACCAGCAAGGTGGAGCGTAGAGGGAGCAGATAGGAACAATTGGAGAGACAAGGAATTTGGCTTCAGTAGAAAGGTAGCAAAGCCTTGTGTCCTTTGTTTCAATGTATTCTATTCTTTACCGCCGATTAATTTTCTTTCTCTGTTCAACTACATGAGGTGTTTAATCCCAAATAATATTCAGTCTCTGAGATCGCTCCATATATCTAATGCTAGGGTTGGTCTATATGCGGTGCATATATAGTGACCCTTTCTTCTTATAGCTAGTTCTACAAATGGCTGTGCCCCCTTGGCAAATACAGCCTAAATGATCAATTGCCCCTCACTGATGTCCCAAAGAGAGCTAAATGAATTCCCCAAAACCCCAGCTGCAGTTAACTATTAATCATAACGGTTTACATTATGTGTGGTGCAAGTGGGCAATATCATCTCGCATCACACGCTAGATAAAGTCTGGAATTTCACATTCACATCACCCCTATTTCTCTGTATCAACATTCCTTGGGGTAATTCTACAATTCTGACATTATCCAGAGACACAGCCAAGTCGCAGCGAGGAGAGGGTCTCTCACTACACTTCAATTAGCACCATTCAGTAGTAGTCAGCCAGAAAAATGGCTGATTGCATCCTATCTCCACGTTACATAAACACTGGGCTAGCAAGAAAGATATATCTATTTACATGTGAGTGTGAGACATAAACACTACTATTCACATCATGTTTTGCCAGGCAGAAACGGGTACACTAGTGATACAAACAGTCTATGTTGTCACTTGATGTTTAATTGTGTTGTGTTTACAGAGTGAATCTTATCAAGGTCACTTCTGTATGGCAGATTCAGAAACCCATGAAGTATTCCCATACAAGGACTTCATGGTATAGGGACCTCCTATACCAGGGGTCACCAACCAGGGGTTCGCGATCTACCAGTCGATCGCGGGAACGTTTCCAGTCGATCGCGAAGTGTCCGACCCATTTGAATAATGTCAGTGCCGCTCGTCACATGCAAATTAATTTTGAGCAGAGCGCTGTGGCTCTGAGTTTGAGAATAGACCCCATCGTCCAAGGGTGTGTGTGCGTGTGTGGTGGGTGGGTGGTATCTTAGCAACACTGAATGATCTGTCCCATTGGTCGTGTGCTCGTATCATGAGCCAATGGCTGCAGCTCTGAGCTTCCCAGACCCAGGTTCACATCAAGGTTCACAACAAGCCGTAAAGAGAACTGACAGGGCTGCTACCATATTAGCAGCTGTGAGCGCTCTTCTCTTCTCGTGAAGAAAGCAGGACAGAGTTGTCAAATAAATCCCGCCGTCATTCATACTGTATTTATTCTCCGACCCGACATTAAAATACGGAACAACGTGCGTTCATTACGGGCTCGTGACAGGCTGCAGACACTTGAGTACTAGCCGATAGCGCCCTGCTCCTTCAGTTTTCGTTGTTCGTTGTTATAATATTTTTTATTATTGGGATTTGATCATTGATGCAAATTCTAAACATATGGATGCAGCTGCAGAAGTTGTGTTGCTTAAAGGAATGCATAGTTGCGTTCTCCTCAACTGCTGCGCAGCAACAACAAAAATATAAAAATGAGAAAAATATACTGAATATACCAGTCTGCAATGCAAACTAATAGGCGAGTGCACTCCAGGGCATATGCAAAGGGAAAGAATGACTTCTGTCCGTGACAATAATCAATGCTACAGTTTGAATTCTGTACACATGCACACATAGAGCAAAAAATATGATAAATATGAAATATGAAAACTTGTTGAAGTACAACACATGAGTCAAGTAGCTGCTTTTGTATCAAACCCTTTCCTCTTTACTGAGCCTACTGTCATTGAACTGCTGTCCGATAAAATGCAGGATGTGTTTGCATTAACTTCAGATATTTAAATGGAGATTATTGGATTAGTAAGTGACTGTCACCTGCAGGTCAGAGCTAAAGAGAAGGAATTTTGGTCTCTTGTAAGCAGAGAAGTATCCCCTGATTGTGTCGTGTGCACTGAAGCTGCATGCCTATACTTTGGTTCCACGTACTTATGTGAAATGGCCTTTTCACAAATGAAAATAATAAAATCCAAGTTTAGAACTCGTATGACTGACTCACATCTTAATGACACCCTCAGACTGGCAATCACTAAATATGAACCAGATTTCAAAACGCTTGCAGATAAAGTGCAGTCACAGCAGTCTCATTAAAGGTGGGCTGACCCTGAGAGTATGTCACCATATCTGTGCAAATATATATGGTCATGTTATGCCTATGTCATTTGAACATCTGCCAATGTGAATATTCATTGAAATGAGAAACAAAATATTTCTAATACTAATTATTTCTAATTTGTCTTAATATTATTTGACATTGATAATATAACTTACTATAAGTATTTATTCTAATTTAAGCTTTAGTCTTTGTGTGGATGTGTGCACATGCATTGAGCCTGTCAGAAATAGCAAAAAAACAAGTGTTTTTTCTAACACGTTTTAGTGGTAGATCTTGGCTTACAATTGGGAATAAAATGGGCTCTTGGGCTTGAAAAGGTTGGTTACCACTGTCCTATACCTTGCTAAGACTCCTGTCCTGAGTTCACTACTTTGAATTTAGCTATAAGAGGTTTTCTGTGCCTTTAAAAGGATCTTAAAGCCCATGTACTCCCAAAATACAGCATTGTGTTACAAGAGTAATTTACACACTCCCGTTAAAAAGCAAAGAGACAACATTGTGAACATAAAAAGAGCATTGGGAATGAAACACAGGTTGGTGAAATATGACATAGGGGCTCTCTTTTCTCCATTAAGGGGTCATTAAAGTAAGCTGTCCCCTAAATCCCAGTAAGTTGTATCAGACAGCCTGACAGGGGGTCACTTTGCATAGCCAGTGACATAAGAATTCAGTCCATGAAGTGAAAGGGAGGAGAATTATATGTCACCCAAAGTGGCTCAGGTTGAAGGTCATCACTTTTCCAGATTATCTACCAGTCATTGTGGACTCGTTTTAGTTCTACACACTATACTACAGTGTACACCCCTTGTGTTTATTAACAACACATAACGTAACAACGTGAGTGAGTGTAGCCTACAAACGGAAACAATGTCAGTGTGTGTGTGTGTGTGTGTGTGTGTGTGTGTGTGTGAATATTTTAAAGTTATTCTATAGAATATAGTAAAAATCTAATCCAATTGTTACAATTTTGAAACGTGTCATAGTTTCATAGCCCACTTGCCAGCATTAGTCATAAATGGATACCACCACGATTTAGACCATGTTCAGGATATTTCATCCAGACATCCCCATATATGGAGATAATTGATATACCCATGGGTCTGACATAGACTCGTCTTGAACCCCATATATGGAAATAATTGACCTACCCATGGCTGACATCATAGACTCTTGTGGAACCCCATATATGGAGATAATTGACCTACCCATGGGTCTGACATCATAGACTCTTGTGGAACCCCATATATGGAGATAATTGACGTACCGATGGCTGACATCATAGACTCTTCTGGAACCCCATATATGGAGATAATTGACATACCCAGGTCAGACATCATAGACTCTCCTGGAATCGTTACCTCATATATGAAGATAATTGACTTACCCAGGTCTGACATCATAGACCCCACCCTGGAAGCTGCATATATGGCCTATGATATGACCCTATCTTTGGGCATGACTGAAATCTGGACACACGCACCGCAGCCATAAAAGGCAAGTGAATCTTCAGATCTTCCAGAAATTATACCCAGAGCATCAACTACTCCAAGTCACAAAGCAGATACAGATTCCACAGAGCTGCCGCAATCAGCAATATTAGACATTCACTTCCCAGGACCCAGGTACTGACACTTTTCTTCTAAAATGTTTATACAACTTTATCCAACTGGATTGGTTCCGAGCTCTAATTGGAAATGTATATGTATTTTGGAATCCTATCAGTGGCTGCCATTTCATGGTGCCACATTAATTAGTTTCCAGCTTTTTACCCCCTGATAAATTATTTTAAGCAGACTCCTTCCTGGTGAAGCATGATTTGAATCATGACCATAATAAAACATTTGAGAAAATAATATTTGAAAACGGCAAAAAAGTAATTAAATAGCCTATTCAAGTATTTTTTGACCCAGAATCAAATGTTTTATGGTCATGATTCATGCCTGTTGACTAAAGTGATCCTGATCCCAACAGCGCAGCGCTAATTAGAAAGTTGTTTTGATGGTGGTGACTGTGTGCGTGGGAACCTTAGTGGGAACTGGGAAGGCACTCAAGCAGTCATTTTGCAGAAATCCTTCTGAATGTCTTTGCCAAAGGGCAAGTGAGATCATTGTACGGGTCAGATGTTTGTTGGTTTTGGGTGCCACCCAGTGTCCATGTCCTAACTTTTTTCTTTTTTATATATATATTTTTTATATTTTTTTAATATCTGGTGTAGAGCGGATGCGGAAACGATCTACGTGAGTACATGTATGTGTTTGTGCAAATTACCGGATACAGTAGGCGGGCTCTAGACCGGATCTGTGCATGAAGGTACTGCGGAGTGACGCAAGGTTAGTCTATTTCCAGGTGAAACTGAAAACTTTCGATTGGCTGGGTCTACGGAGTCTACTCTGTACTCTGCACAACACAGGTAGTAGGCTATATCGGAACGGAAGAGGCTAGGTTGAGCACGCACTACTCACTAGAATAGAATGATAAAGGTGGTTTTGGAATAAATAAAAACGAATACTTGCTCGCTGAGTCGCTGGAATGTCACACGTGCCTCTCATTGACTAGTTGCCTAGAACACGGAGTTTACAAATGATGTTCTGCGGGATACTCTTCCATCAGGGGAACTTCCAACACCACTACAACTCAGCTGTTTTGGGCGATCGCTCAAGGTAGTCAGTCACGTTATCCACCAACCGGAATTACCGGATAACGACCCAAACCCCTTATAAACATGTATATGATGCTGTCTATTTGATATGAAGAACTAATTAAGATGGTTAATTTTCGGGCTTTATAGTTTTCTAAACATGTTAATCCATAAGCCATTGTTTATCTGTACCTGTTGATTTCGAAACCAGCTGAGCCAACACATTAATGCTATGGACCAGAGCTAAGCCAACACTAGCCTTGCCTACAAGTTCAACTGATAAGCTGCATGGGTGTGCTATATAGTAATACAAATCAATGCCCCACCTGAACAGGTGAATGGCCATGTTTTTCTATCTATTTCTGCTCTTTCAACTGCTGTCCTGTGGAGACCTCGCGTGCACCAAAAGAAGGTTGCTGCTGAATGCAGAATCAGAGAACCAGGAAGGTGAGATGACGTCATCAAATGTATATAGTTTGTTTCATGTTGATATTTTGACATATTATGTCAATCTCTGTTCATTTAACCTAACTGAGTCAAACCTTTTTAGTTTTTGTGGGAGAAGAGGAGGCAAATAAGTTCTTGGGACGCCACCTACTGTTCAATCGCTTTGACTTTGAGATCTTCACTCCTGGAAATTTGGAGAGGGAGTGTTATGAAGAAGTTTGCAACTATGAGGAAGCACGAGAGGTTTTTGAAAATGACCAGGATACAGTTAAGTGATATCATGCTATATACTTATCGGCATTTGGGAAACATGCATTCAGAAGAGGCTTTTGAATGATGATTTGCAGAAACCCAACCTTGACATCAGATAGATACCACTAACCTTTTACTGATCTTTTATTTTGCAGGAGGCATTTTGGAAGAAGTACACAGAGGGTAAGATATCACAGAATTAAAAGGAATGTTGGGTTCAATTATGTAGCTCAAATACAGGGCTGTCACTTTACATCTTTATTTCTGAATGTTTATAGCTAAAATATGTTCAGTTGTGTTGTGTTGTGCTGTTCATTGCAACTTGCAAGACAAATAGGATGCTGCTGGTGCAAACCAACCTGTTCCACTACGTGATCAACTAATTATATGGTAGAGTAAGACAGAGTTATGGGGCTTCAGTCCAATGGTGGCTCTCCTACATAGAATGGGGATAACAAATGGGGACAAGTCCTGGACCAGAAGTAGGCAGAAATGCATTGGACCCAGGCAACAGCCCAGCTTTAATGATTTTAAATCCCTTTATTTTAGATTGTTTTGTAGTAATCCTACAACATAAACATTAGAGACTTTAATTGTTACTGTACAATACTTTTAAACAGTTGGCATGTTGCACACATGCCTAAAATTGCTCTTATTTGTGCCGCACTCGTTGAATACAATGTATTTCAAACTCCAGCTTGTCCCCCTTTCAAGCTGCATGAACAGCGCTCGAGCGCTCTGTTTCTGCCCCCTCAATATCGTAACTCTTCTATCAGATGGCTCTGGTAGAAATTACTATTTAGGTTTGTCTATTTGGTTGTCCAGAAAACTAAACTCTGCAATTGTTATTATATTAAAATCAAAGACTATTTTGCACATCACTTCCACTAACAGTCACGTGCTGTGTATACTGTACTAGCCATAAAATAACATGGTTTGATCTGTGTTGGTGCACAGACAAGGACAAGGGTCCGTCACGTGTGGACGTTACATCCCTTCTTGTGGGCTTGATTGCTGCTGGTGTGTCAGTTGTTGCTATAGGCCTTCTGGTCTGGTACTTCTGTCAAGGCAAATGTAAGGATGACTTCTCCCGCCGTGGTAGGTGAGTGAAACGTCATTTGTTAAACATTCTTGCTAGCAGCATACCCACGGTTATGCACCTGTGCGTTAATGCATCGTGTGTGTGCCTCACTGCCTCTATTCAACTCTTTCAGTTCCATTAGGTCACGACCAAGGCGCAGTAATGCATCTCTGATCATTCGGAGACTGGAGGAGGTGTCACTACAGCCTGTCATCCCACTCCCACCGCCAATAGAGGACATCGATGCCCCAGGGCTGCCCTCCTATGAGCAGGCCATAGCCAAGAATGGACCACATGATGCCCCACCTCCACCCTATCCTGGGTATTTGTACAGTTATTACTCATAAATGCATCAATGCATCAGCTAACTTATTAAATCCTTACTTGTATGAGGACTGAGGTCACACTAACACATACAACCTAAAGAAATTATTTTAACATATTGTTTTTGTTTTCCTGCAAGCTCACGACCTGGAAGCATTCGTCGATAGTATGTGTGGTACAAGACGTCTACATATTTGTCAACATCAAACAGACATTTCTACATTTTAAAATCACCTCTGCTTCAGGGTCTACTATCAAAATGTATATAAATCCCAAGATGTACTGTCTGCATTGGTATGGTAACGCCAGGAGTCTACGATTGTCAAGATGTACAGCATTGGTATGGTCACATCCGGAGCCTACGATTTTAAGAACTCTTGTTCACTTTTCCAAATGTTTTTTAATATACTCGTCTTAAAATTACTAGTCCCAGAACATTATTACAGCAATGTGCATTCCTTAACTCCTTATTAGTTAACTCTAGTAACTGTTCACAAAAGAATGATCATGTTTGACATGCTTGATGTTGTAGGCCCCATGCCAGGTTCCCCTTTTAGTAGTTGATTTTACTGTTGGTTGTTGTTTACGGATTGTTATATACTTTAGTGAATGGAAAATGAAGAAACCAATGTGTCATAAGCTATTTCTGCAACTGGGAATTACATATTGCTAAACCTTAAAGGAGAATTTTCAGACTAGAAGGCTTTATTACCTTATTTGTAGTTGTTACATCCAGTTAACCCTAACCCAAAGAGGTCCAGAGGTGTTTTGTGCAAAAGTGCATTATTGGCTATTTCCTCTACCATAAGCCCTCAATGATTAAAAAAATATATATATATATCCTCTCTTCATAATGTAAATAGTATCCCAAGCGG
Organism: Protomyctophum bolini; assembly: GCF_963924005.1. Lineage (NCBI taxonomy): Eukaryota > Metazoa > Chordata > Actinopteri > Myctophiformes > Myctophidae > Protomyctophum > Protomyctophum bolini. The sequence continues at coordinate 40,248,901 of NC_137862.1, forward strand.
CACACTTTACTACTTATTTCGATGGAAATAAGCGAATTGGCACTAAAACCCAACCCAGATTGAGGCCTTATGCTAGGGGAAATAGCCAATAATGCGCTTTTGCACAAAACACCTCTGGACCTCTTCGGTGGGGATGTAACAACTACAAATAAAGGTAAGAAAGCCTTCTAGCCCGATATTCTCCTTTAAAGGATACTACCAAAGCTTTTACATTTATTTTTATTTCATTTTTTTAAATTTCATATTTGGTTCCAAAGACAGTCCATCATTAGCAAAACGGATAAATAAAAATAATACGGGTTAAAAGACAAAAATTGCCTGGCATGACAGCAGACCAGTAACATGGCATATCATGTACACTGGAAATGTTCACTTTAGTGAATACACAGAGACACTCTAATAACATGGATGTTTGTTTGCTGTAATGTGGCGCATTATTCATCATTTGTGATTTTTTGTGATCTATTTTAACATTGGAGTATGTCTATGGAGCCAAATAAGAAGTGTTTGCAAGTCTCAGCTTGAGTAGAAATGCTGAAGCTGAGTTAGTACTGTTCTACCATGTAAGACTATTTAAACTGTTTTTATTTGCATTTTCAACCAAAAACATTTACATCTACCATGTAAGATGAATATTGCTTTTAATTAAAGGGAGATGCTCATGTGATTCTGAATGAAGAGTAAAATTAATGAAGACAGATTTTTTAATGGACTTATGGCACGTCCATAAATGGAAATGCCATAATCAAAAGTCCAATTCCTTCCAACATGTTCCAACTTCAGCCTGCTCTGTTTTGTTTGGAATCTGTGTTCATCACCATATCTAATATACCAGTAAATACTGTGCTAACCTGTGAAATCACTGCCTAATGTATTATGGCACAAAAAAGGCAACAACGGTTTAGATATAAATTATGGCAATATTTGATTCCATTATTTTTTATGTTTAATTTTAATTAAGTTTAAGGTTTAATGTTTTTACACCAGTGATGAGTCAAGTGGCTACCAATGTCTGAATAATGGGTAAATAGGATAAAGTATTGATGTCTGATAAATCATGACATAATGCAGAAAACAAGTTCAGAAGAGGAAGAAGCGGGCCCTTGACAATACTGTACCTCTTCCTGTTTCATCAGATATTATGTCTAACTTATGATGCCAAAGTTCACGATGACCTTATGGGTCAATGTACTGAAGGTTGTTTTTTCCCCCCTGCTGCTCAGTGATTGTAAGCAAAAATACTTGAAAACTGTCAAATGTTTTAAATAAAGTTTTAAGTGTGTTTTTGTTTTCAGCCACATCATGATACAAATATGTTAATCCTCAGGTGTAGTCAGACTGCATCAAATTAACAGATTGTGTCCTTCAACTAAACAAGTTGAAGGACTAGAGGGGGAAAAGGAATAATATTGAATCTGACTGTTGAATGATTCTCCCACTCAGTATTTTGTTGGTGTGCTTTCTCTAAAAGTATGTCTCAAAATGCTATCATTTTCACAAATTTCCATGATGTGTCCCCCACACACATACACACACACAATGGGCTATTGATACAGTATCAGTGTGTATCATACAAACAACACGACCTCCATAGCCTGCTATAGCCTAACTGTAAAACAACCATGCATGCAGGTGGTAAGAAGAAGGGTCGGTAGTCAAATAAAACTTCCAACCCAAGTAACCGTTTGCGGTGCATCCTGGGAAATGACCCAACATGGGGGCACATCATGAAACCATGCAGCGCTGCTGCTCTGCACAGTTGTGGACATCGGGAGAATAGATGTGAGCAATTATTAACACATCTTTTGTTTTGTTTCCCGAGGAAGACGAAGGTATTAGACTCTCTCAAGACGCGTGTAATAGCAAAGCTTCGGGTGGCTTCCCCCTCGGTTTTTCCCCTCGGGTGTCTATCGCTTTGGTAATGTGATTGTTTTGGTCGGTGGCTGCCTTCCTTGGCTGGTTGTTGCTCTGGTATTGGTGCTACAATGGTGTGTGCTGCTGGCCGCCGCCGCCGCTCCACAAAGCTCTGTCGTCGGGGAACAACAAGAAGGGCAGCTTTCGCCGGATGATGGACAGCAGGAATTATCCGCCGACGTCCAGCTTCGCCGACGCGCTGGTTCCACCGCCGCCACCGGCGGCAGCAGCAGCACAGACCGCAGCTTCTGCGGCTCCTTCCCCGTCTCTGTCGTCGTCTCCCTGGGCCTCCTATGAGCGCAGCAGCGCCGCAGCAGCGAGTAGCATCAAGCAAAGGTATACATATGAGATGAAGGCAAGGCGGCTCGGGGCGGGTCACCTTCCACAGGGAAAACACGGTGATGGATGGAAGGCCTGCTTTTTAGTTTACATGACACAAGGGTCTTCTTCTTTTCTGCTGATGTCGTACGAGCCAGGCACTATCGTATCGCGTGCCGGGGGGGGTGGAATAGCAGTTCTATAAGCTCACAACACGTCACGTCCACGACATGTTTTGGGCTTTCAGGTCGGCTTTTTTCTCGGCACGTGACAGCGCCCGTACGACGAAATAAATAGTAGTAGTGACTGTCTGGACTCCTGTTTGTCGCTCGACATAAAACACATCACGATTCCTAATACACTAAATACAGTAATACAGTAAATGTCGACGCGTCTTCTTAATTCTCCCAGTTTGTTGTTGGACATATTGTCGTTTTGGTCGTATGACACTTGTGGGGGGGAAAGGCTGCTAGGTCCAATTTAAAGCCTGCAGTCGCGTTGTTGTTACCTGGGAGACATTCCTTCCTCCCGACCCGCACATGAATTCACACACACAAATACAAACGGAGCTAGCCAGCTATAGCTAGTTAGCATTTATTGAATGTGTGTACGTGTGTTTAGCATGACATAATGCAATGAATGTGTGTCGCCCCTGGTCGTTGTTGCTAGGTTGGAGCTGCTGTTGTCACCAGGCATGTATGAAGTGGTAGCGTCTCAGCATGAAGGAATCTCTCTCCTCTGGATCAGTGTTAACCAGCCTCCTTATCCACCCACAATAATGTTGGCCGTCATGCTAGCTAGCTACCCAACTAGCAGATCATAAGTGACCTATTTTATTGGGGTGCATACTTAGGTGTGCTGCCCCGTGAGAGGTTAGGTTTAGGGTGAGGGTTTGAGATAGGTTGTAGTTGTAGGACTAATGACTAGTCTAAACCAAAAACTGTCTAAACTAAGTACTGCACCCATTTTATTGGCCTATTGGCGCTTGTTAATAATAATAAGACAACGCACCTTTCAGCAAAGTAGTCTGTTTAATGTATTGATCGTATTAATCTCAATTGCAATACTAGTGGGCAACCATTATTATACAGTCAACGTGTCATTGTATTTGTCACATGAGAATGTCACACATTCTGCCTATTAATGTGTGTACTACATAACATACATGATGCAACACAAGTGTCTTCAGACTAACAATGCTTTTGTCTTTGTCTGTGTTGTTGTATTTACTTTGACTGACTGAAAACAATGGGTTTAACAAAGTGACCCTTATACCCTATTGCCCTTCCAGGTAAAAAGATAGAGATACTGATATAGCTTATCATCATTGCTTCAGTTATAACAAGCCATTACTACGGCATTCTGGGGCAAAAACAAGCTAAATTGTTATATTCTTATATAAGAACTGATGTTGAAAGAAGTCATCGCTGAGTCAGAGACAAGAATAAGGAAATGTTTTTGACTATTTATTTTCTGATTGGCCTGTACAAGGCCTGGAAACCGTTCTTAACACATTCAGGACGGGAACCCCTTTTGGTGTTTTAACCCTTCTGGATGGGAACCCATTTTGGGGTTCTTCTTGCTATGTACAGTATAGCAATTGATTGAATATAATAAATAGATTAGATTTAGTTTTTCTCCAGAAAACTTATGTCAAGCTTTAGAAGGCGTTTTTAGAATCTGCCTCAGTCCTACAGGGGAACTTGGTCAACTTTATTACATTGACAACAAATTATATAGTTAGTACATTGCGTTATAACCAGCAGCTCAGTGGCCTTGTGGTTAGAGTGTCCGCCCTGAGACTGGGAGGTCGGGGATCGATCCCTGGCCGGTTATACCAAAGACTCTAAAAATGGGACCCAATGCCTCCTTGCTTGGCACTCAGCATCAAGGGTTTCATTGGGGGTAAGTCCCTGCGACATACTAGCGTCATGTAAAAGTAAGGCTACTTACTTTTTACTTTTAAGTTATAAACCTGATAAAGAAGCCCTGATTCACGCTTTTGAAATCAAGGGAAAATTGGGGGGAAATGGAGTGAGTGTGTGTTGAGGATGGGGGAAGATGACTCAATCTCAGTTCAATGTTCTTCAACAGCTGTTTGCCTCCTGGCGAGATCAGGCTAGCTGTGACCGATTTGTGTCTTGACTCCTTTTTTGAGTGGTGCAACCACTCCAAGGAACAGCAATGTCCCTATGTCCCAACCTACGATGTTTAGAGCAGGGGTAGGCAACCTTAGGCACGGGTGCCAACATTGGCACAGGGGAGGGTTATCACTGGCACACTGGCATAAGAGTGAGACAGAGAATAATTTTTCTTTTCAAATTAAATATTCCAAAAAAAGGTTTAGTCAGTTCAAATAAGTCCACTGACACTCACATGTACAAATTACATCCTGCACATAATTGTACATTCATTCAAACTTCTAACTCATGACTGGGGAGGAATTCTGGGACATACTGTAGGTGGGCTACTGCTCTGAGTTAATCATTACATACTGATGTGAAAGAAAATATTTCTAAGCTTGTTATGTGTATACTACTGTATATGGACACTCAAAATCAGTTGGAAATATTTCATTTTGATGTGGTGTCATAATTATATATGGCACTGACTATCACGAAAATGAAACAATGAGACAACTGCCGCGAGTCGCGATGTTGTGCCACACAAACATATACGGGGGAGAACCCAGCAATTGGTTGAAATAGGCTATCCAGCCATGCTGAAATGAGCATGACAGCACACCACACCTAGCCTGTAATGGAAGATTCGAGAACAGATTAATTACATTAGAAATCTCATCAGTTGTGCTGATTAGTGATTCAAGTCTAATCATTAGACTGAGCTTTCAGAGCAGCAGCATTATTGGCTTAGGAATGAAACAAAAAAGGCAGGTATACATACAGTCCTGTATTTTAGGATCAGTTATTAGGATGGTACTTGGAGAGTCAAATATTTTCTGAGGTGGTACTTTAGTATAAAATGGTTGGGACTAGCCAATGGTCTATATAACATGATAACTGTGTGTTTGTCAATGTATTAACAAGGAAGAGGATGGGCAGCTCAGAGAGTCTGATAATGTAGAGCTAGCAGACCAGTAAGGTTATACTTCAAACGGCAAGTTTTGTGCCATTCTACTTAATCTAAAAGACGTATAAGATGTTGCCCATTTTGCCATGTTTCCCATACGTTTTAGAACTGCATCGTTTTTGTTTTTTCAGAAAGAGACCAGAGCTTTATATGTGCTTTCTTGCAGTTCCAGTTATGGTGCAAGTCATCTTGACACAGAACTCCTCCAGCGGCAAAGCTACGTCTCTGCACATCAGATTCCTACCTACACCACGTCACATCATCCTGCAGGTCAGTTGGAGCTAATGCACATTTATCTTTTCATTCTAGTCCAGGATGTGGCTGAGCTACTACAAACATATAGGACAAATTAGGGTTGTTAAACATTCCCCAGAATCTTTTTAAATATTGGCCTGATTATATTGAATATATTCGAAAATTATTAGTATTAGTATTATTATTATTATTATAAAAACATCCCCATAGAAAATTACTCGTTATTGTAAAAACAGGATACCAGCGGACAGCGAGCGCTGCTCGGATCCAATAAAGTATGCATTGTTTATTGTATTGTCCCTGTCAAATAAACAACATTATTATTTTAATTTACCAGCCGTAGGACAAATATGTTTGGACTGACCTTAGTAATGGCAGTCACAAATCCTCCATCTGTGTCTTATTCTGTGATCGTTTTCATCTCCCTTGTAGGGCTGTCAGGAGTGTTTGACTCAGATGTTAATACTTCTGAGACTTCAATCATGAGCTTCCTGTCAGCCATGGAGTCCAGAAGCCTTCAGGCTGGTCCTGTCGGTGCCTCACTGCTCCCTCCTTTCAGGACTACATCATGGCCTGCTGGTGAGAACAAATATGCTATGGCTACTAAATTACCGTTGCTTAGAATTTTCTATTTGAAAAAGTGGACTGACTTGTTTCTATAACACAACCCTATTTTAAACCCTTTTTCATATCAAGTCCCATTATTTATTCAGCATTTGAGCCACGGACCACCATTTGATGAGATTTAGCCTCTAAGACCCCAAACTAAAGAACATGTTTTGCTATAACACTGCTATAACACATAAAAAGTACTAGAGGCTAGCCTAGAGCATTTGTCCCACTGAGAAAAAATGTGCGGCGTCCTGTAATTAATTTGCAAGCGTTAGTATTATGATTCATACATTTTCAATCGGTGTACATGTAGGCTTCATATTCCCCCTTTTACTTATATTCTCATGGTTCCTCTTCATGCAGGTGCCAACTCGACCACAGAGCTGTATTTGACGGGTGCTCTGCCATCTACTGCCACTTTTCCTTCTCCTGCCACTCTGTCCTCTTATCAGCACACTGGTGCCTTCCCTTCCCGGAGCTATGCCGCCGCCTCCTCCTTAGCCCTCCAGGACCCTGCCTTCAGCACGTCCAATGGCCTCTTCTCTCACCACGATCCCCTCCTCCACCTCAAATCCGGCCAGACTGTCCTCCCTGCCCTGGCCTTCAACCACCTCTCTGCCCCCTCACTGGGCTCAGCACTGCCCATCCAATCCTCCACGTACCGCTCTGCCCAGGAGTCAGCCCCCCACCTCCTTCAGCCTCAGTTCAGTCTTCTGCCCTCTACTCTGCCTGTCCCTCACGGAGCCCCCCAGCCTTATGGTGCCCCAGTCTTCTCAGGCTCCATTGAGAGAGCACTTCAGCGGGAATGTAGTGTGATCAAACACCATCAGAGGCCTTCCAGTACCCATGCGGCCTCAGAGCAGCTACCCAGCTCTCACCACTCCTTACAGGGGTACTTGGGCTCGGGTGGTGAAGCGGAGGTGTCCTACCAGCAGGAACCCTCTCGTCGGACCCCTGTGTCGTGTAGCCCTGCCACGGGGGCGGACCGTTCTCAGGGGGTCAATGGTGCCTCGCAACCGAAAACGGAGTCAACAACTCGGAGTTATTCATCTGCTTTGGGGACCAAGGCTAAAGCCTCTTCCAAGTTAGCCCCACACCCCTCAGAGGGTGGGGAATGTCATCGGCATTCGCAGAGTTTGACAGGAGGCTCTCCTGAAAGATATTCCTCCCCTGGACAAAAGCAGAACTCTGTCATTGCCAACCAGCAGTCGGTCCAGCTGCCCAGTCTGCTGTCCAACAGTCTCTCTCAAACGTATATCGCCTCCCACAACCAATCCCAACCCTCCCACTCCTCCACAGATAAACTGCCTCCCCTTTACAAGACTCTGCCTTCTTTCTCTGGCAACGGGGCGTCTGTTAGTCAGGCCTTGGTCTACTCTTCCAGTCCTGTGTTACAACAGGGCCCAGAGGCCCAGTATGGAACCCAAGTCCAGGTCCTATGTCAGGGGAACCTCTCAGAGAGCTACCCTGCTTCTCATTCTCAGGTCACCCCTAACGTGAGTTACCCATCTCAGTCACAGGGGCAAGCTTCGACTTCTCAATCTCTGAGCTATGCCACAGGACAATCCCTCAGCTCTTCTTACTCATCTACGTGTGCCCAGAGTCTATCTACATCAAATTCTACACAGGGCTACACTCTGATGCAATCTTCACTTGGAGGTAAAACAGATAATGCTCTTACCCAGCAGCTCACCCAGAAATACCTGTTGTCTGCGCCCACACCCAGCTACTCTTCAGCTCCTCATGCACAAGCCTTACAGAACAATGTTAGAGCCTCAGTGCAGGACCTAAAGCCGGCCTATGGCAAACAAAAACCTGAAGAGCTTCCTATTCAGGACCTGCAGGCGCTCCAGCAAGTCTCCATGGAGACCCCAGCTGAGAGCAACATGGGTGCTCACAATAACGTGGTCTACGTGGTCTCAAAAATGGACGACCGCTACAAAACGCAGAGCGTAATCCGGAGCAATTCACGGTCTGAGGACCAGTTTATGGGACTCGGCCAGACAAACGTGGCCCAGGTAAAGAATTCAAGGATGGACTCTGTGGGCCAGCAGCACGTCCAACTAAGCAGTGCCAGCTGTGAGGGAACAGCTAACACAAAAACTACTAACGCCAGTATTATATCTTCCCATGTGCCCCTTAATTCGGAGCACCTCAAACATCACTCTCTGCTGCTCAAATCCTCTGAGCCACACCAACAAAACCACCAGAGTCATAACCAGCCTACAGCAGCTCTGACCCAGTTCATCAGGGTCCCTAGCACCCAGGGTCTGCACGAGCGCAACGAGATGATTCTGCTACAACACCCCCTCGTCCACTCGGGTCAAAACTCATCAAAGGTAATATCGGCACTTATGCATCCCGCTCAAAGCTCGGGCCCAGCGCAGGTCCAGTACCTGATGAGTGCCAGTGATGAGAGCCGGAGCCAGCAGAGTGTGCTAGCTTCAGCTCAGAGCTCAGTCACAGGAGACTCGAAACACCTAGCATCAAAGGACCACTATGGCCAGTCTGCTAATCAGCAGTCACATGATGCCAAGAACCACTTTACTCTCAACTCCATCTGCTTCCCTGACTCCATGCTGCTGGCAGATGACAGGAACATTCTCTCCAATGTTGACGACATCCTGGCTGCCACAGTGGCTGCATGCGGTGTCACGCCACAGGACTTTGTCAAAGCTGCATCCGCGGGTGAAGGGGAAATGGCAGACTCCAAGGGGCACTTCCAAACTGTTGACATGAGACACATTTCTCCTAGTTTCTCCTCAGCACAACAGCCAATCATCACCAACTCCCACGCCATGTCAATGACACTAAATGGCGGTCAAATAACTACAAACTGTCACGGACAACCTGTCCACACCAGCTCGGACCTCAACCCAAATGGAGACGGAGGACGCACTGAGAATGACTATCATCTAACCAGCCAGGCATATGACCCCTCGGGACTCCAGAACATCGTCAAGGGGAATGCAAAGTCTGTCAAAGGGGAGGATGGTCTCATAGACTCCCCGGGCTCTGAGACCTTCCCCAAAAAGAAGGCTCGTAGCAAGTGCTTATCCAAGCCATCTGGGCCGGAGGAGGAGAGTGCACAGGGCAGACCAGCCAAGCGCGGCGGGCAGACCAAGCGGCAGAACTCTCGTGGTAGTGACGCCGGTTCTCCCTCCTCCTCACACACCGTGTATGATGGCTATCAGCAGCAGGAGAGGATCAGACAGAAGATCCGGGAAGTGGAAGAGAAACAGCCAGAGGTGAAGACGGGCTTCATGGGCTCATTTTTAGACTTCCTCAAATCTGGCCCGAAGCAACACTACTCTCCTAGTCCTACACGCACCATCAGTCGCCCCAGAAAGCCCTCCGTCTCATCTAAGCAGTCCCCTTGCCCCTTGCCTGCTCTGCCCCCCAAACTGAGTCCACAGAGGGGCCACGGGGAAAGCGGTCAGCAAAAACGGCTGGACGAGGAACTGCAGAAGAACCTGGAGACTCTGCCGTCATTTAGCTCCGATGAGGAGGAGAATACTGGGAAGAACCAGGCCCTGCGCAACAGCATCACCTCAGCCCTCTCTGCCCTGGATGAGTCTTCAGATAGGAGAGCCAGGACAGGTAATTACGCCTCTTATAGATGACATGCCAAGCCAATATAATGCATACATACACTTTTTGATTTGTCGTGCAAGGTTTGAACAATAACCTGGGATCGCTTTTTAGCTTATGGCAGGTAATTGGAAAGAAATGGATATTCATCATACATGCCTGATAAAGATCTTGTTTGGTCGTTACGTTGCTCAGTTTAATCCAGTATGTGTATATCCATGTATTTATTTTCCACATATTATTATCTTGCAACTAGCCTAAACAGTTTGCCATGCACACAGGCACCTTGCTGTACATCTACAGCAAGATAATAGACATACATATTGTAAGAAGAATTCAACTTTACACTGACGGTGTGGGTGAATTTTACTTTGGTTTTACTGAACTTCTTTTTAGAGTGGTGCCAGCCCCTCCCATGTCCAGATTTTAGTGTGTGTGTGTGTGTGTAAACACAAACCTTGTCCTAACACAAATGTTAAATGCCATTGATAATGAATGGCCAGTTTTACGTCATTTTGAGTGTTTGTGTAAACACAAACATTAAAAGCTGGACATCTCATCTCATTGGCTGGAATGACATAATAATAATAATCTGAGTGGAATAGTAAGAGTGGTGACACTAGCGTTGACTCCCATTGTAACAATGGAATTCGGAAGTGTTCATTCTATCTCAATGGGATAATTCTAATGTTTGGAACTATAGCCCATAGGCACCCGCTTTGCGGAGAGATCAAAGCACGTCACTACTCTCTTACTAGATTACACTGATAATAATAAGATGTATTATGATAAGAGTGCCCGTCACCTCACACAGGTGTGATTTTCTTTCTTTAAAAAAAAAACCTGCTGCAGACGACAGAATCAGCCCTTCTGTGATGAAGTCAGAGCAGAGCCTGTGTACCGTGCCCCAGTCTATTGCTGAAACCCCGCCGCAGCCAGCGGCCGCTCCCAGGGACACCATGACGAAAGCCTCTGCAGCAATGACTGCGTCGCCTGTCCTGGCGTCGCCACCGGTTCAGGAGAGCTCAAAGCAGGCCCCGCCAGGACAGTTGGCTGTCCAGTTGCCCAGTGTGGCCATTGAGGGACTGACCGACGAAGAGCTGTCCGACAGCGGGGGCGAGGGAATGTACCGCGAGAGGGACGAGTTTGTCGTCAGAAATGAGGATATCGAGAGCCTTAAGGTATGGCTAGGGAAGGACAACATGGGACATGCTTATAGGAGGTGATCATGTTGCTTACATCTGGCATTAACATCAGCTTGCAATCGGATAGCTAAAGTTTAAATGCAACGTGTCTTGAATCCACATCCAGCAACCACGTGAAAGGAAAGAAACATTAGCCACATGCTGAGGCATGTTTTGCACTAATGGTGTATTCACATGGTGTGTGTGTGTGTGTGTGTGTGTGTGTGTGTGTGTGTGTAGGTGACAATGAAAGCGGGACAGGAGCCTCCAGCCATTTGGAAGGTCCAGAAGGCTCTGCTGCAGAAGTTTGTCCCAGAGCTGAGGGATGGGAAGAGGGTGTTTTCTGCCACTAACAGCGTGAGTACACCTGCACACACTCGCAACACACCATAATAAGCAATGAAGCATACATGCACATACAGTACACACTTCCCTATGTCACATATCAGCATGGGGATGTAAACATAGAGGTCATGTTATTCTTTATAACCCATTTAGACCTGAGAAATGATTCTACAAATGGCTTCTGAAAAAAACAGTTTTCTGAAAATCCCATGTTTCTATGGCAGTTGTTCTCAAACATATTCATGTCAAGGACCCCCAAAAATTAGTTGAAAACGCTCGCTCTGAAAGAATATATATTCAAAGATTTGCAACACATTTTCACGATTTTTCAAAAATAGCAGCTCTACAAGCTTGTAGCACGGCACTCTACGAGCTTGTAGATCTGCTATTTTTAAATACCGGTAGCTAAAGTAGAACATAATGCTTAAAACACCAAAAGGGGTTCTGCCCAGAATGGGTTAATCCATTCAGGAATGGAACCCATTTTGGGGTTCTTGTTATGTACAGTATCATTTTTTCTTTCTTTTTTTAAGTTATATTTGCTTATATTTGCGTTTGCACAGTATCTTGGCTATTTCGGAGATGCCAAGACCATGTACCAGAGGGTGTATGTGAAGTTTCTAGACACTGTCAACAAGAGGGAGTATGTACGAGTCTGCAGCCGCAAGCCACGCTGCAAGCCCATGAACTCGCTCAGGTACGTTGTGACCCCTAGCCTGAATTAAGTCTGAATTACCATTTCCTTTCACTTTATTATTCAGTCTTAAAAGTGTTCAATTGCAGCTGTTTTCGAGAAGGCCGTTGCCGAAGAGAGAATCCTCAGTGATTATTAGTTCATCCCCCAATCAATCACAAGCCAGTCATAGAATTTGAGTTTGGTGTAACGCTGAACTCCAATATTGATTTCCTATTCCAGTAGACCAGGGGCGTCATGTTTCAATAATGATCGTGAGTGCTCAAAGTGAGGGCAGCAGAACAAAAGCCACCTTATTAGCATTTGAATGCCCACGTTGGGCGGCCCAACACCTCTTGCCCAAGCGCCCCCGTAAAGGTGTGTGACTACGTGACATTTCATTTCAGTCTTCATAATGCGTGGTACGGTGGGTGCATATTGGCATATTATTTTAACCGTGGGTGTTTCAGCTACCAGGCACCCCCGGAGTCTCCGCCACTGCAGTAGACTGGGTTTTTGAACTGTCAGCCGCTGTTCAGGATCAAATTGGTCACAGCAAGCACGGTCAGGACCTGGACGAATTAGTGACGTCTCGATTGTGGCCGGATCAAGCCAAACCAAGACTAGTCGGATCTGGCCCAGAATATCACCTGATTTCAACAAACATAAATTCTGCCCACTAAGACGGACATCCCTGGATGAATCACAGAGAGTCAGATCGAGGCCAGATCAACTCGAGTCATATCATAACTAGTCAGATCTGGCCCAGAGTAAGCTATATTATTTCAACTGGTTAAGACGTCCTGGAAATGACGTAAAGATCATCCCCATATGGGCTGTGATCTGGCCTAGTCCTGAACGTCACCGGAGGACATCATCGTAACGTCGTCATGGCATAATTTGGCTTGCTGGGGTGGTCTTCGGCCCGGACGGTTAGCTCAACCGTCTGGGCACCTAGGCTGCCAAGCCAGCCGGACGGCGTGCTGCGGGTTCGACTCCCGAGCCCGACGGTCTTTGCCGTCACTCCCCATCTCTCTCCCCCTTTTCTGTCTAATTACTGTACCCTATCAATAAAGGCAAAAAAATGCCCAAAAACTATATCTTTAAATTGGTGGTCTTCTTTTTAATGTGGCTCATGTATTATAGCAAAGCATCAAATTGAGCCAATGAAATTGGCTAAACGGCCCGTGAGTGTTGATGTGAGTGATGTTAAATTCTTCTTGTCTTCTCGGATTCTTTCTGGAAGGGCGCAAGGTTTGAATTGCTATTGTGGTGTTATTATTTTACCCAGGGGTTCTCAGGTGAAGACCTTGCTGGGCCTAACAGCTTCCCCTTCCCTGGTCACCCTGAACCAGAAGCCCCGGCCAAAACCGCCCAAGTCCAAGGCAGAACCGCCACCCAAGAAGAGGAGGAAGTGGAAGGAGGACCTCTCAAGCACTCCTTCAGGCTCCTCCGATGAGGAGGGCGGTGACTATGGTGAAGAAACCTTTAACTCTTTTTGTTTTGTTTTTGCCCGCTAGGTGGTAGCATAAGCACACCTAACCCGTGCCAGCAGTTCACTCTTAAGGCTCCATTTGCGTCACCGCTAAACCCCTTATCCCTAAACTTTTATGCCTTTTTTCTTTTCTTTTTACAATTTTGCTAAACATTTTTCTTTTCAAAATCTTTTTATTAGAGTTTTGTGACAGACCCAGGGGCAAGCATTAAACAGACATATCAAATATGAAAATAAAAATAAATAAAACTCCATCCCCTATCCCACCCACCCCCCACCCACAATCCCAAGGATAGTCGGAAAATACATAAATAAAAAATAAAAAATAATAGAGCAGATTTTAATAGCAGAGCAGAATTTGTTTCAGTTGTGGCTGGCGTGGCCGAGGCATAGGCACGGCACACTATACCGTTTGTGTGTCCTGGTAGAATGTCATAAACGGACCCCGGGTTTTGTAAAAGGCACGGCACACTATACCGTTTGTGTGTCCTGGTAGAATGTCATAAAAAAAAGAAAAAGTTTTACAAAACCTGGGGTCCGTTTATGACATGCTAAACATTTTTGAATAGTTAAAATGGACAGTCTACAAGCTCACGACGTGTCAATGTAGATTGGCTAGTTGAACTATTCAAAAATATTTAGCAAAATAGTAAGTTTAGGGATAAGGGGTTTAGCGGTGACGAAAATGGAGCCCATAGTCTACGAGCCTCGGTTTCATTTCCGGGTTATTAGTGAGGTGGGGGCTATTGTTGTGAGGAAGGTGATCGTTAGCATTTGCTCATACCCGTTACCTCTCGTCAGAAACGGTTGCATGTCCGGAGCGATGCGAGACAAAGTACAAATGAAATTAGATCATCGGGATGCGTGGCGGCTCACCATGGTCAGTGCTCGAAGCTTTAGAGATACAGGGCTTTGGAAATCAAATATAATGGAGGCTCAATGGAGCTGGATGGGAAAAAAAACATAGGTGGTGGGGAAGGAGGCGTTGCATAGCAACCGGAGCAATGCTAAAAGGTAAATTGACGGTTTCCGCTTTCATGGAGTATACGGTTGTCTACGAACATGTACGTAGCATGTACGTAGCATGTACGTAGCAGAAAGAATTAAACTACTGTCTTTAACCCTCCAACCCCACAGAAGACTATGATAATAATCACTTCTCTGCTTCTCTCATCACATCATTCCCACCCAAGACTTCAGTCCTCCGGTGCCATTGGGCTCGCGGTTGATGAACACGCGGACCATGAAGGAGACGTTCAGGAGCTTTGTGGAGCTGCTCATCAGTGTCGCCCTGGACGAGGACGTGTTGACGGCGCTGGAAAAGGACAACGGTGAGAAAATGTACATTTGAGATCACTGCTGAGGTCGATGTTCCTATTCAGAATGACATGGCACCAGCAGTAGATGAAAATGGGCTCCATGCACATTTTGGAAAGAACTTGGGCCCCTTCCCAACTTCCTTCACAGGTGTTACTAATGAAGGTTTTCTTCCATTCTGGTCAAACAGTCAGCGTGCTGCTATTGTGCGCGTTGGCTCACTGCTACACCAAAGTGTCCTTGAGTGGGTTCCAAATGGCCCTGTAAAAGTTTGAGAACCACTGCACACTAAATGGAACGGAGCCTTAATTAATATCATCGGTAACACCTGTGAAGGAAGTAGGGAAGCAGCCCAGAAGTAGGAAGAGTTATTCTGTGTGCATAGAGCCCATTGAACAAAAGACCACAGAGGATGGGATGATCTAAATGGATTGCTTCCCCATGTCTCATTTCAGATGAGCTGCTGCTGCCTCATATGAAGAGGGTGGACGGGATGATCGCTGACAACAGGAAACGCCTCCTTCCCCAACTGCATATGGGACAGCTCCTAAAGGTCCATTACCCTTATCGGTGTTTGTTGCTGAATGATGTTTTGGAAAACACTTTGGGAGTTGGGACAAGAATAAAAGTAGTTTGTGTGATGACTTCATGACACGATTTGTGACTTTTGTGTTACCGTAGCTACACCTTTTATTGTATTTTGTCCTCCTTCCATGCTGGTTTAATAACGAGCACATGTGGTTGCGTTTAAGAGAATACTCAGAAGTTATTTCCATTGTACGCAATAAGGTCAAAGGCGATCACAAACTGTATTTTATTTGATATAATCACAACTTCAAGGATGGCATCACAACAAGGTTGTGTCTCTAAAACATTTCTCTCATCCATGTCTTTAGACGGCCCTAGACAGCTTTCCAGAGATCTCTGTGGTAACAGAATTGACCAAGGATGGAGAAACCCCAGCCTTCAAAGTGCGTCTCAGTGGGAAGGCCTACAACAAGAAGACCATGAAGCCCTTCAAGCTGGCCAACAAAGTGCCACTGGTGAGACCTAAAACATGCTACAAATGGAGACATGAAAATGATGTGCTGTTCAGAAACATTTTGGGCTAGTCATGTGTTGACTTAAACTACCACAGAAAAGATGTTTCAAAATTTCACAATGCTTGTATACTTTATGCTAAACCTTCACTAATTTTCTGTTGCAAGTGATGTAACGCCTTCTCAACAACCTACTACACATATTTGACCGCAAAGGTTTTCAAAATTGTAGAAATTGCAGAAAATTAAAAAGCAAGAGAGAAATAGAGATGGGCAAAAACGTTACAGAGAAAAGTACTGCAGTAATGTAGCAGAGCAGGCAGGTTTAAATGGCCTGCCCCAACGAAATGAAGTGTGCCTGTGAAAGATCAGCTGTTGAGTTGGCTCTGCTTTTTGAGTTGTCTGCCAGAACTAGTAGTTCCGCAGGCTTCACATAATTTAATGACGGTGCATTGTTTTTCTTCATGCCACCTTTTGACAGCAAGTTGTCTAGTTCCGTCCAAAATGGCAGTAGCACCATCTTGCTGCAGTTGTCAAATAATAGTTCTTGGTATAAAGGCTGTTGGGTTGGGTTTAGAGTTCTCAAACTCTGCCCGAACCCAACCAGGCCCGACCTGACATTTTGGGGCCGGGCCTAAAATATATGCTAATCAATCAAATCTATGCTAATAGTACTGTTCTGTCTATGTATGCAGCCATCTATTATGAAGATGGTGCTGACTGGCATTTCACTTGAAAGTGAGATCTTTCAAATTCTGCCCAAACCTGACCCGACACGACGTTTTAGGGCAGTGTCGGGCCTAAAATCTATGCTAATTAGCCGAGCCTCGGGCCTGCTCAGTTAGGGCACCGTTGAGAACTCTAGTTGGGTCACAAGCTCCAAAAGTAGAGTCAGGTGTCGTTTTTTTAGGCAGGGCAAGAAGGTGAAACTTGGAACCTGTAGATGGCAGCTCTATTGTGCCTGTATATGTTTAATCGTGACTAGAATGGACATATTTTACCTTTAAGAAAAAAAGTTACAGCAAAAAAGAAAATTTGTGTTTCATTACTCTATTTCTATTCTATCTACTGTATATATCTGTAATTCTTTTTGTTTATCAGGCCCCCATTGTACACTTTAATTATTTGTCCAGTAGAGGGCGTAATACAACAACCTTTTTTGTTTTACAAGCAACATTGTCTTTCTTCTGTGATCTGACTCATGGACTAAATATGTCCGAGTCGTGTTTTTCCAAATATCTTGGCAATGTATGTGTTGTATTCCTCTCCGTTTCAAGGAATACACAGTGGACCAGCAGAAAACCCAGTGGTTCTCCCTGTACCACTCGTTGCAGCATTACAAGTACCACACATACCTTATGTGTAAGGACGAGGTGAGACATCGCTCTACACACATTTCAGGGACATGTGTGGTTGTGCGAGTGTGTGTGAATGAATAATTGCTTACAGCAAGCTGTGCATTGACTGGGCACATGCTGTCCTAATATGAAAACTAAAAGAGGCAACAGGACTCTTCTAATCGTGATATCTGAAATTCTCGTTTTTGAGAGCTCCGGTAGTTTTGCCAACATGTGCGAGCCCACACGGGCATCTTAGCATATACCGGTAGATCACATTGTTGGTCTTACATTGAATGATACCTGGCCCGTAAATCATGTAATGTAATTACCTCTGACATTTAATGCTCTTCCCGTTTGTGGATGATAGAATCTCTAGTTTTGGGGTAAAATTACACTGTTATTACATTTATAGTTTCCTAGTTGTACAGGACTCAAAAAGGAATGGGAGGTGGGTGGAGGGTCAGGTGGACAATCAGACCTCACTAACCTGTTTCTCATGTTCGGGGGTCTCTTATAGACCACCCTTTGTGGATTGTGCTCTTTGAGGGCCAGGTCTGTTGAAATAATTTGCCAGTGTTTGTTAATGATGATCGTGGACATTTCTTTTGATACTAGAATACTGAATAGCACAGTTAATTCTGTTTCACTGCTTTTGGTCCTAGTTTTCTTAAGGCACTCAGATTGAGAAATATTCTGGAAGTGATGGGATGGGAAGACTATTATCCGACTCTGTAAGCATCTTGTGTTGTGCAACAGTAAAATGTGTTAATTTTACCTTGGAGTGTTCAGAACTTCAGATGGACCCATAAAGGTCCATTTGGTTCCATTGTGTACACTGTTAGGGCACATTCACACGAGGATTTTTTACTGGAGCGTATTATTTGAAAGTGTGCTTTGTTTGAGCAGGTGAGAGGCTCATTCCAATTCTGTTGCAGATAAAAAATCCCCCCCCCCCCCCCCCCCCCCCCCCATATCTCTCTCTCTCTCTCACACTCACTCTCTCACTCTCTCTCTCTCTCTCTCTCTCTCTCTCTATATATATATATATATATATATATATATATATATATATTAGCAGGCAACAGTGCAGCACTATCCCTCTCTCTGTTTCTGGCACAACAACGCCCCATTTTTTTGTTGCTCTCACTGTAAAGCACTTTGAACTGCACTCGCTGCCTGAAAAATGTACTATATAAATAAAGATTGATTGATTGAACAAGCAAAGAAGATCACGAGCCTGGAACTGGGAATCCTGATGGCTCCACTGATCTGGAGTCAGATGTAAGTGGTAGGTTTGTTTGTGTAGTGTCACACAGTGTAGTGTCACACAGTGTAGTGTCTCACACACTTGACGTCCAGTCCTCCACACCCCCCTGCTTCACGGGTGCAGTACTTAGTTTAGACAGTTTTTGGCTTGGACTAGTCATTGGTTAGACCAGTCATTAGTCCTACAACTACAACCTATCTCAAACCCTCACCCTAAACCTAACCTCCCACGGGGCAGCACACCTAACCTAACCTTAACCCATGTATAACCAATGACTAGTCTAAACTAAGTATGCACCCCGTTATTCGCAGCATAAACCTGTTCTGTACGTATCTCTCTCTCCCTTAACAATCGTTTTTTGGTTTGGCCTCCAGATCGCATCTCTGCGGGTGCATACAGGGGATCTGGGACAGGAGGAGACGATACAGATGTGCCTGCAGAACGGAGCCTGGGTAGAGGGGCTCTTCGACCGCTTTGGAGAACTTCTCAGTCAAGTGCAGCAGGCCTGCCAATAGCTCAGCCAACTGAGAGGGATAGAGAATGGAAAGCCCTGCCAACTTAAGACTAAGAAAATGTGTGGGTGGCGTGGTTCTGGCAAAACAAAGTGACAACATGATGATGGATAGAGTGGGGCTCTGCTTCCTCCTAACGGAGAGGTTTGTATCTAGGAGTGGACCTGTCTGTTGACATGCCTAAGAGATTTTGGGGGCGGAGTGGCGGACGATCTGTAGCCTAATACTGCGGTGGATGGACTCCCATGGATTACCACAACCCATACAATTAGATGGCACTAACTGGATCAATCAACACAATGGACTTTGCTGGTGGCCAGCATTTTGGAGGAGCTTGTAAGTTGTAACCCTTCCTTCCTCTGGTCCTCATGTTTGTTTGTTTTTTAGTAGTTACACACCACCTGCTAGTGGACCTTTTCATAGATCTATATTATGTTTTTGTTTTTTTTAAGAATCGGTCTGTTTGGTGAAACATAATGACAGATGGTAACCAATGCGCATGCACTAGATAGCCAGAGCAATTAGGATAGGGAGAATAGAGGACACGCAAATCAGAATGCAGCATCCTTATTACCTACAGTACGCCTTTATCAGC
This sequence comes from Protomyctophum bolini, assembly GCF_963924005.1. Taxonomy (NCBI): domain Eukaryota; kingdom Metazoa; phylum Chordata; class Actinopteri; order Myctophiformes; family Myctophidae; genus Protomyctophum; species Protomyctophum bolini. The sequence goes on from NC_137862.1 coordinate 40,268,449, forward strand.
CATTCTATAAGTAGGCCTGAATACAGAGCTGATTTTACTGTAAAGTATAGATGTATACTGTATGTAAAACATCAATTTTTGTAATGGTGCGCCAAACATATATATATATATACATACATATATATATATAATGTATATTTTGTACAAAAAAATAAAATAGTAAGGGAGGAGTTTGTTGTAGCAATTCTTTTTAAGGAAGAATTTGATAAACGATAAGATACATGTGCTTCAATAACTCCTTGGCTTACACAACATGACTTTTTATGCTGATAGAGTTGGTGCAATCCAAATACTGCTTTCTATGATGATTTTTTGGTAATGAAATGTTATTACCTTGTACCTAAGGGTAAAAGAAAAATGTTGTCTTTGTACTCTATCTTTACAGACATAACCTACATTTTATCACAAATAGATGTATTTTTCACAGAAGGAAAAATTGTTATATTGGTTGCTTGGTCATTCATTTTGTAATACACTTTTCCCCCCCTGCAGAGATATTTCCTGACTGGACCCTTTATATATCAATTACCCTTTTCTTTCTTTTTCCTTTCTTTTTTGGGGGGAAAGATACAGTTTGTAAAGTTTATGGAAAGCACTGCCTGTGATAGGTGTGGTCACGTACCTGGCATATTTACTTAACATGCTAATGCTGACATTAGCTAGTATGTATTCATGCTAAGATATGTATGCTTTTGGCTTGATGCTTTCTAGATATCTGGGACAACAGCTATTGAAAGGCCTGTAGTGGTACCAAACAGTGTAATGATGGCTCACATTTCACCCAAGAGCTATAGGTTAATCCATGTGGCCTACAATGTTACAAACTGTATCTTTACTACAGGATCAGTCCATGAAGTTAAATTTGAACAGTTCTGACTCCTCAAGTGTTCACACTGCAATTATTTTCTGATGTGAAAATAAATTTCCTACTTAATTAACACGGACACTGTGATTGTTAAATAAGTAGAATTGAATGTACATCAAATAAAAACTACTACATTACTTTTCAGATGTAATTACCAATTTTACATATGCATTTAATTTAAATTTGATCTGTGTGGATTATTTATCAGACATGTAACCGTGCCATACACAAATAATGTGTAAGATGAACACATTTCATATTTGTGCTATAGGCTATTTACGACCCTTCTTATTATTTCGTAGTAGGAGGAATGATTTACCATTTTGTCATGGAAGGAATCCGTCTTAATAATCATTGGGCAGGCAAATCTATAAGTGTCTGACTCTAAACTCTGGACCAAAGTACTTCGAAACAACAACCATTGCCATCAGTGGTGCAGGTGGGGAGGGGCTAGAGGGAGTGGCGATATAGAGGCCATGTGGTCAGCAATATCGGTTCTCCATGAAATCTGTTTATTAGATTATGAGAATGTGTGTGCAAAGCTGACATTTTTACTTGAGGATAGCTCTATAGGAAATGGCCTGGGGGTTACTTAAATGGTTATGGTCCATACAGAGCATTAATGTGCTTGAATTGTGTTTTATTTAATGTGCAAGTTGATATTTTGGCCTAAGAGTTGTTCTAGACTAGAGTCTACTCTGACTAGCACCACTCTTGGCCCAATGTTGTATCATGTTGGGGGCTGCATTGGAAACCTTTGGGGTGGGGGAGGGCGTGAACGTTTGACACCCCTAAAATACCATGGCGTCACCAAAATCAGCTGTGTTCATCTTCCATTGGGCATCAATGCGTTCAATGCATGAACATGCATTGGTTGCAGTCGCAGAGTCTAAAAGCCCCTTGAGGCTGTAGCGATCCCTACATCCAACCATACCAATGGTTTGATTGAACCGACTGAACCAACCATACCAATGGTTTGAACCAACCATACCAAAGAGTTTGGAACCGACTGAAACTTCCGTCCTTAGTGCCCGGTGCTCTCACTAACTGTTCTCAAAATATTGTATATTGATTGAATTATTAACACAGTGTAAAAAGACAGACTACTGACCCACTTTACTCCAACCTCGATGCACTGTGCAGGCAGGGCTAAAAGGTTAATTTAGTGGAATCCTGTCTCTTTCCACTTGCCACATAAAGCATGCAGTACATTCCTTTAAACGTAACAGGTTTGTTTCCTGCCCTGCTGTCAGCTATTATTATTAGCCAAAGTGCTTTCAGTAAAGCACTTTCAGTGCCTAATCAGTAATCCCTGCCGTTATCAGCAGGTGAATGAATAGCCAGTAAACATGCTAATTGAATATGCTACAGGTGTGTAGAGGTGCTATCATACATGTCTTACTGAATTGTGAACGTAAAGCAGATCATGAAGTGTACATGTTTGTCTTGGTATACAGAAACTACTACTCTGTACTGTACAGAAACGGAAAGTGTTTGAGCCATGGCCACTGCAGTTATCCGATTCACTTTTTCTATCTGCCAGTAGACTATTGTGTCTGACACAACAAAAACACTGGACAACAACACAGAGGGAACAGTTGGTGCATAACCTCCCCTTCTGCGCACGTATGTGTGTTCTCGTGCGTGTGTTGGGTTAGTGTGAACTTATGTCCCTGTGAGGGAGGACACACTCCAAGGCGGGGAGACACTCTGACTGATGCTCGCCCACCATGCCCTCATGACCAAACTATTCACTCAGAACGGGCGCCTGGACTTTGTGTCCTCGGTAAGAGCCTGTGGCCTGTTGAATAAAATATGATTCTCGAGTTTGGCCGCCGGAATTATATGTACCCCCAAAACACAATAGACTCCCTGTGCTCGGACAACAGCTCAATGAGGAAGGCCACTGTCCTCTGTCTGAGGAGCCTGGGAGCAGCGGGGGTGGGAGAGTACCAACCAGACGAGCTGTTGGGATTCCAATACGGGCAACACTGGGCAGAGATAGTTGTTAAAGATCTGCTCTCCAGGCGAAAGGCATATGAATTTTAAATGTGTTGCATAGTTGTGCATGTGGGAGATGGACTGAGAGAGGCCCTTTGAGGAAGAGTGAACAGAATATAGCCCAATGGAGGGATGTTTACTAAGCCTGTGCTGAGTGGTAACGCAGTTGGTAGCGCTGTCACCTCACAGCTAGAAGGTCCCGAGTTCGATTCCCGCCTCGGACACGCTGGGGGCGTGTTCTCTCCGCATCATCAGCGCAGGTTGGTGAAAGAGCCTCTCTGTGTAGAGTTTACATGTTCTCCCCATGTCCCATAGGTACCCCACAAAAAACATGCAGTAATCCTGGTCTCCAGCTGCCTTCCCATGGCCAGTCGGGGCACCTGATGGAGGGGAAAGGAACTGATTGGAATAATGTGTTCCTTCCACACGCTGCGTCCTACCGGGAAAACTCCCCTCCCCTGTCAGGTGATAAGATGTGGCCTGATCACTCCTCATGCATTGAAAGAAGCATGGGCTCAGTTCAGAGCTTTCCCCAGGTTGGCAGAGGAAAAGTAGCACCCAGGATTACACCTTGGGCTATTGGCAGTTGGCGCCTGGTGAAAAAGATGGGTTACAAAATCGCAGGATAAAAATGTATATATAAAATAATATATCATAAATAAAACTAAGCCTGAGCTTGTAGAGCAACAAATATGACTGGACATGATTCTGTAAAAACATCAGTACAACCATATAGCTGTTTTTACATGTTTTGAGGGAGCATTTACCGTAGGTGCTGGGGGGAGGAGAATTCTGGACAAGCTGTTTTCCAAGAGTGATTAATGCCCTGTTGTATTGTTAGATATTAACTAATACTAAACTATAACCTTTGGTTCTCCTAGATATAGGCTACTGTTGGAAGAAGAATGAAGAACCAAGATGGTTTGGGTTTAGTTGTCTGACAAAGTTATTTTACATACTAACCGTCCGAGAGGCATTAGTCCGACAACACCGTCGCTCCCGACATGCATGGCCGGTAAAAATAACCCGTGGCTGGTTACAACTCAACTCACCCGTGGCTCCCGACATGGTGGCGGCGGCGGTGGTTTGCTCTTCACCGCGGCTCATGACGTCATGTCATGAACGGTGTTCATGCTTGTATGAGCCTTTAGTATACGACTATACTGTACGTCATGCACCCGTTTTACATGAGGATGCAAGCCAAGAACATTACAGTCAGTTTGGGCCTCCTTGGGCTCTTAGTGTAGTAGTAGTATTTAAACATATTAAACATATAATAATGTATAAACAATATATACAGTATAAACAGTATGCATTTAGTAATGACTGAAAAGGCAGAAGTAACATTGTCCTACATTTTTATCAAATTAAGCTGCCTTCCAGAAAACAACATAGAAAAACGTACACATATTCACACTTGTAGTTGTAACGCTCAGAAATAGCTTCATAAACCATTCTTTTAAAGACTTAAACTTCTAAAACAGAACTGATTTGGCTCTGTACTTGGAGCTCTTTTTCCCCTGTACACACCAAATAACCAATGTAAACTCTGCTATTTATTTGGCTAACTTTTTCCCCAGAATATGGATGCTGGAGTTCAAGTGGTAACACAAATGAGTTACCATTTTACTCTCTCTCTCTCTCTCTCTCTCTCTTATTGAGCTCGATTTCTCATTTTTACCAATATTTTTAGAAAAAAACGAACACACAGACAAACCCTACAATCTATACAGCCTATCGCTATCAGCCTCTTCTACTGGCCATGCGGGAAGCGTGAGATGTGTCAGTTGCCAGACGCTTGTTATATCTGAGGAGTTTCAGTGGGAGAGGAACACCCTATCGCTATCCCTCCCATTTCTGCTCCCTCCTGAACAGTTACCAGTAATCATGAATTTTACATTCTTACATTTCTATTAAGGTGTCTTCATATATGTCCTTCTAATCAGCTCAGTGGCCTTGTGGTTAGAGTGTCTGCCCTGTGATTTGGGAGGTCATGTCGGGTTATTCATCCCTGGCTGGGTCATACCAAAGATTATACAAATGATATTACCAGTATGAGTCCCTGTGACAGGGGGTGTTCTTGTACATCATGACTTTTAGGCATGCACTTGTAGGCTCGGGCCGGTCTAGCGCTTTGGGGACCTAGGCTGGTAATCTGAGGTTTGAGTACCGATCCTGACGACCTTTGCTGTGTGTCTTCCTCCCCATCTCTCTCCCCGTTACCGGTCAACCTACTGTACACCTATAAATAAAGGCAAAAATAAATATATTAAATAAGAAAAATGCACTTCAATCCGCTTCATGACCAGGCTGTAGATGGGCCACACATAGTTCTGCAACCATTAGTTCACATGGCTAATTATAGTCTATACTTTTTACATTCCATACTGTGTGCGCTGATGCTGTCACCCTGGGACAATTCTAAATAATATTTGTCATCTTATCTTTGCTCATGCCTATTCTTCAGATGCTTTTCCTTAACACTGCATAACTGAAACGTACGTGTACAGGAAATACACTTTCACAGAAATGAAGAGAGCAAACATAGATTTGACCTTGCGAGCTAATCTGATTGTGATTGACTGAGTATGAGTAATTCTCTCTCTCTCTCTCTCTCTCTCTCTCTCTCTCTGTAGCCTCTGTGAGTGGTTTACAAAATACCCACATATCTGGCTCAGAGTGGTAGAACCAGTTCTGGCACCCTCTGAATGATACTCATGCTTCTTCGCTGACTAAAACACAGCTACGTAACTCAGACATGATGATGGGGTTCTCTTCCATCGTTTTACATTTGGAAATATAAACCACGTACACACCATTAACAAAAGGTAAGTCCACAAGTCTATATTCAGTATTTAAAGTTAGACATATTTAGATATTATGATTTCACTTCTGAGACTGTACACTCACTGTCTGGGGCGTGTAAAATATTTTTTTGCAAATTCCAGTCAGTGTGTGGGCCACTTTTTACATTTGGATTTCCAAATCATTTTCATTGTATTTATACTCTGTATCTATACATATGACAAATAAACCTGAACCTGAACCTGATATTCTATACGCACCTGTCACTTCGGGTCAACTTCTGACATGTGACCCAAATATCTCATTTCTCTATTCCCTATATCCGACAATAATAGGCCTATCATCCTGCTATTCTTGCAAAATGGGATGTTGGTGTTAGTGACAAAAGACTAAGCAGAGGGAAATATATTCAAATGTTATACATTTTCCCCACATTTATTTAGCATAACATGTAACATTTCGTCATACTATTTACAATAAGGCAAATAGCTTTTTACGTTTTTTTTGTTTTTGTTTTTTATATCCTCAGAGAGTTTTAGGTTATATTTTGTATGCTTTCATACGCCTTTAGTATCATTCACTGTCTGTAACCTTTATTTATTCAAGGCAGGGTTTTGCTGAACACACGTCATGCTCTAATGTTTCACATTAAAGTTACAGTACATTCACACCAGCATGCTGCCAAGTAGTAGGCTACAAGTACAGTAGGTCTCCGTTAAACAGCAGTCTTTATTAATGTCTTAACATTTCTACTAATGTCCACTCTTGCAGACAGTGGTTTGATGCCTTGAGGAAAGCTTAATGGACGTTTTGTTTTGGGTTTTTTTTTAATTAATGGGGGAAAGTGTTACTTATTTACTTTCCTTTCCCGCAAGGAGTCTGATCATTTGAACTGATGACCTTCCTGTCACAAGCCCACTTCTTCAAATGGTGTTGTTGTCTATATTTTCACATCATCCTAGTAGGTCTTAATGTCTAAACCAGTGGTTCCCAAACTATTTCACCCAAATTGACACTAATATTTCCCGTTTCCCGCTCTAGCAGTGATTCTATTGATACTATAACATGAATATAAATAAAAATCACACCTGTGTGAAGTGAGGGGTGCTCTTATCGCGTACACATCATCTCATTCCGGCCAATCGGAATTTTCCTCTTCACCTTCGTCTTCAATGTTTGTGTTTTTTTCACAAACACTCAAAATTGTCCATTCATTGTCAATGGCATTTGACAGTTTAGTTTGTGTTTGCACGCACACACACACACACACACACACACACACACACACACACACACACACACACACACAAGCTGGACATCACCCCTCAAAAATGTTAATGTAAAAAAAACCCACAAAAAAGCCTTTATGGCTTATCGTGGTCCTATGTGTTCAATTCATCATCAAGACATATACAATACAATATACAAATTATCAATAGTAGTGTTAATTTCGACAGAAATTTGTAATTTTAGTTTTAGTCATAGTTTCTTGAATAGTTTTAATTTAGTTTTAGTCACATTTCAATCACCTGGAATGTTTTAGTGTTAGTCTAGTTTTAGTTGACTAAATATCATAAGAGTTTTGTCGACTAAATCTACAGTTGATTTAGTCGAATGTGTGTTTTGGCGGGCCTTAATGGCTGTCGTAATGGCTGATTTTACACTTGTTGAAAATAGCCGATCTACAAGCTCACAACGTGTCGCAGCAACACGTTGTGAGCTTGTAGATCTGCTATTTTCAGCATGCAACCAAGTGTAAAATTACTTATACTGGATCTCTTGTCCACTAGTCCCTTCCGAACATTTTAGTCTAGTTTTCATTTGTTGACGAAATTGTCAATATAGTTAGTCTAGTTTTCATCAGTGAAAAAAGGTAGTTGACGAACATTTTTTGTTGACGAAATCAACACTGATCAATACCATGTATTTACAGAAAACAGCGTAGGGGGTTCTCTCTCTACTTGTGACAAGCTTGAATACCTATTTAGGTCCTGTTGTAAATTGTGGACAGGTGGTCTTTTATGGTAGTTTTGAATGGTGATAGGGAGTCGCACCATTTGATGGCTGCTGGTGGAGGCTCGTTCCACATTTTGGTTGCAGAACAGTAGCATGCATTCATCCCCATGTGTGTGCCAAATTTGGCGGGTACGACTACGAGCTCAGTGAAGCGACCTCTAGTGTTGTTCCTGTGGGTGTCTCTCTCTCTCGTGAAGTAGTTTGACAGATACCTCGTCACTGTAGCAACTTAAAGTGCTGTAGTGTGTACACAGTACACTATACATTGGTTCCATTGATCCAAGCCAGAACACGACCGATGGATTCATCATCTAACTATAAATGCACCACGTCTCTGTGTGTCTGTCTACGTGTGTAGATATGTCTAATCCACATAACTCGAGAACCGTTGGCCCCACGACTTCAAATTTGCCACAAGCGTTCCACACCACCACAGTGGTGCAGTGCCCGGTGTCGAGTCTGTCGGATAGCCGTTTGTCCAGAACTAGCACAAAATCCTCTGCCCGGGATCCGGACAATATTGATCACACCTGATCACTGGCCTGTTCTGACATCACAGTGATGTTCTGACATCTGCATGGACTCCATATTTGGGCATGCCTGACAAAGGACAAAAACAATATTGCATGGATGCACCTGGGACGTACCCTCAGTGATGTATCCCAAGGTCATCTGGGTTTTGGGTCTCACAACATCATACCCCTTACTCAGGTGACCCAGCCGGGGTGATCAAATCCTGACTTTTACGTCCCAGTCCCACGATCAGTCCCATTAGGGAAAGACCAAGGCCACTCCCGAACTACTCTACAAGGACTGGGAGGTCTGGTGCGTGGAAAGACTAGGCTCTGTGGCACTAGCCTCGGTCCCAGGCTTACTCATCTGCGAAGAGAAAAGCCTGGTCACAATATGAAGCAGAGAGTGCATAGCCAGAAGTGTCGGTCCGGAACATCCATCAGATGTATTTCCTCCGGATCCGATATATTTTTTGACCAAACACTTGTTTCATTCACAGAGTGAATGAAACATTTGTAAAGCGTCAACGTCATTTCCTTGAGCGGTACTTCCGCCAAAATCCTGTACTTCCGCCACATTTCAGCAATGCACTCTACAGCGTATGTTGTGCCCAGCGTGATAGGCTGATATCCCACCCATCTGACTACTTAACACGGCCATGGTCAGATAGGTGGGCCTTAATGGCTACAATTTACAATTTAGGCATTTAGCAGACGCTCTTAATCCAGAGCAATTTACATTAAGCAAGAACAAAAAGCATTTATCATGTAACATGCGTGAGCTAAGAACGTAACATATCTATATAATGACTATACTATGCTATACATAATTATGTACTATGAAGTGCTATGACTACATACAATGCAATTTAGTGTGCTGTCTACATGACATGCTATAGGTCTGGCTAAACCTTTTGCAGATCAAGGACATTTTTTATGCTGGAATCAGCTCTCTCTCTTCTTTTCCTCATTCTCTCACTTTCTGTCTCTGCACACTGACAAAGCATCTTTATACCTTAATATATTTATAGGATGGATATAGTGATCAAACTGGTTTGTCATGAGTTTTGTCATGAGTGCCTTCTTCTTCAGCTGTTGCACCATGCTTTTGTTTCCAAACATGCAGACAATACCGTGAAAAGTCTTCCTTTCAACATCGTGAGCCAGTGACCAACATTGTGACGCCTGCACACATCTCGTGTTTACAGTGTCAACTTACTTTTCCACTTCAAAGATAGATACGAAGGAAGGCCATTCAGTTCGCAGCAGTTTGCCCCAGTTTGAGATTTGTATAGGCTTATGTTTCCTTACCTGAAAAACAGCTGTGGTCCATTTCCATTTACAATGGATGTACAGTAAGGAATGAAGATGTTTCTATTGGCTGCTTTGACACCTGAGCCTCTTATAATTTAAGAAGTGAAACGTGTCACACCTGACCTGTTTGAGAGACAGACAGCGATCATCTCTGACCTCTCCATTTTTGTCACAATTATTTTCTTTTCACAAAAAGTCTTGTCTTGTCTTCTATGAAATTATCTTACCTATACCTTACCTAGGGCTAGGCTATACTACTATAGGCTACAGTTTCCATTTGGCTGTGTGTGTGTGTGTGTGTGTGTGTGTGTGTGTGTGTGTGTGTGTGTGTGTGTGTGTGTGTGTGTGAGAGAACTAATGGATGTTAATGAACTGCAACAAAAAGTATCAGCACACATTTAATTCATTGTATTGTATTAATTAGTTTGTGTGTGTGTGTGTGTGTGTGTGTGTGTGTGTGTGTGTGTGTGTGTGTGTGTGCGCGTGTGTGCGTGTGTGTGTGTGTGTGTGTGTGTGTGTGAGAGAGAGAGAGAGAGAGAGAGAGAGAGAGAGAGAGAATGCGTGCACTGCCTTCCAGACCAGAACTCAGGAATGGACAGAAAGGGGAAAGACAGAAGGGAGGGGTGAAGGAAGGGGGTATCCTTTCTTTGACTAAAGGGCGCTTCATTATCATGTTAATGACCACGTCGTGAGGTGTTATTGGTGCAACTAGACATGGATGAATAATGTATTGAGGTGGGAGAAGGAGGGAACGGTTTCTGTTGCTATTGCGTGCGTCACGTTACAGTGGCCAGTGGGGAGTGACGGGACTTTGGGGACTAGAGCCGCGACGGCCAGAGAGCTGCATGGAAGCCGGGTTTTAGACACTATGAACTCTATGAGTGCACCGGGGAACGTTTTCATGCTCCGAAAACCAGGTAGGCAGAATAGCAGAATAGGCTATGTATGTTTGCACTTCTTCTTATTGCAATATTAACTGACTTGCTAGTTCTACATTTGAATTATCATCTTGTTTTTGCAGAATAATGATGTAGCCTGCTGAATGCATGTAACTATCTCACCCCTTTGAAGAAATGTGCTCATTTGGAAAGTTGTGACTGCACAAATTGTCAGTGCTGCTGTGTTTTTTTTTAAATACACAAAGATGTTTGAGTTAATTCAAACACACCGATAGCCAAGCAAACTTGCTTTCGTGTTAATTCTGTCGGTTAGCCTATAGGCTATTCTATCTCTAACTAGTCTGAGCCTGAGTGACACCTGATGCTGCCCTCGGGGGAATTGCATAGAAAATTGGAATAAAAATAAAAACTATTCACATGTTTTCTATATAAACGTATAATATCCCTGCACCACTTCTATAACATAGTAAGTAGCCTTGTAGTAGCATATAATAAGTGGTGATCACATCAATTGTGTGTTGAGCTTTAATAATCATCACAATAATTAGATGTGATGATGACAATAATGACATGCAGGCGCTGCTCCCTCTGCGATTATTTACCGTCACCACTGTGTGCAAACAGTGTTCTGCTGCCCTTGACCGAGATGAGTTCCCATCAGATATAATCAGTCAGCCTCATGGGAACATGTATGTGAGTCCCCAGGCTGCTGGTGCCTGGGAGACACAATGTAGAGGAGAGACTGGCGGCAGACAGCTATGCAAACTGGGGCTCACATCTCTTGTCGGTGGAAGCAACACGAGGTGACAGGAATTGATAGAAAGGTTCCCATGGCAGGGTTTAGGATCCATTCCAACCATTCCAACCCGTGCCATGGCGACTAGGCTATACTATATAGACTAGTGCCTCGTTTTCAGTTATTATGATTAATAAATCCAGCCAGGCATGCAGGGTCCCCCAGACATTTGAGACATGAGAAATCATTCTCCTAATGCATGATTGATTGATTTATCGATTGATTTTCCTAGACATTGGTTGTAGCCGGTCATGACAGGTTGTTATAACTCTGCAGAGTCCAACCAACCAGTTCTTGATATGCAAATGAGTACAGTCTCTTCTCCCAGAAGGAAATAGCCAGTTTGATGTAAATTATTCTAATCAAAGGGCATTTCCTCAAGATAAAATGTCCACTATATGTTGTCATGTGCAGCCTCTGAATAGAATGAGAGGGTAGCATCTGTTCTGGCGTATACTCTGCTGTCAGTGTGTGTGTGTGTGTGTGTGTGTGTGTGTGTGTGTGTGTGTGTGTTTCACAAAAGGGGTAACAGTCGTCGAGTGTGTGGTTGTTTGTTGTCATAGGCTACTTTGGGGATTGTGGCTGCCAGTGTTCTGAAGAGCTGATTTATGGCTCCTGTCCCTGTTGTGAGTCTCTCAACTCCTCCTCCTCGAACCTACTTTCAAATGGTTCCCACTTGAGGAGGCAGTATAAAAGCCACAATAGACACACACACACACACACACACACACAAACACACACACACACACACACACACACACACACACACACACACACACACACACACACACACACACACACACACACACGTTGGTGTCATTGACATGGCAGCGGTGGTGCAGCAGCAGTTCCTCCCCTTATTCCTTTTCCCCCGGCAGTTTAGGGGGAGTTTAGTAAGGCATTTTGCCTTACACTTACAGTGAAATCCATATACCTGCTTACGCCCATACAGTCGTTTGTGAGCTTGTGTCTCTTCTGACATACATGAAGTCATCGGTCGCTTCGTTTTACCTGAGTTTCACTGGTACAGTACCAGTAGTACAGTAACAGTGGTATAGGAGGACATAATAACACATGCAGTGGAACATGCCATCACAGCCTGTTCTTCTCCCACGCCAACCAACTCATCGGCATCAAGTATCATAAATCCTTAAGTCAAATCAGACCCAGATGGCGACATTAGATGTGTTGTGGTTTGGTGAACAAGACTGAATTATTGTGTCTGCACTGTGCATTTTGATATATTGTCATGAATTAACTGCAATGATGCTTTGTGTGTGCAATCTGGGAATATGCGAAACAAAGGGAAAACATTGAACCTCTTTTCAAAAGTCTGTCTCGAGACCGTCTGTGTGTGAGTGTGTATCTGTGGGTGTATGAGTGTGTGTGTGTGTGTGTGTGTGTGTGTGTGTGTGTGTGTGTGTGTGTGTGTGTGTGTGTGTGTGTGTGTGTGTGTACGACCACCCAGTTAAAGGTACGATGGTCTCACAAACATGTTGAGATGTCTCTCACGAGAGGATGCTTACAATATGATCATTGTGTGTACTGTGTTGCAAGCGTTGGACGGAGGCTGCGTTTTTTTGGATGATCTGTTTCCTTGTGCATGTGCAATCATGTGTGTCAAGATTGTGCTTAGTAACTGCTATGATAGTCACTAGACCATAGAGGAGGCACAACAAGTACAACTTAACACCAGTTTTCTGAAAAACCATAATTATGTTTCTATGTCAGTGGTGCTCAACCCTTTTCATGTCAAGGACCCCCAGAATCTGTATTTGGCCGCGGACCCCCATCTGAAAATATGTAGTTCCAGGGACCTCCCAGGAGCAAAGATTTGAGTTAAAATTGTTCACTCTGAAAGAATATATCAAAGATTTGCGCCACATTTTCAAGAATTTTCAAAAATAGCAGATCTACAAGCTCGTAGCGCGGTGCCGTGCTATGAGCTTGCAGATCTGTTATTTTTCAATAGCTAAAGTATAACACCAGTAAGACGCCTGAGGGCGAGAAGGGGGCGAGGTTGCGTGCACACATCCGCCTGGGTGACAGCAGACTGCTGGGCGAGCGCTGGTGCTTTGGAATGGGGGGTCAAATCAACATATCACGTGCTCCATCTCTGATGATGTCACGTGATGTCACATGCTCTCTCACCCCGACCAACCAACACATACTGACGGGAAATGCACGATTCCATAGTTAACATAGCTTTCGGTCGCAATAACGCCTAAAAACCAAAACCATGGTGAATCAACAGTATGTGCTATTTAAACAGTTTCTCAAGTTGAGGGATACCATTAATATGATTTTATAATATTTGTACTGTCTTTTTACTGATTGTGCTGTGTCAGTATATCCTTGGTCAATTATGTCTCTAACGTGCCGGATGTGAGCAGGATAGAAGAAGAGCTCTACAATATTAATCCTTGTGTAATGCGAGGAGGGCAAGGTCCAACAGCTGACTGCTTTCATTCATTGTCAAGTTTTCCACAATTATATAACAGAGAAGCCTCAAATAATGATTTCTGGTGACTTTAGATTAATTGTGCAGTGCAGCCCTTGTGTGTTAAAGATAACAATGTTTAGGTGGACACTATGTTTATACTGTACATTTACTGTTTTACTGCATAGGAGCACTATTGTATAACATTGTCATTGACCTTGAACTCAGTAAAACTTGAATTTAATTAGCAAACAAATGCTCTGATCAGTGATTATAAAACAAGTTGCCAGCGTGTATGCATGTGAGCTACAATTGCTCAATTACGAATTTGTATTTATAAAGTCACATACGGAAAACGGTATTCTGTGTATACTAAAACAACATGTTTCCATACATTACATACATTATTTTCAAATCATTTGATATTGCTAACTAAATTAAAGTTGTACAGAGGTTTCCTTAGATAATTCGTAGGCTCTATATTCTGTTGGATAGTTCAAGTATTTCCCACGATTTTATTCTCCTCTCACTCCCACCATGCGTTTTTTATGTATCCATCCCACCCGTCCTCCCCATCCCTCCATCCCTTTTAGACCAGGGACATCACATGGCCGGGAAGCCGTTCCGAGCCACCTTCATCTGGGGGAGCATCATCTCCAACCTCCAGTCCAGCGTGGAGGTCAAGCGGCGACGACACAACCTCAAGGTCTACCATGACTGCTTCCTGGGCTCGGAGGCCGTGGACGTGGTGCTGGCGCACGTCATCCAGAGCCGCTTCTGTGGCGACGAGGAGGTGCCCCGCTACAAGGCCGTGCGCCTCTGCCAGGCCCTGATGGACTCGCGGGTGATCGAGGCGGTGGGCACCAAGGTGTTTGGCAAGGAGAAGAGGCGCGTCGCCTTCGAGGACAGCAGCTTCAGTCTGTACAGGTTCCTGACGCCCGTGGCCAACCCCTGCCTGCTGACCAACGTCAACTCCACGTCCATCGAGAGTGGCGGCTACGACTCGAGGAACGACAATGACCAAAGTTCACCGTTTAAACGGTACAGACCTATAAGTAACTGTTTCAGATGCAAATTGTATTTATTCAGTTTTGGTCTCCTTCCTCCCGATAGCAGATTAAAGAGTTGACTCCAAATCCCACAGGGTTTTAGATTTGACTAAATGTCCAAATGAATGGCTCTCTGAAGTGTAGCGAACCCTGACTTGAATCATTAGATGCCACATTATTCAGTTACATCTCCAATTCAGTTCTCATAATTACAAAGCCACTTGATCATCCCGGATATAAATCCGCCCCCTTCATTAAGTATATGAACATTTTATGATATCTATGTGTCATCATAAAATGTGTTTCTTGTTGAAAGGTCAGGTGTTAAGAAGAGAAGTAAAGAAAGGCGGAGGCAGATAGATATAAAGACAAAGGAAAAGGCTCCAGTTCATTTTAATAGATCAAAACATTTAATATAATGAACCATCACTCCACATGATTCTTGATATTGGGAAGTGCAGCATCTTTAGAATTTATAGAGCAAGCAATACAAATAAAACCATTTGACCGCCAGAATGAATTAATCTATTCATTGCACATGGCCAAGGTTTTTCCTCTTTCAAACCTTATTTTGAAGAGCCAGATATCCGTAACCGGGTGTTACGATGACGTAATGCTGTGTGTGGTGTCTTGACCGGTGGTTGTTCTCTCGCTCGATGCAGAAAAAACCCGACCGCGAGTGCTATCACATGTCCTCAACGTCCCCTAAGGAGGACTGGTCCAGGCATCACATGTCCTCAACGTCCCCTAAGGAGGACTGGTCCAGGCTGTCCTCAACGTCCCCTAAGGAGGACTGGTCCAGGCGGTTCTATCACATGTCCTCAACGTCCCCTAAGGAGGACTGGTCCAGGCTGTCCTCAACGTCCCCTAAGGAGGACTGGTCCAGGCGGTTCTATCACATGTCCTCAACGTCCCCTAAGGAGGACTGGTCCAGGCGGTTCTATCACATGTCCTCAACGTCCCCTAAGGAGGACTGGTCCAGGCGGTTCTATCACATGTCCTCAACGTCCCCTAAGGAGGACTGGTCCAGGCGGTTCTATCACATGTCCTCAACGTCCCCTTAAGGAGGACTGGTCCAGGCATCACATGGCCTCAACGTCCCCTAAGGAGGACTGGTCCAGGCTGTCCTCAACGTCCCCTAAGGAGGACTGGTCCAGGCTGTCCTCAACGTCCCCTAAGGAGGACTGGTCCAGGCATCACATGGCCTCAACGTCCCCTAAGGAGGACTGGTCCAGGCATCACATGGCCTCAACGTCCCCTTAAGGAGGACTGGTTCAGGCATCACATGGCCTCAACGTCCCCTAAGGAGGACTGGTCCAGGCTGTCCTCAACGTCCCCTAAGGAGGACTGGTCCAGGCTGTCCTCAACGTCCCCTAAGGAGGACTGGTCCAGGCATCACATGGCCTCAACGTCCCCTAAGGAGGACTGGTCCAGGCATCACATGGCCTCAACGTCCCCTTAAGGAGGACTGGTCCAGGCATCACATGGCCTCAACGTCCCCTAAGGAGAACTGGTCCAGGCATCACATGGCCTCAACGTCCCCTTAAGGAGGACTGGTCCAGGCATCACATGGCCTCAACGTCCCCTAAGGAGGACTGGTCCAGGCATCACATGGCCTCAACGTCCCCTAAGGAGGACTGGTCCAGGCTGTCCTCAACGTCCCCTAAGGAGGACTGGTCCAGGCATCACATGGCCCCAACGTCCCCTAAGGAGGACTGGTACAGGCGGTGCTATCACATGTCCTCAACGTCCCCTGTTCTCACCCTTGTGATGTGAAGTGCTGAGAGTGACAGCTCATGAGTGTAACTGGCCTCCTGCCTACAATTCATGTCTGTTAAAATGAGACTCATGTGCTGTGACATGGAAATTATGGAACCTGAACAGAACTTCATTCATCGTGTATATAACTGAATTTGTCTGGTCAAAGCTGGAAGTTGGTGAGTTGTTGTTCTGTGAACCTTAATTACTTCAGCTTTGTTGATGCGACTTGAATATAGTTGAAAAGGCAAAGAGAGAAGGCTTCAGTACATTTCTCTATTCAATCCTACCAATGGGGCCCAGGCGGCTGGCGTAGCTGTCCGGGCACCGTGGCTGGTAATCCAGTTCAGTTAAAAAATAATTCTACCAATGAACAATTAGTTGTGCGAAGAAACATTAGCTCAGCTCAATATTAAATGTGTTCCAGTGATATGTTTACTGATTGCTGTCATTTGGGACTCTCCAGACAAGAGGACCTAAGCTACTCCACCCACTCACCCGTGAAATCAGACAAATCACTTGAGGATGTTCTTGGAAACCTCAACCTGAACTCGACCATCACCCCTCAGATGATCAACCTTGGCCTTTCACAAGAGCGTAAGTGTCGGAATAAACTGTGTTGCGATGTTCCTGCAGTCAATCACTGCAGTAAAGATCACATTATGTTATGTAGCATATTACTGTCAGTGGTTTTGATTGTTTTTGAATGATTGAATACTTTATTAATGCGGTTGTTAACAGTACAGGTAGTACAGCCAAAGACTATGCTAAAAGGTGGTTGGGTTTTTTGTGCGTGTGTGTGTACGTGCATGCGTGCTTGCGTACGTGCATGTGTGTGTGTGTACGTGCATGCACATGACTTGTGACAACGGCACAACAGCAGGAGAGCAGCCTGAGGGCATACTGTAACTGTACTTTGATTACATTTAAATGCTTCACACAAGGGTGTAGAGAAGATGATTGGTTGGCTTTTAAATGTGTGCTATTGAGTGGTCCAATCAGCTGACTGAACTTGCATTGTTCATTTCAGGTCAGGACAACTCACATAGGCTACGTTAGATGGATAATGTGTTTCTTTTATGGATTGCATGTATGTGCGTGAGCGCACATGCGTGCAATACATGCTTGTTCATCCATTCCAGTGTTCATTTTGACAGCAAATTTAGTTTAGTCATGGTCTTTGGAATAAAACTTAATTTAGTTTTAGTCACATTTTAGTTATCTGAAATGTTTTAGTGTCAGTCTAGTTTTAGTCGACTAAATATCATACAATTTTAGTCGACTAAATCTACAGTTGTTTTTTGTCGACAAAATTGCATTTTTGGCGGGACACGATGGCGTTGTAATGGCAGATTTTAAACTTGGTTGCATGCTGAAAAACACACAAGGCGTCGTGCTGTGACGTGTTGTGTGCTTAGTAGATCGGCTATTTTCAGACACCCGAGCGCAACCAAACATGAAATGATCTCTTGTGCACTAGTCCCTCGCTAACATTTTTGTCTAGTTCTTATTTGTTGCCAGAATTGTCAATACTTTTATTCATAGTTTTAGTCATCATGGCCTAGTTTTTATTTATTTTTTATTTAATTTTCGTCAGTGAATTTTCCGCCTTAGTTTTGGTCGACGAAATCAACAGCGATTGATTCCCTGTATTGTCCTCAGTGGTAGACGAGGTGTGGAAGCAGCAGGCCGTGTTCAGGTTGCTGCAGCTGATCGAGCTACCGCTGTTGGAGAGCTTGTTGGAGGGCAAGGAGAAGGCCAGGCCTCCTCAGCGTGACATGGACAGCGATCCAGCCCTGCTCTACAGGTCCAGCTACCTGGACAGAGAGGTTCTCAAGGCCTTCAGCGAAGCACAGTATGTATAATGGGATGCACATTGCACACGCAGATCCGACATACCAAAGGTCCGGCATGCAGAAACAACGGTCGGACATGTGGTCGAACATACGCTGCTCCCGTGCTTGCGGTTATGGTTAGGTATAGGCTAGGGTTTGACGTTCTAATGACAGTCGGACCAATAGTATGTCGGAACTCGGAACTAAAGCCTGTACCCTGTATAATATGCTTTTTATGCGATGCTTCTCATGAAACGAGCAGCTCAAATCTCTCAATCTTGCTTCACATCCATATAATAACTACATAACATGGCTATGAACTTAAGTAAAATGCCTTTATACAGTTCCATATCACGCTGAGGCTAAGAATATATATATATTTTTTTTAATCATAAATCATGTGGAATTGTGTCCTTAATGTTTTTCACGTTGCCATATGTGCTAAACATTTTACTAAAGCACTCACTCCAGTCTGTGCTATAATGTGATTATATCACAGCTAAGCTACCGTAAGTGGGATGTTGGCCCAATGCTTTGCATTGGGGGTTGAACAACGCTGGAATGGAATGATTCATTGTTCAACCTTTAAGGAATCTCTTCCCTTCATTCATCTGTCCAGTCTGTTCCCTCGCACCCACATGTCCACCAATGTCCTCCTAAGTGTTACATAACAGAGATGTGTTGTTTTTTTTCAGTTTTGTTTTGTTTTGCCGTGCGTGAGTGCGTGCGTGAGTGAGTGCGTGCGCAGAGACAGTGTGACGTGTGCTGTCTCTGTGTTTATTAGATAAGTATGGCCAGTTTATGTGTTTCTGAACCACTGTGGTTTTCTGAAGGTCAGGGACACAATTAACCCATTTTCTACCTCAATCAATGTTTATATCTATCTGACAGCGGCCTACTGTATGTTCGACATAGTATTACGTCATAGGTTAGATTATAGAATCAAACATTTTCACGTCAAAGACCCCAAAAACTTTATATACGGCCGTGGAGCCCCTTTTGAAAATATTTTGTTTCATGGACCCCCATTTGAGAACATGTATTATCAGGAAACCTCTTAACCTGCTAAAACAGCTAACTCCACCACCTCTCTACTTCTCATGCAAGTAATTGATATTATCTAAAGTCAACTTTGAAGAGGCAGTATTCCATTGTTTTTCTTCATTTCCTTAAAAATGCATATTTTTCATTTCCTGAAAAATGAACATTTTCCAACGGACAGCAACGATATGTAAACAATGTATACAGATGCCTTGTAAGGCTTGTATTATAAAATAGCAGAAATAGGCAAATAGCAAATCAACAACATAATAACAAAACTGGATTGAGACAGGAATAACTGCAGTTCCAGGCACACTTATTTTGTTTTTATTTTGTTTATGTTTCTTGGTTTGATGTCAGCATAGCAATGTCAACAATAACCTATATCAGTGGTTCCCAAACTTGTTCATGTCAAGGACCCCTAAATCGACATTTATTAGCCCGCGGACCCCCATTTGAAAATATATGCCAGCGACCCCCATAAGAAAATATTTTTATTACGGCTCTGTGATTCTCAACCAGTTTAATTTCAAGGACCCCCAGTTTGACATGCATTACTGTAGGTTACGGATCCCCATTTAATGGCATTTCTATCTCTAGGACTATTGTAAAAATCAATGTTAATTTAACTCTGAGAGTGCCATTTGTACACTCTGAGTTACAGACCCATAAGGATCCATTTGGTTACTAACTATCATTTAGGTGGGGATCCCTGGAACTCCCTCAAGGACCCCTGGGGGTGCCCGGGACCCCACGTGGGCCTATATCACTGAAAGTAAAATTAAATAGATATATACATAAAATAATAATAATGTATAATTTCCTTTGCCAGCTACAGGGCTGATGAGTGGATGTCAGCGGGGGTGGACTGTCTGGAGTTCCTGCCTGATGAGCTGGTGGTGGAGGTGAGCAGAGGCTTGGCTCGTTGTGCTGAAGATCAGGCCGAGTGTAAACGTCTGCTCTACGGGATCCTTTCTCGGCACTATGGACACACACATTATCACCCGCCGTTGCTTAGCAACCACATCTTTGACATCCACTCTGGCATCTCTGAACTCCTGGGTAAGAGTCAAAGCTGTCACATTCTGATGTTTTATCACTTTTAAATTAGTGAGTTTTCATGCCAACAGCACCTTCCTTTTCCTCTCGCTATAATGCTTCATAGCAGTATGAAATAACGTTTACATTTTTTACTGTGAAATAACAGACCTCCTTAATTCTGTCTTCTTTCTTTCCCGTCTTTCTTTCTGCTAAATTGTGTTTCCCTAACTGCCAGATTGATTTGTCGCTTAAATTAAAGTGGTGCTAATCCTTCTGTTCCCCTGCCAGAACCCTTCTTCTCAGAACCATTTCCAGTTACTATAGAATGAGGAATGGTCACATCAGACCATCCTGTGTACCGTTGTGTGAACAAGACGGGGGCTAATAATGGCGTGTCTTCATGTGGCCAGTCTGCGACCTCAGTTACCTATGCCGTCCATACTATGAAATCAGTATTATGACGTTGATCGTCTCCATATTGGGCTTTTAGCCTGTATTGACCGTCATTGACTTCCATTATAAGATTTAACTTGTAAAAAGTTAAATATTGCACATCATTTAAAACATATGGAAAAATAATGTGGGGAGTTACTTCCTTGGCCTACTGGCAGCGTGCGGTGGCTTGCAATATTAATTTGGGATCTTCTGGCCAAGTGCTTAAGCGCCCTTATTGGCCAAGCACTCCCACCGACGTGATTGGTTAGCCGTTTTGCTCGTCTACATATGACGTACATTTTCCCTTCAATGTCAATGGCGTCATATGTGGCGTAATTCTGACCTAATTTCTCCTTTCATTGTCAATGGCAAATATTGAGACGTGTGGGGACAAGATTTAGCCGAAATTTGACCTGAATTCCCCTTTCATTGTCAATGGCAAATCTTGAGACATGTCAGGACAAAAGCTGTATATAGGAGGGGCTAGCGCCCCTCAAAAAGCACACCTGTGTGAAGTGACGGGCGCTCTTATATCATCGTATATCATCATGACGTAAATTACACACTATGCCTATTTTCTCAGACACTATGACGTACAATTCTCCATTCATTGTCAAAGGGAATTTAATGTGTGTAGGACAAAAATATGCACTAAGCCGATTTGCTCAGAACCTTTGATGTAAAATTCTCCATTCATTGTCAATAGGAATTTAATGTTTATGTAGGACGGAAATCTACACTTATAGCTGAATATAGGAGGGACTAGGGCCCCTCAAACATACAATCATAGCTAGCGAGCATGTGTTAAATGTGAAACGGGAAGCAGGATCAGGCTCTGGAGGCTTTGCAGCTGAGCCTGAAGCTACAGAGCTCTAGCAGCAGGGAAGAGCTGCGCAGGCTCCTGAGATTCATGGCGGTTGCTGCCAAACCACTAGAGGTTAAACTGAACAAAGAGGTGAGCTGCTGTGTGTGTGTGTGTGTGTGTGTGTGTGTGTGTGTGTGTGTGTGTGTGTGTGTGTGTGTGTGTGTGTGTGTGTGTGTGTGTGTGTGTGTGTGTGTGTGTGTGTGTGTGTGTGCGCGTGCGCGCGCGCGCATGAGACACGTGTGTGTTTGGGCATACATGTGTGTGTACACGTGTATACGTGTTTGACATTTGCTAATCCCAGATGTGTCTCTCATGCAGGTTGAAAACAGGATGGCAGTAAAGAGGGCATTCTCCAGTGCCATCGTATACAGCAGGAGACTGGCCAAAGGGAAAGTGGACTTGATGGTTCTCTTCATGTTGGATAATCACTGTGATGTGTTCAAGGTGAGGGCCCCTTTAACTCATATCTTTGCTTCTGGGGGGTCCCTGGAACAACATATTTTCAGATTGGGATCGGCGGCCAATTACATGTCCTTGACATAAAATAGTTTGAGAACCACTGATAGGTATTTCAGAAAACTCATGATTTAGATTAGAAGACATTTGTAAAATCTGGTCTCAGGTCTCCATGGGCTGTTTATGCACCACTACAAGCTAACTACGTGAGAGATGACTCCTGTGGGAGGACACGTGCCCCCTGGGTTGATAAAACGCTATTTACCCATGCTGTTTATAAGCATGCTTACGTACTACAATATGTGTGTGTCTGCTGCCACAGTTAAATGTAGGTCGAGAGAATATGGCATCTTCTCTCTGCGCTAGCCAGGCAACCCTATCTCTGATAGATACACTATCTGATTCCAACTCCAGCAATGATTGCAGTTAGTAAACAGAGTTCCATTTGTGATGTGAAATGGATGCACACTGTTTAGTGGCGTCACCATGGGTTTTGGGGACACACTTGTGGTGTTGGTGGAATCAAAATAGATGTAAACTACATCTTTACACGTTGCCTTTCTTTTGCCAGATTCCTGCGTCATTGCACAAGTTAGTCAGCAGCAAACTAAGGAATATTGTGGGAAAAGATCCTCATATCGCAACAGGTTTGTAGATTTTCTTCTTTTTAGAGCAAAATTAAACATTGGTGGAGATTTAGGTTGTGTAAGTTACCTTGCCATGATGTAACACCAAATATTGTAAATAGTAGCTCTGTTGATTATAAATTGATAATTCAAAATATTCTCCACCTTGACTTACTAAACTGTTCTCAAAGTCACTCTTGTAGCATCCAAACGAATGCAAACTAGAAAAGTGTGATCCTCTGAGCACAGATTTAACTTACATGTATGTTCATTTGACTCTGTGAACATTTGTGTTTAATCTTTTGTAAGGACATGCATCTTCTAGACATTACCCTCACTTCTTTCTTCCTATACTTCTCACTCAGGCACGACATACTGCAAAAGAGTAAGCGGTCAAACCTACGAGGAAAATGCACAGAAAACTACCAAAGAAGAACTTTGGTCTTTACTCCGGACAATTCACGAGAACCCTCATTTCTCCTCCAAGGAGAAAAGCCGGCTGCTTGGACAGTTCTATAAAGGCCACCCAGAGATTTATACACAATATTTTGGGAGTAAAATTGTCTTGTGTTGACCTTTAAGTAAATCGATATTTATATGTTGAATAATAATATGTTGAATATAAAATGTATTATAGTGTAAAAAGAAAAGCTGAACAAAGATATTATGTAAATGGTGTAAAGATTTATAAATATTTATGGTGTAGAGGGATTACATGGTTTGAATGTGAGGTTTGAATGGTTTGAATGTGAAAGTCTGCATAAATGTGAATTTGGAGAAATGTGTCATGACCTGGAATATTGAAGGACATACGTACGTGTCCCATCATGACTCATTATGTGGACATGCAGTGGACTATTGTCAATTGGAGACTGAGATTGGAAGAATCAAATGAACAGAAAGTGTTCTGGTGGTGTCACAGAGCAATGCTTCTTGACAATAGCCTGTGTCCACTCCACACTACAGCCAGCATGCAGAAGGTCAGAAGTTCTGCATATCCTGTTTCAATGAATGTATTCTTTGTGGTTGTGTAACAGGGTTTGTGGTTTGCGTTGGGAATATAAAACATCAGGATTGGCTGACGGCCCCTTTCTGGATCCATGTGGTTTCTTCTTTAGACATAATATGATGCATAGGGCAACAACAACAAACAACATCTGGAGACAAGAACAACAGAAAATTTATTTTGTTTGTTTTTTGCTAATTTCTTTAGCCCACAATTTTGTATCCCATTTTTTCACCCAGTGTCAATTATCTAATGTAATCCTGGGATCTACACTCCCTTTGTCAACCTGGGGAGAGCAACGGACTGACCTCATGCTTCCTTTTATGCATGAGGAGTCCAAGCTGCTTCTTTTCACCTGACAGGGGGGAGTTTCCCTAGTTGGGCGTAGCATGTGGAAGGAACACGTTATTCCAGTTCCTTTCCCCTCCATCAGGCGCCCTGGTTGACCAGGGGGAGGCAGTTTAGAGACCAGGATTACTGCATGTTTTTTGTGAGGGTACCTACCCTAGGGGACACGGGGAGAACATGTAAACTCCACACAGACAGGCCCTTTCGCCAACTCCGCCTCGGGTGTGGGCACTGATGATGCAGAGGACAGAAAATGCCCACAGCATCCCCAGCGGGAATCGAACCCAGGACCTTCTACCTATGAGGCGACAGCCTTAAAAACATTTTAAAGTAAAAATTTGTGCTGTCATAAAGAGCACAAATAGTCTCGGTCTATGCATGTTTGTACCTACTATCCCAACACAGCTGTATAGATAGACAGGAGGACTTTTATTGATCCCACAGGAAATTCAATTACCAAGAGGCAGCAAGAGTTACAGAGTTATGGCCTGGATTGCTGGCCTAGCGGTCCAGGCACCTAGGCTCTAATGTTGCTTGATTTGATAGCCCGTTGTGGGTTTAATTCCCATTCCCGAAAACCGTTGTCTCTCTCTCTCTCCTTCTTTCCTGTCCATCTTCATTCACTTAAAAACTATCAGAATAGCAGAAAAGCAAGGGGGGAAAAAGGTACAGAGTTACAGATAGAGAGTAATACATATACTGTTTGATACAGCAACACAAAGGGAAGAAATACAAACAACAATACAAAAGCATAATCAATATAACAGTATATAGTAATAGGCTATACACCTATACAACTAACCTGCACTGCGCATAATAATAATAAAACAAACCACAAGGTCACGCAGTGTCATCACAGTATCTCGCCCCTAAGCAGAAGCGGGCACAATATATCTCAAAATAGTAGCCTTCACTGCAGAACAACAACCCACAGTCACATGCAGTTGTCCATACCATATGATGTCTCGCCACCAAGCTTAGACAAACGTGTCAGTGTCAACAGTGCAATCGGTAGGCTACATATAATAACTGCACCATACAGTGTTACTAAGAAGGAAAGTCAGTGACCGAGCGGAATTGTACAGTTATTATTAACTGCGAGTCGTTATGACAGTTGACCTGGCAAAGCGACTATGGTGTGTCTCGGAAATACTCATAGCTACTCTACTCATCATCATACAGTTCCACACGGAGTAGGCCTCTAGATTAATCTATCGTTTCCCCTCCTGCTCAGCTGCCCCTCTCTCTCCATGTGGAGGGGGGGGTGTGTGGGGGATTTGCCACGATGGCGTCCAGCTTCCTCGCTGTATGCACCTTCGCCAGCTCCTCCACCCTCTCTCTAGTGAAGTTGTGACACTGCCACATAAATGTTTGAAGTAATGTATTTCCTGTCCTTGTATGAGTATTGAAAGAAAATTAAATATACTGGGGGATAACAAGGGAATATATTAAAATATTGAATATTTAACCCCAACATACAGAGAATATATTGTGTTTTGTGTAGTTAAACCATGGTCATCCATTTTCTGTTGACAAGGTTTGATCATAGGGGGAGCTGTGGGGAAAAACGTGAGCAATAGTTCCAGGAATAGTTCCAGGAAGTGAGGTGCCAGGAAGCTATAAAGCTACAGGAAGTGAGGCAACCAGGGCTTCCATTTTGGGCAGTAAGAAGAATGTTTGTGTTTGGTGGTGGTTGTTTGACAAACAAACTCTTTTAAAGCCAATGCTAAGCAAATAATCGGAACTTATTAAATCAATAATTAACCGCAGAACTTTATGAAGGGGAAGAAGGAAAGTTTGGTCGGACATTTATGGAGATATGATGCTTTGAGCTCTGAACAAACAATTCAGAGCTTTTGAACAAAGGAACCAGCTGAGGCCTGAGGACTCTTGACATGAAGGTCGGGTGAGGATGATACTTACTTTTTCATTTATGGAACAGAACAAGCGGTAGCCTGTAATTGTCTGTAATAAATAAGTATCTGCTAATTATTATATACTTTTTATTATACTGTATAGTCTAATACAGGATATTTAGAATGGTCATGTTGGTTCATTGTCAATGCCTATACCTATATGTAAAATTAAATGTAAAAGTGTCTTGTAAATTCTAACTTGGAAGCATGACACTTCCAGCAAAACATTATATTGCACTCGTTAAAATAATTAAAATAGCATGAACCACTCTGGGCCTGGCTTTTCATACAGGAGAAGTATCGAGGGTTTATCATGTAGCAGAAGATCAGAAATGTATTTTTGTCCTAAACCATTCAATGCTAATCCAATAAAGTATAAAGAGAAAGAAAACTTATTTGACAGATAAAACAGGGTGCCATAAAGATGCTGGAGTAATATGAACTTTTTGTGGTCTTTAGGGAGGCCTGTAAAAACACCGTTACAGTAGTCAAGTCTAAAATGAATACATGTTTTTCCTAATCCTCATGAGACTAAGTCATTTAATGACTTTACTAAGTAATTTAATCCTTGATATAAAGCTAATAGTATAGTCTGACCTTGATCTATAGCTGTTGAAATTCGGGTCTGATTCCACCGACTACAAGATTTCTGGCTTGGGGTGTGATTTGTTATTGAAGCTGAGCACTGACTTTTAATCATTTTTACTTGGCTCCAAAAACAATTAGGCCTACTACTTATATTATATCTTTGTTTAATTGAAGGGACAGCAGTAAGGACAGAGCACATAGGCTGTGATTGGTTACCATCTAGTGGTTCTTATCTGCTACTGCACATTTTCTGAAGAGGAAGATTAGACCTGAAAAATATAGCCTATACTGTTTTTATATAGTACATTACACCATTTGAAAATCTTATTACATTTTTGCAATAAGTCTAATTTGCAACAATTAGCTTACCCTATGCACAATTTGAGCTTACTTGCGTCTGGTACAAAAGCAAAGTCCAAATCACATTTTTGACCACTCCAAGGAACAGCAATGTCCGTCCTATGTGACAACCAGTTTTTTGTTGCACAGTTAATATTCAGTGGATGAATCACAGAGGAAGTGTACATGTGGAGCCAAAGTGGAGTCCTTGAGAGGGCTATATGCTGGGTTCCCAGACAAAATGAGGAGTAGTTTAATTATTATTTTAATTATATTATTAATTTAATATTTTTCAACATCACAATCAATTCATTTCTCATTTACAATTATGATATGTGCTGGTTGCGCCTCGATGGTGGCTGCACTTCCCGGGGCGCCCCTCCGCGGATTGGTCTATAGATGGAAGTCTGGAGGAGAGGGGCATTGACTTGGCCAATCACTGCTGACCTGGAGGAGAGGGGCAGTGACTTGGCCAATCACTGCTGATCTGGAGGAGAGGGGCAGTGACTTGGCCAATCACTGCTGACCCGTCAACTGGAGAGTGTAGTGGTTGAGAGACCACCTGATGACCTCTCTTCCAGGCCAAGGCTTCATCCATTAGAAATGGATTATATTCGCATCTTTGATGTATTTACAAACAAAATGTAAACAATATAATTCAATTTTGAACCAAAACTCTCTTCACATCAGAGTGCCATGGACAAAAAAGAGTTGTCCCTGCATGGCCCTACATGAAAGTAATTTGTTGTGACATGAAAAACGCATCCTACAGTATGCAAAATGTAAAAAAAACTGTCTTGATTTTCTTAATTTATTTGTAAAACATTGGCGTTCAAGCCAACCAATTCAATGATAGGTCAGATATACACACTACAGTATTTACAAAATCACTGGTGGTCACACAATACAATACAATAGGAACACATTATGTACAGATTGACCTCTCTTACGGTTATAGCACAACAATACAGGGATGTACAGAACATCTCAATATAACTTAAACAAATGATCCAAAGATGATTGGGTGAACATCAGGAAATGTAGGATTTTTTCCCTGGTTCTACAGTCACTGCAACACAATATGTACAGCATGAAATTAAAAAATAAAGTAAATATCCGTTGAATCTGACCCCTTATTTGCTTGTGCAGCACAATATATATATACAATATAACCATTCGCAGTAAACAAAATATATTTCTCTGACACAGTGGCTCTCCGTTGTGTTTAGCTCTCAAATCAAATCCAACAAACGATGCATGACACACACACACACACACACACACACACACACACACACACACACACACACACACACACACACACACACACACACACCCTGACACTATAGAATTAGCATTTCACATCAGTGGATGAATTTTTCAAATTCAATAATCTTTGGCCAAAGAACCGTTGCAATATTGCACGAAAGAAATAAAACAAACATGGACTATCCTTTTTAACGCATATACAGAATAAATGCCTTTACACACTGCAGCGTTGTTAGGGAACTATATACACTCAACTTAGTTATCACATGTAGCTGATGGAAGCACATTAGTGATAAATAGAATTTACACATTTACATCTGCATTACTCTACTGGTAGAAGACAACAACACGAGTGAGTGGTCACTGCCAACTGTAAATGATACTTGATACGGTTGGACGAATATTGAGTGAAACCCAGATTTTTAACACATTACATGTCAACAGAACATGCTACACAGGGACGTGCACTCGTGCACACATAGACATCAAAGGGGGCTTCAGCCCCTGCCCTTTTACCCGTCTGTAAAACAAGAAAGAAATGCAAATGCCACTCCTTTCCATGCCATACCGGAAGGCAGCATTCAGGATACCGTAATTGCTTTTTTCCGAAGTCTCCTGAAATTGAACACAGTATATTGCGTTGAACAAATTTGTTTATAAATCCATGTCGTACACTGCATCTCCACTAGCTAAAGAGTGCAGGGTTGCGCCCCAAAAATAGCTGATCTACAAGCTTATCAACATGTCGCAACGCATTGTGAGCTTGTAGATCTGCTATTTTCGCAATTTTTGTCCAAAAGTGCCCCCTTACGGGATTTCAGCCTCTGCCCCTCTAACACTCTCTGCACGTCCCTGATACTACACTAGCTACTTCATTGTCGTATTGCTTCATATAAATTCATGTGGCACTGTTCGTGTCACGGCGTCACTTCCAACGGAACAGCTGATCAACAAAAACAGAAATTCCACTTGTTCAAACTATAAGATGCAGATGTTTCACATCACAGATCAGGTTCCAGTAGAAGTATATGTAAGGTTATACCTTTGATTGTATATGTGTCAACATGACTAACCAAGTAGAACAGTAGTGGTTTTCAACCCTTTTCATATCAAGGTCCATTATTTATTCGGCATTTGAGCCACGGACCAGCATTTGATGAGATTTAGCCTCTCAGGCCCGAAACTTAGAATAGAATAGTTTGTCCGGAATTCCATGCTGTATTGATGTGGTACCATAGGAGAGATAACAGGCAAACGTTGATCAAAATAACAATTCTTCTACATTCTCTAATTGTGTAGACTTATTGTAAATTAACTAATTACTAATTGCAGATGTTTTATAAAAAATATACTCTTGAGAGCGTAGAATGTTACACTTGTCAAGAGTTAAAGATCTACAAGGGTCCATTTGGTTACCAACTCTCCATTTAGCTGGGGACCACCTGGAACCTCCTCAAAGACCACTGGTGGTCCCTGGACTGGACCACTGGTTGAAAACCCATGAGGCCCATAGTTATTGTTTTGAGTGGGGCAACCACCAGCCACCAACAGGGGGCGGTGTTGCACCACTCACTTCAGACATGTCTGATTTTCTATTTACTAGTGCAGAGCTTCATTAGCTTACTAGTGCAGATATTTTTGTTCTGACCAAAAACATATAGACTTGACACTTACTCCGACTGTCTCCCAGAACTATGGTAAAAATTACATCCGCCCCAGAAAACATCCAGAATGATCTGAAACAAATGTTGTCTGATTCTAGGTGAGGATAAGTATACGGTGAGGATACAGTAAAATCCTCAGCATTTTGTTTTTGTGTATGCGTAGGCCTATACAGTATGTGTAGCTTACAATGTCAGAGTTAATAAACACTAAGGATTTTGCTGTGTACATGTGAGTGAGGTTATAAGTGTTTATTGAAAGGATATTATAGTCTACTCTTCAATTTACCTACGCCGTCATGATTGAATTAACAGCAAGAGTAGGCCTAGAAGAGCAAATCACAGGAAGCGTCTGGGTTACAGAACAGAGTAAGTAGCAGTGACACTTTGGTGTAGCCGATGGTTACAGTATAGTGTTATGAAGCTGGTATTATATTTCCATGGGGTGCAATTACTTCCAATTCTATCCTAGGAGAGGATTTTCTTGAACGAACACAAACAAAACAAAAATACCCATGATATAGGATTGTTGTTATTATTTGGGATCACTAGTTCATTTCTTTGGGCTTGATCGAGACGAGTTCAGGTAGTTGAGGAGGTTCCGTTTCTTTAGCTTCGTCTTCAGCCGCTTTCTTCATCCCTGACCTTCGCTGAGCTAAGCTGGACGACAGAACAGGCTCCAGGACTGGGGTGGGAGGACAGCGCCTCAGAGCAGAATAGGTGGCAGATAGTGCCCCCTGGTGGACAGAAAGGAGAACAACATTGTCTCACTTTAAAGGGAAACCACCATTTTTGCAAAAGCATATATGTTAATGACATTTAGAAGATTTACTTTCCTGGGGGTCTTTATGTGTTTAATATGTGGTTTTAGATTTTAGCAGTGAGCCCAGTGTCTCTGATGTCAGACACTGGGCTCACTTACTTCCTGGACTACATGTTGTCTCAGTAAGACTGCCCTCCCCTATCCACAAGGAGGAGCAGTGCACCAAAGCATTATGGGAATTGTAGTCCAGGAAGGAAGTGAGCCCTGCAGTGTCCATGACATCAGGGATGATTTGGAATGGGGTGTGTCGAAATGGGGAGGAGTCGGAACTCGGAATGCGGGTGCGTCAAAATGCCGGTGTGTAACCTAACTGGGCTCACTGCTAAAATCTAAAATATCTAAAACCACATATTACACACATAAAGACCCCCAGGAAAGTGTTCTAAATCTTCTAAACGGCATTAACATATATTTTTTTGCAGGGTGAAGTGTCCCTTTAAGCGTCTCAGTTTATCCATCCAACATTTACCACCACCACCATCGTCTATATTAATAAAGCAAACTAAACGCTACCTTTCCTTAGGTCAGGGTGGTTGATATCGCTGCAACTTAAAGTAGAATATTATGCAGGACTGAGCTAACATTGTATATTACGTTATTCCAGAGGAATTTCATTGGTTTGAAATTGGCCAGGAAAAATAAATAAATCAGGAGACCAAAGGTAAATTTAATTTCCCATCTTGTTGATGACATATTGTTGATAAATTGAATAGCCTACGTAGGACCAGATTGGACACAAGTCCCTACTTTTTTTGTGTTATACTTTTAGCCTTACTGCGCTTCACATTTATTACTAATAAAGTAATCAAATCAATCAAAAACCACCACCACCACACTACATAATTCTGAAACAAAAAGGTAAGGGTATAGAGAATGAGCAGAGAAATACTGTAGTAACTAGTAACCAAAAGGGTAACAACAACTAGATGATGTAACATGCAATAAACAAGTCAAACACAACTAACTAATTTACAAGTGAACACAAAACACATGCAATGCCGTACACATGCAGTACAAAACGGGGGGAACACACACCATCACCTTGACTACCACCGGGTCGTGTCTGGTGAGAGGTCTGTCAGAGAGCTGGTCCCTCTGTACGATCCAGGGCTGACGAAGAACCTGCCATGGTGGGGAGCATCATTCACATCACAATGGACTGTTCTCTAACATGTTCCACTAACAATACGTAATAATAAAGTGCAGCTGTATAAATGTATTGTGAGTTTACCTGCGGGGCAGTCAAGCGCTGGTGCGGATCCACGTGTAGCATCTTGGTCACAATATCCTGTTACATGCAGATGTGCACACACATTTAAAGAATATTCTTGTCAGACAATTATGTGTAACTATTATTGTATTATTATTATTATACAGTTCTGGCTTAACCGTGCAGTCGGTTTTCGTGAAACGATATACTGTACCATGTTAGAGTTACAGTATCATACGATAACGCCTATCGATGACACCATACCGTGTTAATATAGTTACAGTATGTTACAATAGCACAAGATGCATCAATGAACAACACACATGAGTAGCTAACCTTAGCGGCGTCTGACACCAGGTCCCAGTTCCCCCCAGACATGAGGACCTTCCCACTGCCGATCTGAGCCAGAATCCCCTCTGGAGTGTCCTCAGGACTGCTGGCAAACGGACTGAAACTGACCAGAGAAAGTACACAATAACCAGATGCTGTTTTATAAACATTAAGGAAATAATAGCAGACAGCAGAGAAATTAATATCATAAAGCTTTCACGCAACTTGAAATGCGTTTTTTTAAAGCAGGAATTGGAACCACAATCATCCATCCTATAGTTGCACAGGGAGAGAGAGCTAAATTCATACACACCTATAGCAATGGTTCCCAAACTTTTTCATGTCAAGGAGCCCCAAATTGACACTCATTAGCCCGCAGACCCCCATTTGAAAATACATGCCAAGGACCCCCATAAGAGGCTCTAGCATTGATTCTCAACCCGTTTAATTTCAAGGACCCCCAGTTTGACATGCATTAGTCTTTACAGACCCCCATTTAATGGCATTTCTATCTCTGGGACCCCCAATTTATATTGTAAAATCTAAGTGAATTTAACTGAGAGTGTACAAAACATATGTACTCTCTGAGTTACAGACCCATAAGGGTCCATTGGGTTCCTAACTATCATTTAGCTGGGGACCCCCTGGAACTCCCTCAAGGACCCCTGGGGATCCCCCAGACCCCACTCTGGGAACCACTGACATAGAGGATCTGCTCACTACACATTTGACAGCCAACTGAGCAACGATACTGTGGCCGTAGCACAGTACTTTAATACTTACCCAGCTATCATGGTGTATAACAGCATACCCAGGCTCCAGATATCGCAGGCTGCATCATAACCCTGTTTCTTCATTACCTGTAACGCACACACGCACATACATGTATGATACAAACAATTGATTGTATTTGTGGAGAACATATAACGATAATAAAAATCTAAATGTATATATTTTTTTAAATCTTGTTTAAAAAAATCTGCCTAACGATGATGTCACTGGTGGACGGGTTGCTGAACTGCCCACAGCCCTCTTATGAGACAGACTGAGTAGGAAAAAATTGTGGTATTTTATCATGAACATTAGTGAGGAGCAATTGTATTAAGATAGGTTGAAAAGTGGTGAAGTGGTACTTAAGTGATGAACATTTTGTAGAACATTATTATTATTATTATTATACCTCAGGAGCTATGAAGGTAGCTGTGTAGCAAGGAGTCATCAGTAAACCATTCTCAGCTCTGAGTTGTTTAGCAACACCAAAGTCACAGATCCTGATGCATTCTGGGAGTCCAGTGTCGTCTGCATAGCGAATGTTACTGGGCTTCAGGTCCCGATGAACTACCTACGGAGACGAGTACACACGGGTTGTCACACATTTAATTTACACCATAGTGTGATTATTTAAACACTGCATGCATTTCTATGACTTCCACACAATTCTCTTCCTCTGTCTCCATATAGCATCAAAGAAAGCATTACTTTCTAGATTTCTGAAAGTTATATTTTTTAAAGATACAGTAGGCCTATATATGTATTTTGGCTTTTGCATTTATTTGGTAGTGTGTGTGTGTGTGTCAGTGGTTCTCAAACAATTTCATGTCAAGGACTCCCAAAAATATATGCAATTGGCTGCCGACCCCCCATCTGAAAATATGTTGTTTCAGTGACCTCCCAGAAGCAAATTTGAGTTAAAAACGTTGGCTCTGAAAGAATATATATCCAAAGATTTGCACCACATTTTTTTCCAGAAGTAGCAGATCTGCTATTTTTCAATAGCTAAAGTATAACATAATGATTAAAACACCAACGGGGGTTCCCGTCCTGAGCAAGCTAACATTGTACTACCAACAAGATAATATAACGTAATAATAACAACCCTAGCGTCCATATTTTTAAACATACTGTCCATACAGTGTACAGTATGTGTGTTTCTCTCATGTCTCGTCTCATTCTAAACATTTCTACCTATCTCTTACCCCCTGTGAGTGCAGGTATTCTACTGTCTTGGAGAGTGTACAGAAGATGTCCGACGCGTCCCTCTCAGTGAAAGTTGTGCTGGTCAGGATTCTATCCAGCAGCTCATGTCCTCTCAGTAAGTCCTGAACCAGGTACACACACTGGCCATCATCAAACACCTGGAGTTGCACACACACACACACACACACACATACACACACACACACACACACACACACACACACACACACTGATCAGCACAAGCATCTATCTTCAGCACACAAGACCACAGTGCCGGGCGGCTCCAGGCACAAATCAGCAGGAGGGCATATATATTTTCCTATACAATTAAGTGATGCATTGAAAAAGGCTACAAAGTCCAATCTGGTGTCCAATCTCGGTAAAAGTTCTTACTGTATGATGTGTGATATAAAATGTGAGCCTACCATAATCACAGTAAGCCTTAATCATATTCCATAATATTCAAGGGCTTTTGGAGAGAAATGAGACAGACTTCAGTCACTTTCAAATTAGAGCACTGCAGAGGGCAGGTGTGCCTGTCGGAAATTAGGAGTTGGACGATATCGGTATATCGGCAAAAAAAGTGAATATCTATTGATTTTTAATGTTGATATTTTAATGCGACTCAAGGTTGCCCTAGACTGGGTTGTAATAACACTTACATCCTTTACAGTAATAATATTTGGATGCTGTCCATATCTCAACAGGATCTCAATCTCTTCTGATGGATCTTTCTTTGATCTGTCAATAATCTGTAAAAGAAATATAGAGAATGTCTTTATTACAAAATAATACAACTTGGTACTTATTCAGTACCCCCCCCCCCTCCACAGTGGAAGAGTGAATAATATTGTGGATGAGTGTACAGTAATGCAGGATACTGACGTGCTTTAGTTTACAATACAAGGTCCATTATAAAAACACTTTTACTTGAACGCACCACCATAACTTCACAACTTCACAATTTAGCACCAGTACACTTATTTCCACAGTGCAAGCTTTTGAAACAATAAGGATCATCAATGTATGGTAATGTGTATTTTGAGGTTGGGTAAAATAATTTGAAGACTTAATAGGATTAGACTAGGATTGTCATTAGTCGACTAGGCTTTTCTTTTGTTTTCTTTTTTCTTTTTTTGCTGTGGGGGCTGGTGCAAGTTACAGGTACTGTACGGTGTATGTGATGTTCAATGAGCTTAGTTTACCATAATCACAGGGATCCGTAATCATATTATTTAATCATATTCAAGGGCCTTTTCTAAAGAAATGAAACTCCATTCTTTACTTTACTGCAGAGGAGAGGTGTGTCTGTGTTCAGGTGGTTGACCCTCATTAATGTGTCAAGGAAGGCAATTATGTTTCTGCAACTGTCAAATAGGTCTTCTAAATATATTCTAATTTCTAAATAATAAAATAACATTTTCGTGGCACTCAGCAAGCCACCCTAGACATAATTTGGCTCTTGGGGAAAACTAATTGGTGAACCCTGCAACAGAATCATTCCATTTGGGTTGTGGGGGTGCTTAATGTCTGATTTAACATATACTTGCTTGGTTTCTCCTGATGTTATATAACCTTTTTTATTTTTATATTTGTTAATTAGTATTACATATACAAATTATCTCAATCTCTATGTCGAATCATGCAAAAAAATAACACGATTATATCAACTAAGGGCTTGTAGATCTGCTATTCTTTTTAAATCGTGTGTGGCTCAAATCTTTGAGCGAACGTTTTTAACTCAAATCTTTTCAGATGGGGGTCGGTGGCCAATTACATATAGTTTTTGGGGTCCTTGACGTGAAAAACTTTGAGAACCACTGACATAGAAACAGGGTTTTTCAGAAAACGGTCATGATTAGAATCTGGTCTCAGTGCTTAAATGGGTTAGCAGAATACTCATTAGCAGTAACTCTGTGTAGACTTGTTTACCTTAACAGAATACTCATTAGCAGTAACTCTGTGTAGACTTGTTTACCTTAACAGAATACTCATTAGCAGTAACTCTGTGTAGACGTCCTTACCTTAACAGAATACTCGACAGCAGTAACTCTGTGCAGACACCTCCTGCATACTGACATCGCTGTCTGTGCAACTTCCTCCTTCAACTCATACACGTCACTGAACGGCACATCACTGTGGAATTTCTGGGGTGTGCAAGTACAAGTGAGAGAGAGGAAGAGATGGGGGGGGGGGGTGTATTCAATTAGATGTTAGGATTAGGATATTAAGAATATAGTATTTTATGTATTCTTTATTAATATACATATTTTATGTATTTTTTATACTGTCAGACTGTGGAGCGCCTTGGATAAAGGTGCTATAAAAATGCACCATTTACAATTTATATTTAATTGCACCAAAGAAGGAAATTAAGAATAGATTATATCTCTACTGTCAGGAAGAAACTCAAAAATTCATTTTCCAGGAAATAAAAAATATAACCTTTTCAGGAAATTAAGAAAACTGTATATTTTGAAAACAAAGCAATAATTCCTCATCAAAGTTGGTGTTGTGACTTTATATATTGTCAATTACTTGCATGAGAGGGGGAGAGGTGGTGGAGTTAGTTGCTTTAGCAGGCAGTTTGAGGGTCCAATGGAGTTAAGAGGTTTTGTCCAAAGCACTTTTTACTTCCAGTTTCCATTGGTTCAATATTTTTTAAACAACACACAGAGGGTGTTCAATGGCACTGATTTATCCAACAAAAATCTAAAACCTCCAAAATGGAGTTAGGTGGTTTCTTCCCGACAGCATGTATCTAAGTCCATTGAACAATTGGTTTGTTAATTAAAGGTAGAGTAAGTGATTTCACTTAATTCAAATATCACTTATTTTTTTGTTTTGTTGTGATAATCCTCCCTACTATAGTGTGCTGACCATATAAGGAGTTCCTCCCTGTCCCCAGTTAACCCCTGGGGGTCAAAAAACCTTAGGTTTCGTTTTTGACTCTCTATCCTGATTGGACGAAGGCTTAGGTCCCACAGCCAAAAACGAAACCTAAGGTTTTTTGAGTGAAATCACTTACTCTACCTTTAAGTCTCTGTAACTAATTAATCTGCAAAGGCCAAACCTATCAATGAATCAGTTTAGTAAAAGAAGAATACATGATTTTTGGTTAAAGGGACGCAAACCAATATGTGTTCATGACGTTTAGAAGATTTAGCTCCCTTCCTTCAAGGACTACAATTCCCATAATGCTTTGGTGCACTGCTCCTTATGGATATAGGGGGAGGGCTGTCTTACAGCCTTGGCACACTTAAACTTCCATCCGCGGACAGAAGAAGCTGGGTTTTGCGTCATTTCCGTTTTTTTAGACTGGTGGATGGAAAAGAGGCTCCACCCACACGGCAGAATGCCGCTGGGACAAGCTTTTCCGGGAATCTGGCCGACGCTACAATCTTCCGCGTGGATGGAGCCTCATTTCCATCCACCAGCTGTCTAAAAAGCCGGAAGAGATCCCGGGAGTCGGCTTCCTTTGGAATCTTAGATGTGCCCATACCCTTACTGAGACAACATGTAGTCCAAGGAAGCTTTCAGAAGGAAAGGAAATGGTCACATGACTGTGCTGCGCCATGACACTTTCATGGACACTTTCATGGGAGCCAAAACTCACACCGGAAGTTCAATGAATACATGGCAGTGAAAGGAGCCGGCTGGACCAGCTCATAACAAACATTATTTCTGAGACCTTTGTCATATAATCGGTTCAGGAATATAAAAGAAGACAAAAACAGGTCGTTTTCTAATCATTTGCTTTTCGATGTGCACAGAGTGCAAAGTATATCATTTTATTTGGGGATCTAAACGGCAGCAGGTATCGTTTCTGGTTCGGAGGTATCGCAAGATTTGACTGACAGACAGGAAACGGTGGGAAGTCTCGCGATACTTGGTGCGTTCAGAATGGTGGTTTGTGCTCTTTAGATACCATACCTCTATACAATTACAGTGTACACATCGAAAAGCAACACAGCAGACAATAATGTGTTAGGCGGGCTATATGTCTTCTGTTATTTTTCAGAAGTGATTACTTTACAAAAGGTCTCAGTCATTCAGAAATAGTGAGCTGGTCACTGAGCTCTCATTGACTCCAGTGCATTCTGCCAAACTTCCGGGTGTGTTTGGATCCTATGAAAGCATCCATGAAAGTGTCATGGCGCAGCCCAGTCACGTGACCATGTCTTTTCCTTCTCTAAGCTTCCTTGATGTAGTGTTCTAAATTTTATTTAAGTAATTTAAGTATATATATATATATATATATATATATATATATATATATATATATATATATTATATATATATATATGTGTCCCTTTAATGAATACATGATAAGTCAGTAAGTTGTTATAGCTTCCCAATAACACATTCACCTGTGATATGGGGTTGATGTTGTTCACTTCCTGCCTTAGTGAACTTGCTGGAGTGGACTCCTGATTGGTTGCTACAAAGCTGAATCCTCTGAACAGCTGGTGTGTGTTGGCGCTGGGGGGAAGGCCTGGAGAATCTAAATAAGATGCATACACACACATTATTTAACGTCCAAGTTCACTATTAAATGAACTTCAACTAAATCTATACATGACTAAATGGCAGCAGAACACTGAACAATTTCTCAGCTGTAGCATGGACTGTGACTGTGCGTGTGCGTGTGTGTGCGTGTGTGTGTGTGTGTGTGTGTGTGTTAATTACCGGTGGGTGTTCTGGAGGTAAATTCAGGGTCAAAATGGAATGTGTCTTCAGGTCTTCCAACTGTTGGTTTAAATGGAGGCTTCACCTCTTTCCTGTACAACTTCTACAGTCAAAACATAATCATTTTATTATCAGAAACAATCCGGTTGCATTATCAGAAACAATCAGGTTTCGATATTCTTTTGTACCTTTTGAATAAAAGTACAAAAGAATTATGGAACGATTAACTGCGCCTTTACACAACACTGTCACTCTTCGTTACACCGTATGTGTCAGATTATGACGTGAGGATTACCCAGTGAGTTTCCCCAATAAATTGTGAATGAAAAAAAGGCCATTGGAAAAACAGGCATTCAGGCAGTTATTTGATGATATTGGCAGACACTGAATGGCATTTGCTTACGTTCCAGTCTATTGGAGCAAAGAAACGGTGTCTCTTAATCTCCTCCACTCCATCTGGCCCTGCACCTGCCAATCCAAAGGGAGAGGGAGAGGGGAGAGAGATTTTTATTAAGACCCGTTAATATAATGAATAACTTGTCAATCATTTTCAATTAATGTGGCACATTACCAGTATCCACGACTGTCTGTCAAACAGACAGACAGCATCAAGGTGACATTATGGCCTGACAATCGTTTACACCTGTCAATCCAACCAATAACCCTGACATAATGAAGTCGTTTACTTTAATTTCATTCTGTTACTCAAACCGCGAGACCATGAGATCATTATTATCTCATGGTCTGGAATTATAATGACTCCCTGTGGCCTCAACACTAACGGCATTAACAATCTCTCCTAAGTGCCTCTTATCTAATAAATGGCCAGAATTCAAAACTTACAAGCTCACAATGCGTCGCATCGTGGCACATTGTGAGCTTGTAGATCGGCTATTTTCAAATGCTCGAATTGTATATAGGGCTGAAGTGGTTAATGTGTGTTTTGTAATAATAATGTACAAACTAACTAATTAACTAAAGTTTTCAAATAAATCTAGTGGGGTAAAAGTACAATATTTGGATCTGAGATGTAGATGTAAAAGAATTGGAGATTGGAAATGCCCAAGTGCAAATACCTCAAAATTGTACTTAGGTACAGTACTTAAGTAAATGTACTTAGCTACTTTCCACCACTGGTGTTATTTTTCACTGCTCTGCCCAACTGAGACCAAGATCAGGTCATTCCTTTCCTCTGCACACTTGGAAAAGTTAATCATAACAACATTTATCATTCATCATACAGTAGGTAGTGAGTGATGCTTACACCTACCCAGTCGATTAACCGGGTTTCTTTTAAAGAGCGCCCGCAATAAACTCTGCACTTCAGGACTGAGGAACTGTGGCATTCCTAGTTTGGCCCTAGAGACACATAAGGCATGAAGAGAAAGCACACTAATGTAGGCACGGCAGTTTTATTTGCAGAGCACATTTCAACAAGGCAATTCAATGCTCTGGCGTACCACTGTACGCTAGTGGTTCTCAACCTGTGGTGTGTGTGTACCATGTAATAGAAGATTTTGAAAACGGATCAATCCCATTAGAAATATCATCAGTTGCGCTGATTAGAGCAGCGGCATTATTGGCTTAGGAATAATAATAATTAAAAAAAAACAATTCAAAGAATAAATTACATTTCCTTCTTATGTTAACTATGCATAGCTGAATAGGATGGGGCAAATCCGTTCCTGTATTTTAACATCAGTTATTAACTCATTCTGGTGGTACATCATGGAGAGCCAGATATCTTCTGAGGTGGTACTTGGTACCAACCACAGGTTGACAACCACTGCTCTACACAAACTCGATCATTAAGCAAAGGAAACGGTTATAAAATGACATTATAGGAGACAAGAAAAGAGAACAAAGAAAAATAACTATCAAAGGCTGCGGTGTGGCAAACCGAAAGGTCCTATAGTTGCGTTATACTCAGTAATACACTCATGGATACTCAACGATGTCATCGTCTTACTTTTTTTTAAACCTTTAAGACCTGAGGACCTGATTCTACAAATGTCTTCTAAATCAAGACAGTTTTCTGAAAAACCTATATTTCTATATTGGTGGTTCTCAAACTTTTCACACCGTATTTGGCCAGGGACTCCCCCAGAAACAAGGATTTGAGTAAAAAATGTTCACTCTGAAAGAATATATATTCAAAGATTTGCACCACATTTTCACGATTTTTCAAAAATCGCAGATCTACAAGCTTGTAGTTAATATGCTGCATTACTATGTGGGTGTATTCTGTGTGTGCAAGACGCACATGTCATTCGCTGATGTGGCAGTCAGCTGACCAATTGGGCAGGCTTCTTAAGCACACTAGTCTGCATGCTCTTTCTGCTATGGTTCCTGGTTGTTATGTGATAACCCACCACCACCCCAGCACCACCGGTGGGTTCTGTTATTTATGTTCCCCATGGGGGTTATTATTGTATATCTATCTCCCTGCTCTTAATGTTTAATGATGGTGTTTAATCGTGCCGAGCAGGGAGAAAATGCAGCAGAGCCTAACGCCAAGATAATATATTATATGCACACTTGTATTCTCATTCTATAAGAAATATTAGTTAAATCTATACGTGAGTTGTCTGACTTAAATAATGGTTAAAGTGGTTAAACGCAATAAGGCGACACA
Source organism: Protomyctophum bolini (assembly GCF_963924005.1). Taxonomy (NCBI): domain Eukaryota; kingdom Metazoa; phylum Chordata; class Actinopteri; order Myctophiformes; family Myctophidae; genus Protomyctophum; species Protomyctophum bolini. The sequence continues at coordinate 40,309,994 of NC_137862.1, forward strand.
GACTAAATGTCTTCAGGTGAAAATGGGTTAATGTTAGTTTTGGTGATCAGTGCTTGCTTATGTCAACATTAAATTAATTTGTATTTTTATTTTTTCATGCAAACTATCTCTGCTTATTTGGTATTGTGTATGAAATCAAAACCTGCAGAATTATCATTAGGATTACTTGGTGTTATGTTATGATTAAATGGACTTCATCTATTATTAGGACTGAAGTTAAATGAAATGGAACTTTAAAATGACGGCTATAAGTTGGATTCATGTTGAAATGATCTTACTTCAGAATAAGTGCCATTGTCTCCTTTCGGTCTTTTCCCTGGAACGGTAAGGATCCTGTCAACATCTCAAACTGGAACAAAAACAAACAAACAATGGCATTTCTGTCAGGGCTCATACTGTAAAGAGCAATATTTTACTGTATAGTGGCTGAATGTTGTCATGGTTTAGTTGGTTAACTAAGTGGTTATCATGTTCCAGTGGCGTTCTGGCATATTATTTAAAAAAAGGGCACCAGCTACACAAACTCAATCAAATGATGCACATCTATCAACAATATTATGTAGCGTAAAAAGTAAAAACATATTACTATTCAAAAATAATATATAACTATGGATCAAACCGTACAACAATCATACACATAAGACTGTGTTTTGCTAGTCCTAGGTTGTTTTCAGCGTGAAAACTGAGTATGGGTAAAATGGGAGCAAGCCAACTAAAAGGCAATGATTTCGTAGTACACTACTAGTTACTTGGTAAATATATATATATGGATACATGTGATTATTCCCTATATACAACCTATACTACCTAAAATTCACAATCGACTTATTTCTGTAGAATAGGTCACAGATAACCTGACTCGGCCAGATGGTGGCAGTATTGAGTTCACACGTTCACTGTGTGTGTGAACTCAACACCGCCACCACCTGGTGGAGTCGGGTTAGGTCACAGAAGGATCTATCAAAGTGGAATATAATAAGTGCAAGACTGGGTTAGAGTCTTACCATCAATACCCCAAATGACCACCAGTCGGCACTCTGTGTGTGCCCTCGTCTGTTTACCACCTCTGGAGCCATATACTCTATAGTTCCGCAGAACGAATAGGCTCTTTTATCATGTTCTATTGCTTCTTTACTCAGTCCAAAGTCTAAAAAGAGACAGCATTGGAGACAGAATAAAAGGAAGAAAATCAAAAGGTAAATGTGTTATTATTAAGGAATGTGAGACGTTAGAAATAAATAGAAAAGAGGAAAAATAAGAATTATGGAGAGGGAAGAAGGAAGAAAGCATAATAATGTATTGATTGGTACAGTATCTATAGTTAGAGATAGCCTCGCGTAGCCATACTAATATCACTGCGTGTATATTAGTCTGGTTTCCCCTTGGTCAGGGTGTTTAGATTTCTTTCCAAGGGGCGGTTACGAAACTATTCAAGCGGACTCTATTGGTTAACCAATCGGAATAGTGCAGCCTGCTACGTCACACACATACTGGGCCCTGGCCTTAGGCCCTGGCTGATGATAATAGCCTCGTAAGCCCTCCCTATATTTGCATACTGGGCCCTGGTTGGTCCTCCACTACTGCTGGTCCATGAAATACGCCCACAATTGAGCGACACCACGATCTGCCTGGGGCAATATGCATCGCAAAGGCAGGTTGAAAGTTGGCTAAGCGAGGCTAAGTCAAAGATGAGCTAGGTTGTACAGCGTATTTGAGCAGATGGAAAATAATTAGGTACAGCACTGAGGGATTTTGTAAATACGTACTGTGGTATATAGTTTGTACTTTTCTATTTCTGCCGGACCCTGCAGGGGGGTTCATAATAGTCAATGTCTGTTACTGACTGACTCCCCAAAAACCATGCAGTGTGTTACTCATGCAATCAGTTGTTGCAAGCAGCCAATGGCTGCTTTCCTGACTGAAAGCTTCTCACCAGAACCAGAACACCAGTACAGGGCTACAGAAGTTCCGGTAGGCTGGACGCATTATTTAAGATGATGGCCCGGTTGGGTACAGACCCGCCCCTCTCACATTCTAATACAGCTAGAAAACCATATTCTGGCAGCCAGCTTGTTGCTGTGCCTCGTTTGTCATTAGACTCCCAATCCACACATCCTGGGTTCGAATCCCGCTGCTGCCACTAGTTTTGTTTTGTTGGCTGATAAAGTATATGGTTCTAGACCACGATGGAGCGGCGCCCTCTCTAGAGAGAAAGCGTGCAAGTTGCCGTGTCGAATATTGCAGCGCCATTCTAGTTACAACCCAATAGGCACAGAATGGTAAATTACTACTAATAGTAAAATGTTGAATTAATCCCTTGTGTCCATCCATGAATCTGTATTATTTAACCAACACTCAGCTATTCATCAATCTGTTTTAGAACAAACTCCATTTAGCTGTGCAGGGAGGATTTGCGCTGACTGTGAACATTGAGCAGGAAAGCTCTTTGTTATACATAGTTAGCAACATAAATTAGACGACAAATAAGAGGGAAGTTGGCCGTAACGACAGCTAAGCCGGCTGTCGTTACTACTCTATGGCCCTTATTTATCAACGCGGTGTACACCCAAAATTGGGTGTACACCGCGTTGATGAATAAGGGCCTATTAGCCCAAATACCAGGCCTTTCATGAAGTAAACAAGTGTTTGAAAGTAATGTGTTTATGGAGTTAACCATACTCTTAAAGGGCCACTTCACCCCTTTTGCAACCAGAGCTTAATTTTAATTATGTTTAGGGCACAAGAAACACTTTCCTGGGGTTTTATGTGTGTAATATGTTTTTTAAAGATATTTTAGTCATGACGCCATGTTCATGACCAAAATCCTGTCATGAAAATGTGGTCTCACTTCCTTCCCGGACTACAAAGTCACACCTCCATGCAGCCTCCCCCCTCCCCACAAGGAGGGGAAGTGCACTAAAGCATTATGGGCATTGTATAGGAATTCAGCAATCCAGTCAAACCCTAGTCAAACACACAGACTTCATTATTAACATTATATATTATCATTGAGTGACTGCAGTTTCTTCCAGCGGTGAAATGAACTGGTGGGTGTGGCCACATAAAAACATAATTGACACTTTCTGTGCACTTTTGAAAAGAATCTTCCTAGTATAATCATAGTACCTGATGATCATGTTTTAGGGGGGAGGGGGGAATCACGGCACTCCATCTTTAAGTATCACTTGCTACAGACGTACACGCTCACAACAACTTAAACCTGCTATTTTTTGGTGACCGACAACCAGGCGCATACGTGGATTAAAATGTTGACTGGGCAAATTCGCATCACGAGTCAGAAGCTAGATTTGGCAAGATCTCAATTGACTGGGCCTGTGCCCGAGTGGCCCAATGGACGCTACGCCGGTGCCGACAACTAAGTATAAGCCAGGGTTAAATCGGCCGGTGAAAAACTGCCCAGAATGCCATTTACTATTATGATGTCTTGATTGAGTTTGGGTACTAACCAGTTATCTTGATGTGTCCCTCTTCATCCAAAAGAATACTGAGTTAAGAAAAAGAGAATTAGCATCACTATTTGCTTCAGCATAATGCACATACAAGATCAACATAGTCTTGTTAAAATATATATATATATATATATATATATATATATATATATATATATATATATATATATATATACACAATAACATACAGATAAACCTAAAATAAACAATGTAATGTACAAAATATTTTCCATCAACGTACAAAAGTAAGTAAAAATTAGATTAGAACTAAGGTTAGATTCGTTTTAGGGGTTTCGATTGGGGTCTAGTAATTTTTTTTTATGATGACAGGGCTGCATTCTTCACTTTATACTTTAGTAGTGAAACTTGGTTCCGGTCATTTTGTGGGGGGCACTCATTAAAAGTAAATTAATCCACAAAACTAACGTCATTTGTATTGTTGACCTATTTCTAAAATATTAGTGCAACTTTTGTTCATTTTCGCCCATTAAATGCAAGCTTTATTTCGTGGGTATTTTATTTTGGACATTATTGGATGAAAAAGGAAATAACTCATGGGCTTCCTATTTGCCTTTATCATAATCGCTTTTGTACTGGAGGTTATGTAATGTGTACTGTAACCTTGCTGTAAATTTCACTTGAATGCACTTCTTATTTTTAGATTGGGTGTTTTTTTATTTTTAACTTTGTATTTTTAGAAAAGTCTCCTATGGACAAGTGGTGAAAACTAGCACTCGTGCTAACACACTGTAAACGATGCATCTACAAGTTGTACAATTGTGCAATGTGATTGTTATGTGCATATCAAATAAATAAACATAAACATATTGGCAGGTTTACTTAATCACTTTCAACCTTTTGTTCATGTCATTATAGGCACTACTCTAGCTCACTACTCATGCTAGATTGTGTGTGTGTGTGTGTGTGTGTGTGTGTGTGTGTGTGTGTGTGTGTGTGTGTGTGTGTGTGTGTGTGTGTGTGTGTGTGTGTGTGTGTGTGTGTGTGTGTGTGTGTGTGTGTGTGTGTGTGTGTGTGTGTGTGTGTGTGTGTGTGTGTGTGTGTGTGTGTGTGTGTGTGTGTGTGTGTGTGTGCGTGCGCGCACACGCGCACATACTTTTCAGGCTTGAGGTCGCGGTAGATGATCCCCAGGCTGTGGAGGTGGTCCAAGGCCAGGCCTAACTCTGCAAGGTAAAACTTTACCTCCTCTTCTGTAAACATTACCTGGAACAAAACCAAAAAATACAAAATATCACAACAAAGAAAGGTTTAACCCATTGAGACCTGAGACCAGATTCTACAAATGTCTTCTAAATCCTGACAGTTTTCTGAAAAACCCTACGTTTCTATGTCAGTGGTTGGCATGTCAAGGACATGCCCCAGTGGCCTTGATGCCCCACCCGCACTGCCCCAGTTGATTGTACAGTACCATTTTCTCCTCTGTGCCATTTTGTCCTCCGCCACAGAGTCAAGCTTGGTCCCTGTCAGCGAGCCGGCAAGGTGACGGGGACCAAGCTTGACTCTGTGGCGGTGATGGCAGAGAAGAGGTCTCTGGCCAAGACACTAGCTATTCTAGATGATGTCAGTCACCCACTGCACACAGCACTTTAGAAGAGCAAATTTAGTAACACCGTTATCTATCTATCTATCTATCTATCTATCTATCTATCTATCTATCTATCTATATCTATAGAATTTGTTTGTAATAAAACAAACAGCACTACTATGAATGGAAAGGTCACCTCAGAGCTTTTAAAGAATTGTTCTTAACAGGTTGGCGGACAAGCTCTCCATAAGAACCCATTCACAAGTTTAATTTGAATTATTTAACATGATTGCATACACAGTTATCAGGTTACAGATACTGCAGTTAATGGTAAACAATGTCTTTGAACTTATTTGAACAGAAGTACCGGTAATCTAAACTCCACAGATATAAAAGCAAACGGAAACATGCCATTCGTGTACAGTTGTACACACATATGGTAGCTGCAGTACACATGTTGGAAAATAAATATCTTCTAGAGGACAAATTTGGCATGCATGTACTGTATGCACATGCACATAGGCTTACACACATGTGCGCGCATGCACACACACACACACACACACACACACACACACACGACGTTGTCAAAAGCAATCATTCAAATCTTGAGGGTCCAGGTAAGGACGTGCTGTGTACAGAAGGCACAACTAATTTGTTGGTCGGTGGTGTGGTGTGCTATATTTAAGCAATACACAAGAGGGTGTTCACCCTCAGGCGTAATATTGCAATTATACAACTGTTACCCTTAAAACTAAAATAATATAATATTTTTCTAATGACGGATGTAGCCACTACGACCACAAATGTCCCAAGAAACTAGCTAGCCTAGCCACCGAGTCTGTTCTGCTCTGGGAGAAAAGCACGGCTGAGTTTTGATTAGGTGTTCCAAATCCAATATTGTGGTTAAAAAGCACAGCTAGAGGCCTGGGCCATGGCTCAGCGGTCCAGGCACCTGGCGAGTTCGACTCCTGATCCCGATGGCCTTTACTGCATGTCACTCTCCCATCTCTCTCCACCATTTCCTGATTTCCTGTCAGCCTACTGTCTGTCCCTCTAGCACGGCTAGAAAGCTGTTTCAACCAATCAGATTGCTTCCTCGAAATTAGTCCTAAATTGTATAATTTAGGACGTTAACTCCAATTGTCATGAATGTCTTGCCAGTGAGGGTGATGACAAACACTCAAACAAAACAAAAGAAAACAAACACAAATACTGTACGTAACGTGAGCGAGTTGAAAAGCACATGCTTTAACCCTAGAACACTAATCCCGGGTGATTTTCACACAGATTTTCAAAATGTTGTTGATGTCTGAGGTGGGTGGGTCTTTCAGTACCTTAATGATGCTCAGTGACATCATAGAAGGCAGGTTTGTTTCCCTGCCTACATCCCTGTTTTTTTCTACGTACGGGTGAATTTCACCCGCGTTTAGTGATAGAGTTCTCAGCTCCATTAAGTTGTCAGATTTCATATAAGATATTCTAAGGAAATGTGCATGTTTAAGGACAATTGTAACTTAAGATGCTCAGCCCTATATCCCCATGAACCCAAAGTCATGAGCCTGCTGGTTGTGACAAGGTTTAAAATCCTACCTCTTTGGACAGACGAGTGAACAGGTCCCCTCCTTTAAGGAAGTCTAGAATTAGATAGAGCTTCCCCTCTGTCTGAAAGGCTACATGCACACACGGCGCACACACACACACACACACACACACACGAGCATAAAAAAACATGACAGGAAGACATTTAAGCAACCTTATTAGTAAGCGAAAACCAGAAAGCCTGCCAACCTTCAAGCTTATAGTCACACACACACACACACACACACACACACACACACACACACACACTGCTGATTCAAGGTTTTAATACTGAATGAAGGGTTTATATGTTATGTGAGCCAATATTCACACCGGACACATTCGCCATGAACTACTCAGCTTTTCTTTTTTTTTGTGCTAAGCTGTTTTTATTGTAACTCTTGTACAGTTGCTTAAGCTTCTCATCTGCATTAAAGTCTGGTGGTATTAAATAGTTCTGTCTGGACACTTTTTTTGTTGATAAGGTTTGGTGGCTGGAAAGCATGAGAGCAGCTAGATTTCGAAATACATGTATTTTGTGTTAACTTTTTGTCAGACATTTTAGGCTCAGACGTAGACGGATACGGACGGTATGCAGCAGACTTACCGTAGTGCAGTTTGACTATAAACGGGTGGTTCACTTCTGCCAGAATGTCTCTTTCCATTTTCGACCGCACACGGTCTCGAACTGAGGAGTAGAAAATGGAGAGGGGGCATTAAATAACACTCACTCATGTGTAAAAGAACAAAGTATTTTTTTTTATTAAAGGAGAATTCCATACTAGAAGGCTTTCTTACCTTTTATTTGTAGTTGTTACGTCCCCACCAAAGAGGTCCAGGTGTTATTTAGTGCAAAATTGCATTATTGGCTATTTCCCCTACCATAAGCCCTCAATGGGGGTTGGGTTTTTGTGCTAATTTGCTTATTTCCATCAAAATAAGTAGTAAAGTGTGCCGCTTGGGTTACTATTTACATTATGAAGAGAGGATATATATACAAAAAATAACAATTTTTGAGCGATGGAAATAAGCGAATTTGCACAACACCCCATAGCCCCATTAAATTAATTGCAGTTCAATGCAATTCATTGAGGGCTTATGGTAGGGGAAATAGCCAATAATGGCTTTTGCACAAAATAGCACCTGGACCTTTTTGGTGGGGACATAACAACTACAAATAAAGGTAAGAAAGCCTTCTAGTATGGAATTCTCCTTTAATAATGGTGCATTCATTCTGATCTCACTTCATTTTTTTATTATAGTGCCATATCACAACAAGTTCAGATATAAAGCAGAGAGACAATTGCCCCCTGATTAGGCATTTGACAAAAGTGCAGAGAGGGTCCCATGCTTACTTTGGTGTAATGAATGATGATGACATCTCCCTATCTCAAGAGAGATATAGGGATAGAGGGGAAGACACAAAGATGGGCTGCAACAATAATAAGAATGGCTACAATATTAAGATACAGTATACAACAATAATAACACATAGTCCACATCCATGTTCCATGGAAACCCTCAACCTGCAGCCGGGGGGGGGGGGACCCCGCCTGGTCGACTATGATTATATAACAACAAAATCTGTGTCTGTGCCACTTGCCCATGCACGGCATCAGGGGATCAACTCTACAAATTGCAGACATGCAGTTTAAGAGGATTAAGGCTTGCTCAAAGATACTGGATACACATTTTGAATTCATTATAACCCTGTCTAGTTGGGCGTATAGCAACAGGATTAGATATTTTCTTGAATTTCTTACAATTTTATCTAGTTTAATAATAAAAAAATCTATGAATTCCATTTCTTTTGTAGGCATTGTTTGGATTAGGCGGCATGAGTTCACAGCAATGCACATCCGTTGATTGCAATCAATCAAAATTGTAGGCCTAATCAAAATGAAAACAACAGGTTTTTGCACTATTGTGCATCTGAGTCTCCATAGGAGGACAAGCGTTCCTCTGCCAACCTGGGAGGGCAGCGGACTGACCTCATGCTTCCTTCTATGCATGAGGAGTCCAAGTTGCTTCTTTTCACCTGACAGGGGAGAGTTTCCCCGGCCGGACGTAGCGCGTGGAAGGAACACGTTATTCTGACCAGTTCCTTTCCCCTCCATCAGGCGCCCCGGCTGGCCAGGGGGAGGTAGTTTAGAGACCAGGATTACGACATGTTTTTGTGAGGGTACCTACCCTAGGGCCTAGGGGACACGGGGAGAACTTGCAAACTCAACACAGAAAGGCCCTTTCGCCAAATATATATGTATAGTTGAGTAAAAGTACAATATTTGGATCTATAGTGGAGTAGAAGTACAGTATTGGATTTTGGAAAATACTCTAAAGTACAAATACCTCAAAACTGTATAGGTAAATGTACTTAGTACTTAGTTACACTTACTGTGTGTAAGTTAATTACCTTTCAGTGTAGCTTTCTTCAGCACCTTCATGGCATAAAGCTGTCCTCTGTCAAGTCCCCTGATCTTTCTGACCAGAAATACCTGTGAATAAGATTAAAAACATCATACCATAGGGCTGGCGGTATGGACAAAATCAATTATCACAATATTTTTGACCAAACACCTCAATGTCTATATTGTGATGACGACATTGCATTGTCAATATTTAAAAATAATGAAAAAACATTCAAAAGTAGCTGTGATACATCTGCTATTTTTTCTTTTTTTACATTTCTTTGACAATCTAATCTCACTTATGCCATATCACATTATTACAATATTAAAATCCCAGATATCTAGTCTCATATCACAACAATGTCTTATAATATGGTATATTGGACAGTCCTAGGTCCATCACCAATGTATCATCCTCTCTATAATCATTAATGTTGTTAATAGAGATGTCCCGATACTGTATCGGTATCGGAAAAGTATCTGTATCTGCCTTAATTTGACATATCGGTATCGGCAAATATGCCAGTCTAACCACCGATCGGGACATCCCTAGTTATTAGCATCATCGCACTGGAAAATTATGGTTCAAGTAAGAGTGCACATTTCTATTTGTTTCCAGTCAATCACATTGTACAATATAATCTGATAATCCTTTTAATCCATCATATTTGAATTGGGATGATGATTGTGGTTTAACCACTTAAGCCCTCTACACCCTATCCATTGTATGACAAATTGCTAAAATAGCAAGTAAGTAAGTACAGTACTGTAGTAGACTAATGCATGCCATGTCAAACCTGGGGGTCCTTGAAATTAAACAAGTTGAAAATCACTGCCAGAGCCATAAAACTCTTCTCTTATCGGGTCCCTGGAATATCTTTTCAAATGGGGGTCCGTGGGATAATTCGTTTGGGGGGTCCTTGACATGAAAAGGTTTGGGAACCACTGCTTTACACCACTGGTGCTCACTCACCTTTCCATAGGAGCCCTGACCCAGCACCTTCAGCAGCTGGAACTGTGAGGGGTCCGCCTTGTCACAGCCCTCCTTCACATGGTGGCTGATGTCAATCTCTTTCACTATACTGTCATCCTGAGAGAGAGAGAGAGAGAGAGAGAGAGAGAGAGATACAGTAAAACAGCCACTCTATGTATACAGCAACGTATACAGTTGCAAATAATAGCTAATAGATGAGAGGAAGGGGAGACTGACAATGCAGGAGTGCATTATACGAAATGCATTTTGCTTTACACGTCATACAAAAAAATGGTGTGGCATTTCATTAACAGAAATAGAAAAATGGCCACCGTGTGAATATGGTGACTGACTATCGAGCGGCTGCTTGGGAACTTGAAGGTTCCCGTTTGGAATCCCTGCATGGCTCAAGTGTCCCTGTGCTCCTTGCATATCTTCATGCTGTGAATGTGTGTGTGGGACTGTAGGTGAATGTAGTGCACATTTAAACAACTTAATTTAACATTTAAAGCTCTTTGGATAATATGTAAATGCACTACTTAGGCCTACCATTTGCCAAATGGAACCATAAAGGTCCATTTGTATACTCGGATAGAAATGGATAAATGAACACAGATGATTTTACTGGTATATAATTATATAAGATTAGCTATAATATAACATTACTCCTGTATCGTAGCAGTATATGTGCTGAGACACGTGATTGTCTGCACCCTACCCAAGACAAATTGGGAGATATTTATTTATATATACTTAGTGTAATGTAAGCCTTATCACTGTTGGGAGATATTTATTTATATATACTTAGTGTAATGTAAGCCTTATCACTGGCTGACAGAGTGGCACTCAGCAATACTGCTTTGAGCAACAAGACAGCTTACATAACAGTATCACTGTCATGACCTCAGACAATACCTGGCTCAGACAAACAACTGGCTTGCTCATAAGTCAATAGCTGTACATTATGTGCACATGTGAAGAAAAAAACCGTGCACTGCACTTGTGAACACATCGCCAGACGCTTCTTTTAACCTGACACAGTCAGTGATGAGTTTCACCCGGAGGTCGTAATGCGTGCGCTGCGCTGCGCTGCGCGCAGGAACATGCTATTTGGAACGCGGGTGAAATCATCTGTCACCTATATCGGCCAGACATAATAGTAAAGAGATTTTCCTGTGGAGTGTGATGTAAGAGCCAGCAAATCACATATGACAATGGGATTTGCCAGCAGATCTCACTGTTTTCACTGTTTTGCCTGTTTTCATTGAAGCTCAAAAGGCTTCACAGACACAGAGAAAGTCTCAGACCACATAAAATCCACTGAATGTTCAGGTGTGGTTTATGGGAGTCTAATGATTAGCGAGGCAAGCCATTGAGGCCAGTGCTGAGATGAGGCATTGGGTCTGTATTAGAGTATAACAACAAGCCACTGAGGGGCTGAGATGGAGTAATTGGGTCTGTAGAGTATATGATAACAAGAAGCTTCCCCTCCCCATCCCCTCTCCATATTTCTGGCAGCAATTGTTTTTGTTGGAGCGCCCCATGCAGCAGAGCTGATGGAGGCCAGGAACCTTTTAGTTGGATGGCTAAATCTGTTGTTTATGGGATTATTATGGGATGATTATAATTGGATGCTGCATTTCAAGAGGCAATCCCTTCAATACAAATCTGACATTTCCTTAATCGGCCCATAATGTCAAATCCAAATTAATCAAGGTTCAAGGTTGTACTTTATTGTTACATATTGTGTACAGGTAGGCCTACATAAGAGGCTTCCTTCAGACAATGCGGCAGCAAAAATATAATATAGCATCAAACCGCAAACACAGCAAAAACACAGCAAACTATATAGAGTGCAAAAAAGAGAAAACAAAGAGTAGAAAAGGAGTATATGTACATGTGCATGTTTTCCTTGTAGTAGGAAAGTTATTATGTTTTATTATTTTTGTATTTTTATCCATAAATATACAACAAAAATAGAGGGCAAAGGTGGGGGGGGGGGCTATCGTTTTCCTTTCCCCTGATACGCTCTGGTTCTTAAAGCTTTTTTGCAGTCTATTTCAAGTGGCTTTGAGACTGCGAAACCGCTTCCCAAGTGGCAGCATCTCAAACAGACTGCGGTTGGGATGGCTTGGGTCCTTCTTTATTCCTCGAGCTTTGCTCACACAGCGTTCATCGTACAGGGCTTGGATGGGGGGAGAGCACATCTGCTGATGCGTTCGGCTGTCCGCACAACCATTTGCAATGCTTTGTAGTGCAGTTGCCATACCAGGTCGTGAAGCAACCAGTCAGGATGCGCTCTGTGGTGCAATCTATAGCACCTTATGTCGTGACAAAAAATCTATTATATTCTGCAGAACGCAGTCAAAACATCAAAAGATGCAGGCTCACTATTATGTCACTGGGACAATTCAGAAACAAAACCGGCAGACATACTGATAGACGGGTGTAAGTGGAAGTCATATTGACAGACAGAGAGACAGACAGAGGGGTTAGCACTGTGTCAAGTGGATTGACCAGGAGGACCTTTTATAGCAAAGCAGGGCTGTGTGTCTATTTATATCCCAAATACAATACTCAGGTAAATGATCTGAAACCACTGTGGCTTTCTCCGGCTATTAATAGAACCTCTGCTCCCGCCTCATTCCTCCCACCATCCGATCAGGATCTGTATTGATTTGTCAATCGATAGGACTGTCTGCACGACTCTGTCTGTCTTTTATTATGTTTCCCAAACCTTTTCACGTCAAGGACCCCCAAATTGACACTACTTAGCCCGCTGACCCCCATTTGAAAAGATATGCCAGGGACCCCCATGAGAGAAGGCTCTAGCAGTTGATTCTCAACCCGTTTAATTTCAAGGACCCTCAGTTTGATTTAATAGCATTTCTATCTCTCGGACCCCCAATTTATAATATTGTAAAATCAATGTTAATTTAACTCTGAGTGTACAAATGGAACCAAATTGGACCCTTTTGGTTCCATTTGTACACTCTCAGAGTTACAGACCCATAAGGGTACATTTGGTTCGTAACTACCATTTAGCTGGGGACCCCTGGAACTCCCTCAAGGACCCCTGGGGACACATCCGCACATACACACGCGCGCGCACACATGCATACACTCTTATACCGATGAGGCGATGTGTGCACACAGGTATACAGAGTAGTGTGTCACTTAGGCACCCAACTTGTATACTTTTAAATACAACACTTCTACCACTTTATATCACTGGCACCGCCCCTCTCTGTCAACACACACACACACACACACACACACACACACACACACACACACACACACACACACACACACACACACACACACACACCCACACCCTCTAGTCTAGGTGACAGAACTTTCATTCTTGTTTCTGACTGCTCCCTGGGACTCCTCCAGGTATACAGGCTGTAGCTGGACAGAGAGAATCATAACTGACCTCTAGTTGACTGATGCTGCTGTTGTTCTTGTTCCGTGCCGCCTTGTTCTTCAGATAGATAGAGAACCATCTTCGCACAGTGAATTTACGCATGCCGGTATCCATAGTAACAAGGATCAAGACCTGTCTGCCTATCCCATAATCATATTCATCAATCTGCAAGGGTCCTGGTAGAGAACATAGAGAGAGAGAGAGATCAATATGATTTGCTATTCCTCTCCCAGTTTTCTTGATTCTTCTCACCCAAAAAACACAAACAGTTCTTACATGATTCGTTCATTCCTTGTTCCTCGCCCACGCCAGCCTATTGAATTCCATCCATTGTTGCTCGCTTCACTCTTCGCAAACCTGCACCTGTGGTGGAGGGAAGCCTAGTACGCAGAGAGACGGATAATAACGCAGGCAGGCTGGGACACAGACTCCAGAGAGACGGATAATAACGCAGGCAGGCAGGGACACAGACTCCTTAACGCAGGCAGGCAGGGACACAGACTCCTTAACGCAGGCAGGCAGGGACACAGACTCCTTAACGCAGGCAGGCAGGGACACAGACTCCCAATTTGTATCTTCTATACCGGCGGCCGGCGGCTTGGCAACACGACTCGAGATATTATAATGTTCCGCTGAATCAGGACTGAGAGAGAGGAGGAGGTGTGCGTGAGATCTCTCTCTCTCTCGCTCTCTTTCTGTCTCCCTGTCTGTCCTCTCTGAGTGTTTGTATTCTCTTTCTGCAGTACAAGGGATTGTCACACTGGTCACACTGTGTGCCAAACGAGCTCCTCCAAACCCCTCCCTTCCTCTATC